>NC_091749.1:61530676-61858176 GCF_043380555.1 Nothobranchius furzeri
GACTTGTGACTTACTTGTGACTTGCAAAGCAGTGACTTTGTCACACCTGTAAGTGACTCCAGAAATGGAGGTTAGTGTATTAAAAACTGTTGTGAAAGTTTGGCCTTGCATTCATTTGTAAGCATCATGGCTGTCTTCTCTGCAGACCAACTGACCAACCAGAGAAAACTGGACACTTGTCGATGGGCCTTGTAGGAACAGAAGCTGAAACACACCATTTCAAATAACTGCTGGCAAGTGCAGTATTATTATTTTATAACATGAAGCCATGATAATCTATTCCAGCTGGCTCCCTAACTAAAATCATGACCATGCAAATGAGCCTAATATGGGTTTTTAATTTGGAGGAAGAAACTACTTTTTTTTTGTCAGTTTCTGATAACATTCATCTCTATAAGAAAGGGATTGCTGTTCTTTATCTCTCAAATTGAGTTTCACTTGTAGAAAAGATTAATTATATATTTTTTCTCGTTTAATTGTAGTTTGTTTATTAGCTTCATAGGCATTGCTTTAACTGCGACAATAGTTTGAAAAGTGTGAGTGGGGGTGGGCTGAGACAGAACAGGAAGTGGACTAGTGTTGACTTGAAGATACGGCAGATATACACACGTACTCGTGCACACACTCGGACACTCAAAACCCCACATCCCCTGAGGGCCTATAAACTAATTAGCTCCTGAAGAATTTATTTATCACAGATAAACTGTCAAACAATCTCGCTGGCACATCCCCAACGGAAATAAAAACTACTCATTAGTTTGTTCAATTAAGCTTTCTTTTCCCTCTGCAGTACGCCCTCCCCACATCAGCACTGCAACACAAATACTCCTTATGGTTCTGAAGTTGGGCTGCTTGCATAGTTTTACCATACATATCTACAAGAGTAACGGTGGAAACTCTTAGCATATCTTTCCATCAGTTGGTATGTGACCCAAATTAGATTTAGTAGCTAATCACAATAAATCCCTATCAGGGGTGAGAGAGTTCTCATTTATATATCATTCTGAAGAACACTTGGAGGAGCAGCCATCTGCCGGTGCTGCTGAATAAACTCACGAAGTGATCTTGCGTCACATTCCAAACTATTCCACACGAAGGCCTACTGAGGATTATATTAAACTGAATGAACTGAATTCATATTGTTGACTGTACTGCATTTCGTTTATGCAGCATAACAAGTCGGGATAGAGTGAATCTAACTTGGTGTCGTGAAAACGTCGTGTCAATAGCCAATTATTCAGTGTGCTGAAATTGTACATGTGATGATCCATCTGTTTGGATGAATTGGATTGTGTTCTCTCAGGTTGGATGGATTGTGTTTTATCGGAAGTATTTTTTGTACCTTGTTCTTAATACTGTACTGAATGTGATCCGCAGTACTCTAAATGTTTCTCTTTTCCAAGATTAGCTCGAGCAAAATAAAGATTATGAATTATTCTAATGAAAAAGGTCAATTAGTATTTAGCTGAAATTAGTTTTTTTCACTTGTTTCAGCTCTTTCATTCCACGGATTCACCCATCAATCTTAGTTTTTCCACGTACACAAACATCCACTAAGTCACAGCGGTCCTAAACCTGCATGGAGGCGGAACTTCTCTAGCTCCCTGATTGATGCACTGAACTTGGAGTAGTATTTTACTTTCCTCCAGCTTGGGTATCCATCCCCCTCAAGACACTTGACACAGGCAATATTTGGCCCATTCTATCCCTCTAATTCACTCCCTGCACATCCATATTTCATTCAGCTTCAGCTTTAATGAAAGTACTGGCAGCTTCACCCACCAGTGGATTCTCTGAGTGCACACTGAACAAAAAAAAAACTTGCAAGTAAGGACATTGGCCTTCGTACAAAACAATACAAGTGGCAAAGTGCTGAAATTTGGGTGGAGAAAGGTGTGAAGAGTTTGCTTTCCTATGGCCAAGAAGGCCATCTGTCTGGAGGAGGCTGGCCGTTCCATCATCCCTAGTCCTCAATATTTATTTACCTGAAACCTTATTTACTGATCATATGAAAAAAGCCCCTTTTGTTTTTCAAAGGCTTGAACTTAAACAGATTTTAAATGAAGTTTGCTGGGAGTCTCGAGCTCCAAATGGCAATGGTAACACGGGGAACTATACCTGCATGCACTGTACACAACTCAGTAAGTGGAAGTGGAAGTGCAAATTGATGATTATTAAGTATTGGCAGCAGTAGCTCAGGAGGTAGAGCGGGTTATCTAGTAATAGGAAGGTTGTAGGTTCCTACCACAGAATGCTGCTGTTGGGTCTTTGGTGTTGTGAGGGACTGGGGTCCACGGCAGCTGTGGCTCCATTGAAGCTCATCACCAGCATGTGGATGTGTGTGTGAAAAGGTTGCTGACAGACGGTGTTGTAAAGCGTTTTAGGGGGCCGTAGAACCCCAAGAAGGCACTATTACAAATACAGGTCATTATCATTTAATTTTAATCCCCACTGTAGCGAATAATCTATTTAGGCTGAAATAAAAAGAAAACTGAGAAGGAATTTGCCATGAATGCCATTAAAAAATATCTACTCATTCTATGTATTTATAGTGAATCAGTAACCCATTACTTCTAGGAGTTAATTTATCTGTGTTTGACCAAGTCACACCGGTGAATTAGATTGAGAAGTATGTTGTGTTGTATTGAGCGCCTCGAATGGCAGCTCTCGTGGTCTGCCTGTATCTGTTGGTCAGGCTGTACTGCGGAGTAAAGTTTCTGTGCTTCGGGACGCTGGAGCACTGACAATAAAGCTGATTCTGTTTATCAGCAATGATAAAAGAAACATTTGCTGTAGCAATGTTCTATATTTAAGAGGTCTTTCGCTGCAAAACCATTTTTTACTTTATTTTAGACTCCGAGTTAAACATGCAGGCTGAACAGGAACATAGTCTCCTACACCTATCTCCTGCGTTACTCTGATAAAAAAGTATACGTTGAAACTCGAGGATATGAAAAGCTTGACGGGTCTTCGTCACCCTGTCACTTAACATTTATGGACTCGCCCATGTTGACTGTGGATGGGGAAGGCTATTTTGGCATCCAGGAAACAGAACGGCTCAGCTAGTAGAAGCTAACTATTAGCATTAGCAACTCCACTACACGGCGGAACTCCTTCAGGCTTGTGTTATTTCTGAAGATAAATCATCAACGTTGCAGAGCAAACTGTCAGTGGTAAAGTCACAATTCTGTTATCCATCCCAAGGCAAGATTTCCAAATATCAGGAAATGAGATTTTAAATCCTGTTGTCTGAAGTTACTTTCCTCTTTAGCTGAGTCCTCTGTGCTTAAACAAGCACATCTGAACACCCCCACCCGCCCACCCCGTACGACTTACAAGGCATTCATTCCAACTAGAGACCACAGCAAATGTATTTAAATGAGTGAAGAACCGCTTTAAAGGACATATTACGAAGACAACAGATATTGTTTTGTTGGTACACGCAGCTAAGTCGTTACAGAGAATTGTAAAAAAAAATAATAATAATGCATTAAAATTCCAATGAGTCTACAGCACTCACTAGTAAAAGCAACATGAGTAAAGTAAAGTCGCCTCAGAGTCATTACTGCATTCCCACGTTGCTCCACCCAGGTCCTCGTTTCACTGCCATCACAAGAATAACCCATCACAAGCTTGCTACAGAAGGTTTATGAGACCAATGGGTTCTTAATGTGAGCCTGAAGACCTCATCAGGGCCCCCCAGGACCATCTGTGATCCAGCTGATTTATGTCACAGTGAGGTCATCATCCAGGGTGAACATTTTTGTCTAATTGAGTCTCCTGACTGATTCCACAGAAACAAACTGGACCACATAGCTGAAATGAAATGAGACATTATCCCAGTGAACAGATTCAATAGTCGTGTATTATTTTACTTCTAAATAAATTAGGTGGACAGACAAATGGAAAGCTTTTTTTTAACTGCATTAGTTGAAAAATGTGCATCAGCAAGGTAAAAACAAATAAAGATGAACCTATTATGCTGTTACCACCACTCAGAGCAAGATAAGGAACAGGCCGAGCCAATCAGAGGACATTAAATGGGTCCAGCTTTCACCTTGTCCACTCTGCTTTCATGGAGATGCAGCCAAGTTTCGAAGGCGGGGCTGTTATGGAGCAGCAGGCCGGGATCACACACGGCCTGCTGAATTAAACAAATAAATTGCTACAACACTCATATGCTGCTGTGTACATATTTAACTGTGCTCAAATTAAAAGTAAACAAAGTGTTAGCGAGGAGGAATTACTTCATGGAAACTGAAGCAAAAACAATTGACACATAAAACTTGCCTTTCAGATTACTTCTGAATGCATTATAGGAACAACGTCAGTCTTTGGCTAAAAGTGGAAAATCATTTAGCAAATTATTTGTTTTTCTTTGTCAGGAAGGGGAAACTGTTGAAGGCTGCTTTCATTTGAGCTGCGTTTGTAAAGAAGAATGGGGGGGGGGGGGGGGGCGCAAATATCCCCCAAAGCCGCGTCTATAAAGAAGCAGGCTCAGCATAAGGTATTCACTTTGCAGATAAAGGCGTTCTTTCGTCTCATAATCAAAACACAGTAATGCATCATTTTCTACCAGATAGCACCAGAAGAATTAGCTCATATTATTTTTACTTTTTTGATAATTGCTTTTGGAGCCTTAAGCGGCTCGTGCCTCTCAATCGCCGGGAACTTTGGAATCGCTCTGTCAAATTAGCTGACTTCTAATTCAAGCACTTATCACCCAACTCAAAGCAGTGCTTTATGGAGCGTCCCGCACTTTAGCTGTGTGTACACCTCCAATGCGATGATGGGCCTAACTGGTATTCCTGCCAACACTCAGCCCTTAAATTAAAAAAAGGCAGTGGGCGTACATTTCTGTGGTCATCACCTAATACTCCTGATCTCAATGGAGCATTTAGAGAGGGTTTTATAATTCCAGCTATCAAAGCCTATTACAGTTAATCAACTTTTAGCAGAACATTGTAATTCCAATCTTCCTCAGCTGAACGAATGTCTATGGGGTACATTATATTTATCTCAAATGAGATGGTGTAGGACGGAGTTTAACTGGGTGAAGTGCTTTATGGGTGTAGAATGGTAAACAGTATGCAATTTGTTCAGTTGTTGTGCAGCAGCAGCAACTTTCATGTTGAGCTGCGCAGAGGTGGAAAGTAACGAATTACATTTACTCACGTTACTGTAATTGAGTAGCTTTTTTGTGTATTTATACTTTTTAAGTCGTTTTTAAAAGCTGTACTTTTACTTTTACTTGAGTAAGTTTTTAAAAAAGAATTGTAATTCGCTACATTTTAAATCATATCCGTTACTGAGTAAAAATAAATTATAGGCTTAATAAATTAAAAATATTACGTGTAGGAGCATCGGAACGGAAAGAGACACCTGCATGAGCGCCATGTCTAAACCGTGAGAAGGGGGGTGTGTGTGTACACTTTTGCTCAAAGACATCAGTTCAGTTCCTCAACTCGCTGTTTACCTCCTCTCTCCCTCCTCTCCTGTGGGTTGGAACCAGCACTTTCGCGCACCGGTGTGACGTCATCAGAATTCTGCTCGGTTCGGTAGCCGGACTCGGTTCCGTGTTTGAATTGTGTTTCTCTACCGTTCCACACGGCAGCGGCAAAATAACGTTTAGCGCTCATAACAAGCGGATTCTCAGCGCTTTAATCATTAAAGAGAAGACCTGCAGGCCTCTGTGAGTTAAAACATCCTGATACTGTTCAGGTGTAAACATTGTGATCCATCCCTGTGTTTGAACTCAGAAGATGCTTCTTGATGCCACAGATATGTGATGATTTAGCTTGTTTCTTTATTTTACTCCAGAATAAGAGATTAAATTATTACTAAAGCAGTTCAGTGTAGTTAAATTAGTCATTCACATGATTCTAACATGCTGCAATGTGTGTGTGTGTGTGTGTGCGCACACATTTGCGTGTGCATGTGTGTGCGTGCATGCATGTGTGTGTGTGTGTTACACACATAGAACTGCATGAGACAGCGTGGTTTCATCAAATCCATGTATCCTATATCTTGGCTGAAGTAATGGCTCAGGAAAATAACATCTATTTCATGAATAATGACGTCTTAATAGTGTCTACAATAATGTTTTATCTCATCTTAGGTCTGGGAGGCGTAACTTATCATGATATAAGCCTTTTAAAACATGTTAAATTGTTACAAGAGGAGATAAATGCATGAATTTAAAGCTCATGCTTGGAGTCCAACCTTCACAGTTTGGAGGCTCACGCTGGTGAGGAGACACCGTTAGTTCTAGTAACACCTGGGCTCCCAAGGCCTGTTCTGACAGGATTGATGTTACGGGACCCTTAAGGATTCCAGTTGGATGATTGGAGGATTATTTAGGAGGATTGGAATGAACAAACTGATTTCAGTGGTGAAGGATTAAATGAGTGAGTGAACCCACTACCAAGGATGAACTCTGCTAGCTTTAAAAATCAGCTGCTCTACATAAGCATGAAGGTCAGAGAGGAGCTCTAGGATGGACATGGAAAAAGGAACTGTAATGTAGAGGTAAAGTAGGGCAGGGCCAACGTTAGCAGCTGTCATACGGTCCATCTGAAATGTTTGACTTTCATTTAGCTTGTTATGTGACAGGTTAGAGCACAGTCTCATGTTAGTTTTGTCATGAGAACATTGAGATACCTCACACACTGATGGCATCTTAAAAAATTATTTTTTCTCAAAATAAAGAATAATTTTAATCACAATTGAAACTTACCATCCTAGAAAAACCTCGTCCAATCAATGTGCACGTCCTGTTCTCACTGATTGGATAGAAATCCCTCCTTCAAGCTGTGCGTGCTTGAGTGTGTGTGTGCGCGCGCACACACGAGCGAATTGTGAACTGGCGTTGTGATTTAGCACTACTTAGATGTAGCCATCCTTACGCTGACAAAAATGTAACTAAGTAACTTTTACTTTGAGTACATTTAGTTTACGATACTTTTTACTTTTACTTGAGCAAAAATTTAGGCAAGTACTTTTACTTGTAATTGAGTAAAAAATTATCAAAGTATTGGTACTCGTACTTAAGTAGGAAATTTTAGTACTCTTTCCACCTCTGGAGCTGCGTTCTTAAAGTTTCCATACACTCTTTTCCAGTACATTTGCTGAAGTCTCAAATATAAATGAATGCCCTATGAATAGCTCTCGTGCTACTTTTTCAGAAAGTCGAAATTATTTGGAGAATTGGGGGGTTAGCTTCTACTATTCAAGACATTTTCTGCAGTTTCCTGGACGCTAAACCAACAACATCCTTCCCTGTCACGAGGCAAGAGTGGGTGGATCCATGAATGTTAAGTGACAGTGACCTCCCTATATCCCGCCTTGGTTGGAGAGGTGTCTGATGGCAGTATGTTCTAGCTTCAGCTTTGCTACTAAAAATGCCTAAATCCTCCCCAGGGTGCCGTGGCAAATCTCGTTTTGAAAACGCTATGGTCCTTTAAAAACAGCCATAGATCAGTCAGGCTTTTCAAATACTACGGTTTCACCGTCTATTTTCGATCAGAAGCTAATCCAGGAGTTAGGTGTGGGAGACTATTTTCATGTTCAGCCTGCATGAAAAACTCAGATTGACCAATCATTTTCAGTAATGATAAAATGGTTTCTCTTTAAATTTAAATTGTATTCAGCCACCATGGGTCTTGTTAAATGTAAATATTGATAGTGTGAACCCATGAAAGCATGATGTCACGTGCCCATTTGTCCATCTTTATTTACTGTCCTTGATGCAAACAGTTCATAAGTTATCTAAGTGAATTAAATCATTCTGCTTCTAATATTACTCATGTATCCAATGTTGTGGACACAGTCTTTGATACCTTGCTTATATATATTCAAGAAAAGCTCACACTAGGTTGTAATGAGTTGTTAATGTTTTGTGACAACGTTCCATTGAGCTTCTTGAGAAACTTTGACCACCACACACAGTCACTGACAGAGCTGTTAATGTTCTGCAAGGAATGTGCAAATTGCAGAAACGAGTCCACGCTTGGGCAGAAAACACTTCTGGTACTTAGAACCAGTGATGGAACAAATTTGGTCAAATTGGTAAAGTGCCCAAAGGGGGGGAGGGAGATGTTCCACAGAAAACCAATTCCAAGCTTGGGTGAGCTCAGGATTGTTTGGAAACTCTCCAATCTGGGGGCCTACATTGAATTGTGTGTCAGGCAGAGACTGTTAAATAAGATTAGAATAAGGACCAAGAGAGCAGCACAGGTACAGGATGGCTGTATAATGTTGAATCACAGCGACTCTTCAACAACTATATATCAGCTGTGGCAGCACTGCAAAAATGTAACATGAGGTAATGTGTAAATTCACTGGTAGTTGCTGGAAACACGCTTTTTGGTGTATTGTGAGCTCTGTTTGGAACAAGAAGAGTTTCCTGCTTTGATTTCCTTTTCATAGCACCAATTAGGCTATGCCCACTCCTGCAGGAGTTGAGAAGCTGACGATGGATATGTCATGGGACTGTAAGATCAAAGAAGAAAGAGGAACAGGGGAAAAAAAGAGAAAGGGTATCTCATTCAGTTTCATATTTATTAGGCTTTCAAGAGACTTGTTTTACAGCTTGTAAATGCAGTCACTTTCAAAAATGGAGCTTAAATCATAAAAAGCAAAATGCAGGTCCTAGAATAAAATGGACACATTAGCATCTTTTGATGAGTACTTCAGTGAAGCAAAGTGACAGAAAAGTCTTGAGGCCTTCAAACACTGACTGATCCCTCCCTGCCTCGTCTTTGGTTTGGTTCATCAAGGGCAGCGATTCATTATGATAGAAGCATTTAAAAAGGGGGTTATACTTAATGCTACGTTCAAAGTTTTACACTGAACAGCTTTGAACATGATAAAAAATGGAACAATAAAAGAGCCAAGTGGATTTGCTCCTATAACAGGGTGTAATTTAAACTAGATAAAATTCAATAATGTGACATTGGAGGGAGAAATAGCATGTTGCATTGTGTTACTTTGGAAATTAGATCTATAGAATAATGATATGTTGATTGAAAACGGTGCATCTAAGTCCTTCTAAAAAAATTTGCATATTGTGATCAATTTCATTATTGTCTGTAATGTACTGATAAACATTAGACTTTCATGTATATTAGATTCATTACACACAACTGAAGTAGTTCAAGCCTTTTATTGTTTCTAATATTGATGATTTTGGCATACAGCTCATGAAAACCCAAAATTCCTATCTCAAAAGATTACCATACTTCATCCGACCAATAAAAGAAGTATTTTTAATACAAAAAAAGTCAACCTTCAAATAATTATGTTCAGTTATGCACTCAATACTTGGTCGGGAATCCTTTTGCAGAAATGACTGCTTCAATGCGGCGTGGCATGGAGGCACTGCTGAGGTGTTATGGAGGCCCAGGATGCTTCGATAGCGGCCTTAAGCTCATCCAGAGTGTTGGGTCTTGCATATCTCAACTTTCTCCACAATATCCCACAGATTCTCTATGGGGTTCAGGTCAGGAGAGTTGGCAGGCCAATGGAGCACAGTAATACCATGGTCAGTAAACCATTTACCAGTGGTTTTGGCACAGTGAGCAGGTGCCAGGTCGTGCTGGAAAATGAAATCTTCATCTCCATAAAGCTTTTCAGCAGATGGAAGCATGAAGTGCTCCAAAATCTCCTGATAGCTAGCTGCACTGACCCGGCCCTTGATAAAACACAGTGGACCAACACCAGCAGCTGACACGGCACCCCAGACCATCACTGACTGTGGGTACTTGACACAGAACTTCAGGCATTTTGGCATTTCCCTCTGTCCAGTTTTCCTCCACACTCTGGCACCTTGATTTCCGAATGATATGCAAAATTAGCTTTCATCCAAAAACAGTACTTTGGACCACTGAGCAACAGTCCAGTGCTGCTTCTCTGTAGCCCAGGTCAGGTGCTTCTGCCGCTGTTTCTGGTTCAAAAGTGGCTTGACCTGGGGAATGCGGCACCTGTAGCCCATTTCCTGCACAAGCCTGCACACGGTGGCTCTGGATGTTTCTACTCCAGACTCAGTCCACTGCTTCCGCAGGTCCCCCGAGGTCTGGAATCGGTCCTTCTCCACAATCTTCCTCAGGGTCCAGTCACCTCTTCTTGTTGTGCAGCGTTTTCTGCCACACTTTTTCCTTCCCACAAACTTCCCACTGAGGTGCCTTGATACAGCACTGTGGAAACATCCCATTTGTTTAGAAATTTCTTTCTGTGTCTTACCCTCTTGCTTGAGGGTGTCAATGATGGCCTTCTGGACAGCAGTCAGGGCAGCAGTCTTAACCCATGATTGCGGTTTTGAGTAATGAACCAGGCTGGTTGTTTTTAAAAGCCTCAGGAATCTTTTGCAGGTGTTTAGAATTAATTAGTTGATTCAGATGATTAGGTTAATAGTTCGTTTGGAGAACCTTTTCATGATATGCTAATTTTTTGAGATAGGAATTTTGGGTTTTCATGAGCTGTATGCCACAATCATCAATATTAGAAACAATAAAATGCTTGAACTACTTCAGTTGTGTGTAATGAATCTAATATAAATGAAAGTCTAATGTTTATCAGTACATTACAGAAAATAATAAACTTCATCACAATATGCTAATCTTTTGAGAAGGACCTGTATTAGGGCTGCACCGATTCGATCTTAATATCTGTATCGGTACAGATATAGACAAAATTTCTAGATCGGGTATCGGAGACTATGGGCCTGATTCATAAGAGTTGATCTACTCAGTATATGTCTATGTGCTGTGAGTGATGACGTCATGCGCTACAGTTCCACGCTGTGCAGAAGCTCACGCTGATTTGAAAATGGATCGAGCGAAAGGATGGGCGATTTGAAACTTTTTCACTCCATTCAATTTCAGCTCTTTTATTTATTTACATTGTATTTTCCATTTAGAACTTACTGAGCCATTTAAAAGAGGGTTTGTTCCATTATATTTTAACCGCTACTATTCTCAGGTTCTTTATTAGTTTCATAGTGGGTGTTCTACCACCAATTGCACTCACTGAGCAGGGTAAAATTTAAATTTCTTACATGTTTTACAAACTGTGTGAAGCAGATGGTTTAAAATTAATGTTTATTCTTTACATTTGTCTCTTTTATTTTTTAAATAGGAAAATATTGTGCCCCTGTACAAAAGAATGATCCCAGTCTTTCATATAGTAACAAATAGTTCATTATGTAATACAGTTTAATATCGTTTTTTCATATCAGTATCGGATCTATATCGACCGATTCTAAACTTCTGGTATCAGAATCGAATGTGAAAAAAGTGGATCGGTGCATCACTAGTATATAATCATATAATCTCACTTTTCAGTGCAAAACCTCCAAAGTGGCATCAAGTATAGTTGTTGAAGGAGGAAACAAAAGGCAAAAGGGTCACATTTATCTCAAAATGAATCTGATTCAGTTCATCCCCGTGCAAACCAATTAATACTTGTTCCCATTGCAAATATACTTAGATTTTAATGAAACTTAGTCCACTGGTAATTTTTTGCATCATTTTGACCATCTTCTACCACTTAACCTCTATGACCCAACATTGGCTAACAGGTCCAGGATGTAAGCAGAGATATCTAACAACTCCTTTGCACCGAATGTGAAAGCGGTGTGTAACGTAATAGCGGCATTTTACCCACAAGATCTCATCGAACTGGCACATTTTAAAAAGTGAAATGGGAGCAAAAAGCATTCCACCACTAGTCCCGCAAAGGCACTAAATCACGAGAGTTGCAATGCTACGCGTGATTTCAGAAGCCCACACAATAACAAGCAAGGAGAAAGACAGACTGGATTATTTTTTGTTCTGTTTACATCGGCTACAGGAGTTTCACAGGAAATGACATGCTATCTGCACATGACTTATTTTTAAAGTTCCCAGATGTTTTACACTGCTTTCGTGTTTGACTTCTCGACTGGCCTGATCTAAACTGCAGAGCTTGACGTGTTTTGGATGTGTATAGTGCAGAACATGTAGCTCAAAATGTAATGATAGTGTCCCTTTGCTTCTGAGACGCATATAAAGCGCTACACCGTGCTGCCAGTGGAAAGGAACTCGTCCACTTTACTGGTAGTTACCTGCTGGAAAGTACACTGAACAAAAATATAAACACAACACTTTTGTTTTTGCTCCCATTTTTCATGAGATGGACTTAAAGATCTAAAATTCATTCCAGATACACAATATCACCATTTCTCTCAAACATTGTTCACAAATCAGTCTAAATGTGTGATGGTGAGCGCCTGTGCTTTGCTGAGATAATCCATCCCACCTCACAGGTGTACCACATCAAAATGCTGATCTGATATCATGAGTAGTGCACAGATGTACCTTAGACTGCCCACAATAAAAGGCCACCCTGGAATGTGCAGTTTTGTCTCACGGCAAAATGCCACAGATGCCACAAGCATTGAGGGAGTGTGCAATTGGCATTCTGACAGCAGGAATGTCAACCAGATCTGTTGCTCGTGCATTGAATTTTCATTTCTCCACCATAAGCCATCTCCAAAGGCATTTCAGAGAATATGGTAGTACATCCGACCGGCCTCACAACCGCAGACCACGTATAACCACACCAGCCCAGGACCTCCACATCCAGCAGGTTCACCTCCAAGATCCTCTGAGCCCAGCCACTCAGACAGCTGCTGAAACAATTGGTTTGCATAACCAAACAATTTCTGCACAAACTGTCAGAAACCGTCTCAGGGAAGCTCAACTGCATGCTCGTCGTCCTCATCGGGGTTTTGACCTGACTCCAGCTCGTCACCGTAACAGACTTGAGTCGGCAAATGCTCACATTCGTTGGCGTCTGGCACGTTGGAGAGGTGTTCTCTTCATGGATGAATCTCGGTTTACATTGTTCAGGGCAGATGGCAGACAGCATGTGTGGCGTTGTGTGGGTGAGCGCTTTGCTGATGTCAGTGTTGTGGATCGAGTAGCCCATGGTGGTGGTGGGTTTATGGTATGGACAGGCATCTGTTATGGACAAAGAACACAGGTGCATTTTATTGATGGCATTTTGAATGCACAGAGATACCGTGATGAGATCCTGAGGCCCATTGTTGTGCCGTACATCCATGAACATCACCTCATGTTTCAGCAAGATAATGCACGGCCCCATGTTGCAAGGATCTGTACACAATTCTTGCAAGTTGAAAATGTCCCAGTTCTTGCATGGCCAGCATACTCACCGGACATGTCACCCGCTGAGCATGTTTGGGATGTGCTTGACCGGCGTATTTGACAGCGTGTACCAGTTCCCTCTAATATCCAACAACTTCGTACAGCCATTGAAGAGGAGTGAACCAACATTCCACAGGCCCCAATTGACAACCTGATAAACTCTATGCAAAGAAGATGTGTTGCACTGCATGAGGCAAATGGTGGTCACACCAGATACTGACCGGTTCTGAGTCCCCAGACCCCTAATAAAGCAAAAAACTGCACATTCCAGGGTGGCCTTTTATTATGGGCAGTCTAATGGGCCATTCCCTTCTGTACCGGGTCGGCCCGGGCCGGGTAGCCCCAGTCGGCCCCAGCCTGGCCCGGTTGATTCCACACATCCTTGTCTTAAGCCCATGTGGGCTGATTCTACCCACCACTCAGAGGCTTGCTCTAATGGAAGGTGTGAATTTGCTGTCAGCAGTGGGTGTGTTGGCCCTGGTCGGCCTGAAGCAGAACCCCTCAAGAAGAGGGCTGAGAATGAGCCTTGGTTGGCCCGGAAAAATACCAGGCCACCCAGATATGTAAACAACCTACGCTACCCGGCCCGGGCCGACCCGGTACAGATGGGAATGGCCCATAAGGTACATCTGTGCACTACTCATGATGTCAGATCAGCATCTTGATGTGGCACACCTGTGAGGTGGGATGGATTATCTCAGCAAAGCACAGATGCTCACTACCACACATTTAGACTGATTTGTGAACAATTTTTTAGAGAAATGGTGAAATTTTGTATCTGGAGTGAATTTTACATTTGTAAGTCCATCTCATGAAAAATGGGAGCAAAAACAAAAGTGTTGCTTTTATATTTTTGTTCAGCGTATGTTCGGCAACGCTTTTGCATCTGGTGGACAGGAGGGGTGAGACATTTTACTTTCAGCAACAGTCTAACCCCTTCTTTCCACCGGAGCCGTCAGCAGCACGTTACTGCAGTAGCACGTCTTGCTCGCATAAGATGCTGCTTGGCCCTTCCCACGAGACGCGAAGCAGCAGGGGAGCAGCTGTCACCGACAGAGCACGAAGGGACACGAGTGACTTCATCATTAAACACAACAACAAGCAGGAGAAAATTACAACATGGCTCCAAAAGGTTTGTGTTTTATGTTCTGTCCAATTTTATAATCGCCAATACGGACCTGAAAAACAAAGGAGACCGCTAGCTAGGTGATAACTTCTCACTGGGCCGCACAGTTAGTAACTTTTTTTTAAAAGTAAAGCAACCGAAGGCAGTAAGTTTCTTTATTCTGAAAATCTCAGGAGCTTCACTCCGTTTCCACGTCCGATTTCCTGTCTTTCCTTCCCCAAAAATGTCAAACTTGACCCGTTTCAGAGGCGTAGCGCGTAGAAAATAGAACCGGCGCGTAAAGGCCGCGACATGCTGCTCCTGAGACGCGGCCGACTTGCGCTGCTGACGGCTCCGGTGGAAAAGGTTCTGTTGACCACAGCGGTTCCTATCAGCAGCTATGACGTGCTGCTGCAGTAACGTGCTGCTGACGGCTCCGGTGGCTCCTCGTGGGAATCGTAAGTCATTCCCAGGCCAGAGAGGAAATAAAATCCCTTAAGTCAGTTCTGGGTCTCTTCCCAGTGAAGTGCCTGGAAAACCCCCAGAGAACTGCAACCAGTAGGCATACTACTCAGACCCCTGAACCACCTCAGCTGATGTTTTGATGTAGAGGACCAGCGGTTGTGCTTTATAAATTATACATGTTTCTCCTAAGTGTATGTGCTGCTGAAACAAGTGAATGTCCCGACGGTGGGATCAATAAAGTCTATTCTATTCTATAAAATGCTCTTTGATTACGCCTACAATCTGTGTGCTTGAGGACATTTATCTCAGTGCTGGTTTACAGCTTCACATTACATTACAGCACAGGCTTTTAACACATTTTTTGAAAAGGTAAAAATGTGAGAATAAAATTTGAAAAGTTTTGGACCAAATTTGCAACCCGTTTAATTGGTCCAATATGGACACCTCTTACTCAACGATGGCTGGATGTAGGGGTCAGCTTTCCGTGGCCCTGACTAGGATCCAGCAAGAATAAAGAAAGTAGGAAGAATTTTTCACCAGCAATTCAACACAAAACCCAAGTCTTTAAGGTTTATGTGTGATGGCTTGTTCACACAGATTGTCTCTGCAAATAAAACAAACATTTTGTTTTATGTCTTAGGCTCATAACTTTTCTTCCAGTCTTCTTCATTTGTTGTGTCTTTGGTGCACAGTCAGATTCATCCAACCGTGCGTTTTCTGTACCCGCTCAATTCTATTCGGTTGTGTTGAAAGCTGGTGCCTATCTTCAGCAGTCAGCTGGTAAACTCTGGACAGGTTAGTCCACCACAGGGCCAAGACACGGCCAACTGACCAAACAACCATACAGGCACATTCTCACGTCGAAGGTCAATTCAAGATTCTCATTTAACCTGGGACGCATGTTTATGGACTGTGTGCTGAAATACACACACACACACACGCACACGCACACACACACCAAATTGAACATTTGAACTCAGGATCTCCATGAGGCAACCCAGCTAGCCAGCAGCGCTCCCATGCTGCCCCACAGTCAGATGTAATATTTATTGTGTACTTACTCTTAACACAAAATGGCAACAACAAATTCAAAACCTGCATGTTGCAAATCTGTGATGAAAACTGTGTAGAACTTTTTCACAATCTCTCATTTATATGAATTTAAACAGAAAAAAAAATCCCCTGCACAGAAAATGGAAGCTTGGAATGGATTGTAATTAGATTGAGGATTCAAAGCAGAAATATAGTTCTGGGTTATCAGAAGTGAGTTCATGGCTAAATTCAAGGATGTGGAATTAAAAGGCCACCATTCCTCCAATCATCCTCGACTTAAAGCTATTTGACTGAGACAGATGGAGAAGGTAAATCAAGGCAGCTAAGAGGAGAGCAGTGCTGACAGCACATTAGAGCCTCTCTGTATGAACTGTCACAAGTGCATAGAGAAAGTAAAATTTGATCGTACGTGGCTGCTGTCCTGTCAGACAACCTTAAAAGCAAACGGGGGCTAAGTGCTGCGGAGGTCTGAATGAGATGACAGTTGTAGCCGGTGCAAAAGGAGGGTTTCACCATCCTTCATTCTGCAAAAGGACAATGAGGTGAGAAGGACTTTAGCTGCATCTCTCGCCGCGCGCCCTCGTGGTGAAAACATTTGAGAAAGTTTCAGTCTTCCACATCGTCATTTGCGTCATTTATCTCAAGACTGAACTTTTTTTTACTGGCTAGAGAGAGAAAGGTCATGAATATCTTCAGAATTCAAAGCATTCACTCAGCTTACACATTTCTAACATGTTGATTCTGATTAAAAAGCAATTCTACTGTGCTCGGTTATCACAAACCTGCCCAGGTTGCTCATGTTTTAGTTATGGAGAACAAAAAGGGTCATTATTAGTCACTCATCTTTTATGGGTCAACCTATGTTAGTCTTAAGCTTTATAAATCCATCTATCTTAAAAGTGCAGTTTGTAAGAATGACATCCTGTGGTCAAATGAAGTTACAGCAGTCTATTTTTTAGGCAAAAATATTACTCACTCCCGTTCTGTGACTTTCACGCCTGTTATCAGTTACACAACAGCACCAGAAGATTCTAGATGATAAGAGTCAAACATAGTAAAGTCTAGTTCATGCTCCGTCTGCGTCGTATCAAGAGCTCAAACAGGCTTGCAAGGACAGACGCCGTAGAGCCCACTTTTCTAACGACGGAAAGCGACAGAGACCACAATCCTGTGACTATTTGGTGGACTGTTTTCTTCTAATTAATTGTTAGCATTGTTAGCTCAACATTAGCTCTACTTTAGCCTCTAGCCTGCTTCACCCGAAATCAACGTAAAATAAAAAGATGCAGTGGCTTCTTAGAGGTACAAAAAATAACTTCAGGTTGTTGTTTTTTAAACAACTCTGGAACTTTTTGCCAGCTGGTGTCAAATACAAATGTCTGCTCTGCTGCGTTAGCGCGCCGTAGTTTTGGCAATCAGATAAACTCAGAGCGTAAACAGCAGCTACGTCCCACTTTTGTTTTTGTTTTTTTCATAGGGAGAAAAACTGACAGCCCCCCAAGCTGGCTGAGAATGAAATGTGTTTCAATGTAACCATCCTTCTAACAAGATTAAGACAGACTGTTTTGTGATTATGACTAAATCGTATCTACCAATCGACACACCTCCCTCCCAAACTTCCTTGGGTTGGTGTGTGGAAAACAGAAAAACTTGAGTAAAAAAATCATCACATACATATTAAAAGAAAGTGCCATGTGATGCAAGACTTGCGTAGAAAGGAAGTTATTTTTTCTAGCCTGAGAAAATCTACATTTACATAAAATAAGTAGTTCCACTGGAAGATTAAATATATAAAAGTACTACGAAAATGTATTTAGTGAATGTTTCCATTTTTGCAGCTTAATTTAGCCAGTTTGCAATCTTTCATTAATAAAAAAAACTCATTTCAGGAGGGATACTTTGCAACTTTTTCATACTTTTAAATCATTTTCTTGAGCCAGTGTGTGGTAAAAGGACCTTTTACAGAGTTAATGAAAGGCCACCCAGCCCCCAACACCCCCTGTGGCCAGAATATTTCACTTTCTACTTCAGACTGGCCGGCCACTCTGTTGGGACTTACAGAAAATGAAGCTGACATACCTGGCGCTGCAGTCTAGTTCCAGCACATTTCTTGCATGTTTTAGATCATGAACACAGCTTATTTGTTTATTTAGTGATGGATCACTCCTGTAGACACTAAGGAAGGCTGGGGAGACAATTCAGCTGTTAGATTGAGGTGGTAAAAAGATGAACGCACTGCAAGGAGATAGGTTTTGCTTTTGGTTCTACAAACGGACACTGGGGGGTGCTAAAAGCTAGCCAAAACTGGCTAGTCCCTCTTTAACATTTTGGCATCAAGTTGAACTATCCTCAATCTCTGACTGTGAAGCACCAGAACAAAGACATAAAAAATAGACTGGGTTACCATCTCTTAACACTCTTTCACCTTTTGTGGCACAAATGAGAATGTTTTATTTTAATTTTTTACACGACTGTTTCTGTTGTTGTTTCATAAATTAATATCAAAGTTTAGACATTTTGCTGCTTCAGCTGATTAAATAAGGTTTGATAGCAGCTTTGAACACAAAGGAACTAAAATAAAAAGAACTGGTGGGGGAAAATGATGAATCTTTAATGAAAACCCTGCAGACCTTTGGACCAGGCGTGGGTAGGAACTTGTTTACCTCAACCCAAATTTGCACTCCGACGCTGCATGCTACTTCAGTCTTCCATTAGTGTGTGTGTTAAGGCCCATGCCCACTGTTTAGCTTGACGTAGAGGTACTTCCAACTGTAGGAATTTGGTCCCCCAAATATTATAAAACCCACTTTTACACACTTCCCTTGGGTCAACATACCTCATCTCTGATGCGAAAGAGCACTTCTATAAGTGCCCTCCTGGATAGGGAAAAGACACAAACAATACAAACACTCAGAGAAAGATTGAACTTTGATGTTCTCAACCAATTTGCCAGGTAGGTGGGCAAATGGGCCGCCTTTTGTACAAATGATTTGCACTCTTTAAAAATTTACCAGATGAGGGAGTAAACATGTTCAATGAATGCGGTATCATCGCTACAACATTAAAAATGTAAACTTTTCTAGAGGCCTTCTAGGGTCCAAGAGAGTAGAGCCTTCCTTCTACTCCACAGCTTTCAGTGTTGACCATTTAGCACTTAAGCCCTGGAGATTTCCCCTTAACAAAGATGATAAGACTCATTGGACAATGGACAACGGTATAGGGAGAATAAAAAGGTCCACGAGATGGTCCATCTCTTTTTAGCCGAATGCCTTCCGCGTTGCTGTTCCTAAGACAGACATCACGCTGCGTCTAAAAGCGAGTCAGAACCAGGAGACACAGCCATTAAGAGCAATTCAACGGCAAGAAAGTAGTGTCTGACAGGTCCACTCTTAGTGACAGATGCCATTATAACCTGTAACAATGTGATACTGGCACTTTAAGGTTATATAATTTCACCCTTTAACTATGGCAACCCATCTGCTCGATGAGAAAAGGCGCACTCATCTGTTTCAGGCACCTTTAATCTTGTTTTTTTTTTACATTTACATGCTTAATTATGTCTGAGGTCACATGGTCTCTTATGTCAGAAGGAAGTCTAAGTTTTCCTGGTTCCGTGTTGTTTCTGAAACCATGAAGCAGCCTTAATGATTTAGACCCAACTACTTCAAACACAAAGCTTTGGGGTGAAAAATAAATCTGCAAAAAATTTCCATCATCCCCACAGTTCAGATGATAATTATGACGGTCTGGGTTTAATCTGACAATCAGCTAGTTTATTTTCTCAATGTCAACATGAAACCTTGTCAAAAAATGAATTCTGTCTTTCTCTCAGGAGATAAGCAGGCTCCAGTGCACCCAGCTCATTCAGAGAGAGAAAAAAAAGTTGCAGGTCACAAGGCAGGGACTTGCATGTTTTCTTATTTTTTTCCACCTTGTCTCTCTCTTTCTCTCTCTCTCTCCCTCTCTCTCACCCCCCCCCCCCTTCCTTTTCTGAAAACCACCCAAGAAGAGATTAATCATGAAGGGAAAACTCAACTTCACCCTCTAGCTGCAGGTCACAGTTCTTATTTCGTGTGGAATTGGCTTTCGGAAAGCAGAAGGCCTGCCCGGGGGGCAGGGACCTGATATGAGAGGAATTTGAGAATGAAGCAGAGGGGATTGATTAGCCCACTTCATATCCCACACTCCGTAAGCACAGTCCAGCTGCAATCTAACACACCGCTGAGCTGAATAGACAAGAGAAATTGGATTCCTTCCTAATATTTAACCTTCAAGTCAGCACTAACAGCTGTTGATGGGTTGCTCTCCCAGGTAGTTACAAGAGGACTTTTTACATGTTACATAGAGAGGGAACAGCAAAGTGGGAATTTGATGAGTTTTCTGTAGGTTATTCAATTACAATGGAGCAAAGATCAGCCATGCAGGCCATTGAAGCACATCATCTGCATGCCACTGCACTGAGGGGTTTCATTTTACACCTCTACTTTTCTGAACTTGCCATTTAAACATGTGCAAGGGCACATACATCCACACCGCTCGCACACACACAGGCACACGTGCACAAAAAGGTGTGCACGCATGCACGAGCAGAAAGAGCAATTAATGCTGTGGAAGTTGAGCGTGCAGCTAATGGATGGATCACATACCGCCATAATGACTTACTTTGATGTCTGCTGTCAGACTAGACCTATTTTAGACTGAGAGCAAAAGGTGCTCGAAAATATTCTGTAATGCTTTTATTCTTTTCCTCCCCATTCACAAGCAGATGTTCAGACAAAGAGCAGTGGCATCACATCCCCTCACTCAGTTCTGAAGGAGCAACTTCCGTTCCGATTTCCTTGGTCTGAGCTCGGATGTGGATGGATCGCTGTAAAAAAAATACGAAGAGTTGACGGATAACTGGTGCATTTCAGTGATTCTGTAGCCATATTAGACACCGATGAATATTAAATGGATTCATTTACGGGCCAGTCTGATCATATCCACCCACCATCTCTTGTGCCAGTCATGGGGAAGTGTTGATAAGAGAGCTGGATGTCATCAAGCTCTTTTTCTCAAGTCATTAAGCCATGCAGTTTATTCCAAGCAAAGTGTTGCCCATTTGAATGAGCACATTAGCGAATGTCTTATGATAATTGAGTGCTTGAGTTGCAGAACTGCAGAATTGTATTCATTAGTAGAGTCACACATTTTTTATTAGCACCTTATTCTGTTCCAGGGCTGCAGGCAGCACTGCCTGAAAACATGCAGCTTCTCCCTTCTGCACAGCGAAGAGAAATTTAAGTATTGAACTTCCATGATTAGGGAATTTGTTAAACTTCCCATCATGGACTCAAACGCTCAGATTTTTATGTTCTCCACATGAATTTAGGTCATTTTATTAAAGCATACTTCAGGCGCAGCAAAGCAATTCAATAAAGTAGTCTGCTGCGAATCTATAGATAAATGATGCTTCACATTCAATTATAATGAAGATTTTATCTTCACATTTCAATGATTTTTGTCAATTACTCACCACAGTATTTCTTAATTCACCAAGGACTCTTGCTTCTGTGGAAGCCCTTCTGAGATTAAGAAAAAGAAAGCAGAAGCACAAAATGATCTTAAAGGTTTAATGATGAAACAAATTCAACAACAAATGAGGAATCTAAACCTTAAAGTAACAAGTATGCTTTTAAACTTTAAGCTAGAACTTTAACATTGATAACAGTGACTATTGAGTTAGAAACTTGACTATTTACATCTTTGACACCACTCTGCAGGCATCTGCTGACCCAAAAACACACTAGACAGTTTTGTGGAGTAGGTAGGTGTCCTGGGGGCACTCTTTACCTGCTTTACGGCTGTTAGCTGTTATGCTAGCATTTAGCATTTCCTGCTCACTGATAGCCAATAAAAAGCACAAGAAAAAAAAAGCAGTTTGCTTTGTCTGTTGGCACTATGGCAAAGCCTTGAAGTAAAAGTAGGAGTAACGTCTTTGGAGGCGAAGCAAAAAGCTAAAACCGGAGTACACATTGGTATGACCTACGTTTGAGAGAGCTAAAAGAGGCCACAAAATCACAGACTCATGGTGACCTACTACTGGACTTGTAAGTAATACTATTTTTTCCAACAGTGTGGATCTTTTTACTTCATGTTTTATTTTAGTATTGGTTGGCTCATGCTACTGTTAGCTTGTTGCTAGCGCTAGCTACAGCAGGCTGAAACAGGGTTGTTTACGACAGTTGTAATTCCACTTTAAAGCAGTAGGGCGGGGGAGCAGGAAACAGCTCTGGGTTACTTTAACGTGACAATGTGTATCGTCTCTGGCGATAGGGGGCAGTGCATACCTAAATCATTGCACGCAACGGACGGCTATTAGGATCAAAAACAACCTACAGCAAAACAACAAACACATCAGACTCCCTTTCATCACTGGCAACAAATGAGGTGAATGTGTAAAACAACGTTTATGAATGACGAAAGTTTTGTAACCGTTTGTTACAAATCAGTAAATGCATTTTGACCGCACGGGCTCCTGTAGAAAGAAACATGGCATCTAATGGGCCATTCCCAACTGTACCGGGTCGGCCCGGGCCGGGTAGCGTAGGTTGTTTACATATCTGGGTGGCCTGGTATTTTTCCAGGCCAACCAAGGCTCATTCTCAGCCCTCTTCTCGAGGGGGTCTGCTTCAGGCCGACCAGGGCCAACACACCCACTGCTGACAGCAAATTCACACCTTCCATTAGAGCAAGCCTCTGATTGGTGGGTAGAATCAGCCCACATGGGCTTAAGACAAGGATGTGTGGAATCAACCAGGCCAGGCTGGGGCCGTCTGGGGCTACCCAGCCCGGGCCGACCCGGTACAGATGGGAATGGCCCACAACATGGCATTGCCCAGAAACTTAGAACCATTCCCAAATATTTTAGATATAATTTTTATAGTTATATGCTACAAAGACGCCAACATTTTTCAAAAACTGGGCATGTTTAATTAGTTTTCAACAACATTTCGATGGATATTTCCAGAGATTAACAGTAAAAACTACACATCGTCTCTTTAATAAACCTCCTTGTTGTTGCTGCTTTTTTGAAGCAAACATGAAAAGAAAAGAAACAATTACACACAGCTTCAGTTTTGACGCACTGATTGTCGTACAGACCAAAAAAAAAAAAAAGGCTGTGCACCAAATCAATCCACAAGGGAGCTCATAGAGGGTCCATGAAGCGGCACTTGCAACAGAAATTAATTGGAAGAAAAATTACTAATTCTGACATTCCCTGAAGTGGGTCTTTTATCTTATAAATACTAGCTGCAAACTTGAGTATTTTTGCAAAAGTAACAACACTGCAGATGATAGGACTCACAAGGCTCAGCCCCAGGGGCAAGCATGAGAAAGAGCACTTGTTTAGCAACTGCATAACCAAGTCCCAACATGGGCCTGTGACTGCGCCCAGCCTCACCTAGAAAACTACTCCATTTGCATTCTGCCTCTCCAGACACCCGGCGACACAATCGAAAGGGATACAGCATCCAAAAGTTGCCATTGGAGACTCACGTATAAATTATTCCACAATTCCCCGGTCTTTCCTCCGCTCTCCTATCCCACTTGTGCTCCTCCCCTCTCCTCCCTATTTGTCCCATGGCTTCTTTTACATCACAGTTGGTGCAAAGCAGAAAGTGAAATCCAACTTTAGAGACTTTTCTGCCTAATTAGGATCTGTATTCCCTTTCTTGAGGCTGCTGCGTGACCTTGAGTATTTACTTTTCAAGCCTTGAAACCAAATGTTTAACTCAGTATTGAACCTGTTTTTTCCCAATGATAAAACAACTGAATAAATTAAAGCAGACGACTAAACCAAACAAAGACAGAACAGATACTCCATCAGAAAAAAAAAGCATTGTGTTATAGATCTAAAAACAGAAATGTTGTATGGGGGGGGGGGGGTTAGTGATCTGTGTACGTTTGTGTTTCAGGTTTTGTTGGTAGCTTTTTGTTTTGTTGCTCCCATTACACACCTCGTTCAGATTTGCTAATTGGAACACCTGCCCTTTTTTAGTCGTTTGAGATTTTTTGTGCACTATGAGAACACCTATTCTTGTGTGGGTAGGTGTGTGCACTTTCACTTCCATCTCAGGACCTCTACCAGAGACCTGGGAGCTTAAAGGTGGAAACAAACTCTTTCATATTTTTAATGTGCAAGAAAACACAATGTTGGTATTGTGGTTATAGTTCTGTGAAGAGAAGTGCACCACAGCAGGCTCAGCTGAAAGGAAGGGATCATTTTGTAAACTATTTTCAAAAGACACGAAGAAGAACCATTTAGGTGATTTCTGTTGACTAATTGTCTAAATGATAACAAGCCTCCTCTCAGTATTTTCCTAAAGCTTGGGCCCATGTGGTTTTTCTACTTCTCTTGGTTTGACTCAATCTTTGTTTATCGTTTGTACGGCACCCCTGCTTTAAATGGACAAAGCGGGTTAGTTAAGTAGTAAAAAAAAAATCTGACACCTCCTGTGTATCCTTGCTCAGCTAGCAAAACAGCTAACAAACGGAGAACACACGCCTCGGTAGAACATGAACATTGGAACACGTCTTGGCGGCTCCCGATGACGTATCTCCTAGGCCAGGGATTCCCAAAGTGTGGTGCGCGCACCCCTGGGGGTGCGTGAGCTGCCGTTAAGGGGTGCGTGAGGTGAAAAGTGTAATGGCTGCGGAGCTCAGAGAAGTCTGTCATATGTCACCATTTGCGTAGCCAGAAACTCATTTGTGGGTGGGCCTAAGAAAAAGTAAGTGGGCACAATAAATGTAATTGAAAACAAGTATATTTTGCGCGTGCGTCCTCCACTTGTGCCCTAGCTTCATAATAACAATGCGCCGAGCTTCAGCACTCTGGCCTGTGCACGCCGATATGTTCCGTATTTGATCATTTTTAATGTTGTTGGAGGAATCTGAAGGTGGCGAGTCATTCTGGCAGATTGTAGTTAACACCCTGTCTCATGCAAGTGTTCTGACATTGTAAACCTCACACACAGAACATTGTGGATGTAAGAAAATAAATCAAGAAATGATTCTCATTCAGGCTATTAACAGCGCGCTGAAGATCTGAAGTTCAGAGTGCATCTGTCAGAGGTCAGACGCGTTCCAGCGGAACCATGGCTCACGGGTGCACAAGTGAGCACATCAGGGCTGGGCAGAAGTAACACTGGTTTAAATAGCGCCAATAACGAGACGCGGTGACTTGAGCGGCTCATGGAGCTGTGCCGCACACACACACACACACACACACACACACACACACACACACACACACACACACACACACACACACACACAGATTCAATAAGCGTGCACGATGCGCAAACTCCGGCGCGCCGTCAGACTGAAGACAGAAATGAGCGCTGCCTCCTCTGTGATAAAAACTTTCAAGAGGTTTTATAACAACATTTTTCATTCCAGGTCAAATAAAGATATTAGCTTCTATTTTGGAATGACGTATTAAAGTCAGGTCCACTCCAGCCAGTAACTCTGAACCTGACCACATCTCATGTTACTGCAGTATTTGTTATTCCAGTCCGCATGGCAGCGGATCGCAGATTCAGCCACACTATAAAACAGCAATAAGTCGGTCTGAGGCAAAATATCTTTTCCATCTTTTCCCCTATAGACATTTGATTACGCACAAGTAGGTGATCAGCTCAGGTTTACGCAGAGCAGAAGGAAGGAGAGCACTCTGGCCGCACAGGTTAAACGTTCCTACTTTAAGAAAACCATTAAATTGCATTTTTTATGTGCTACCTGGGCACTCTAAATATTTATTTAAAATGAAATCAAAGGAAATTGTAATGGTATCGAATACTTTTTAATTACTATTTAAAAAATGAAAGTGATGGGAAAAAGGTCGATCATAATTTTTAACCCTGTCAGTTTAGCCTGACGCCTGATTATATACATATATATATATATATATATATATATATATATATATATATATATATATATATATATATACATATATATATATACATGCCCTGATGTGGGGGCTGGGGGGTGCGTCGACATGGTCGGGACATAGAAGGGGGTGCGTGGCTAGATAAGTTTGGGAACCACTGTCATAGGCAACCGGGGCGGGGCCAAGACATCAAGGCAAGGTTCCTTGGCATTGAGAAACACCAACTGGTTGAGCACTAGGACCAAGCGGAAGACAACCCCATGTGTTGAAGCCTGTTTTCAATGACATATTACCTATTTCTGAATACTTACTGTAACTATCCTTGCTCCGGTCCTCATGCCGGTTGTGTCCCCCCCCACTTCTAATGTCAAAACAACGTCCATGCAGCTGAGACATAGTCCCTCCAGCATGTCCTGGTTCTTCCTTTAGGTCTTTTCCCATTTGGATATGCCTGGAAAACCTCACCAGGGAGGCATCCAGGAGGACTGCATGGTGGCGCAGTGGTTAGCACTGTTGCTTCGCAACACGAAGGTTGCAGGTTCGAAACTCGGCTGCGGCCTTTCTGCGTGGAGTTGCGTGTTCTCCCCATGCGTGCGTGGGTTTTCTCCAGGTACTCCGGTTTCCCCCACAGATCACAACATGCCCTATAGGTTAAAAAAAATTTGTAAGTCGCTTTGGGTAAAAGCGTCTGCTAAGCACATAAACATAACATAAAAAACATAAAAGAGGCATCCTAACTGGAAGTCTGAGCCACTGCAACTGGCTCCTCTCAATGTGAAGGAGCAGCTGGTCTCCTCCGAGCCCCTCCCTCATGATGGAGCTTCTCACATCATCTCTAAATCCTAATTTATACTTCTCATTCTCCGACGGATGCATGCAATGACATTATCCGTCCTTGCAAGGGCTCTCCAGCAGGCTCGCAAGGGCAAATGGAGTCGAGCTCTCTTTTCTAAACATCCGTCCAACGAGATGGAGAACGTAAGCTTGTGATTGGTCAGGAGGCTGCCATTGCTCCCTCAAAAACATATAGAGCTGAGGATATCTGGCGGCAGATACGGAGCAGTGTAACGTCATGGAGGTGCTATTCCACCGAAGGTCATTTACCCTCTCTCCACAGATGCCTCTGACACAGAACTAATCTGCATGAGATATGGCCTCAAGGTCATGCATTTGCGTCTAAACTGTTCCTTTCCAGCTCAAGAGAAGAATGAAGAAAAGGACTCTCTCCTTTTAATATATCAAAGAACTCTATTTTTAATAAAGCTAATCAAACAAAGTGTTAGTCAATAATAAGATGTGACCAATCTATGAAATCTAAATATTAATTACTTTATTATAATCCTGTAGAATATAAGTAATATGACTTTAAATGTTTCCACTAGGACTGATCTCACGTAGCGTTAAGAGACGACACATTGCTTTTACTGATCCAATCAGAATCTGGCAGATCTGATGGAGGCGTGGCTTTGGTGGTGTTAGGTAAATCTGTCATCTTTTCATTCGACCATAAACCAAAACATCCGAAGTATAAAACTATGCCCGCGTCATCTTTAACGCCAGTTTAAAGCGTTCGAGAGAAGTTGTCGGAGTGGTCAATCCGTAACTTTCATCTTCAGCCGAAAGAACCAACGACAACCTGGATAAACCTGTTGCTGTCCCACCTGCTGTAATGGTTCCTTTCAGAATAACAGCTGAACCATCACGACCCCGTTTTGGGTCTTGTTAGATGCCGATAAACTGTTGTGACCCGGAAGTATCTCAAGACTGGTGGTCGGCTGCCGCGGCTGTTTCTACAATCTTCGACTCCACAAAAGTCAAGCTGGACCTCTATACCTCCTGATCTAGACGGGAACTTCCGCTAAGGGTACGTAGACTGATAGAATGGCGTTGAATGTGTTTATGAATCTCCTAACCAAAGCTTAGCGCGAAGACATCACTTTCATTTCCCACCAGAACTAATCGTTTCTTCGGATTTGCTGGTTCTGAGCAACATTCCACACTACACCATTCTCCGTCTCATTCACCTTTCAACTTCACTTAGGTCCTTCAGACTCCTGTTTTCCAAACTCTCTCAGCTGGAAATCTCCACTCTTCTCTACTGCTACTTGATTCTTGATTAAGACAATCAGCAATATTAGTTTAAAAAAAATCATTTGCCCTATTTGTGAAATGAGCTTTGTCTGACAAAAATGCCCCTGGACTGTCTTGTCTGATGTGAGGGATGCACAACAATGGCACCATTTAAGCTAGAGATAAATGTAGTCATAACACTGTTGACAAAACTCCTGGCCTTCTCAATTTTAGCAGGTTTTACACCTGTCCGCCATCTACACCTTTGGGTGATGGATGACATGATGATCATCATATGAGGGTGTAGAAGGTGAAGCCGGTGCAGGTCATGTCATGCCGCTACAGTGGATGAGAAGGACATCAGGAGCTGCTCTTCCTCACAGGGAGTGGAAAAAGAAGGGGAGAAGGTCTTTCCACCTCAGTCCGCTCCAACCGAACCAGGAGACACGGACGTCAGGGAGACCAAGGTTGTCTCCGAGGGTCTCTGCAGCTCTCTGGGCACCACGCCTCACGTAGCTGTCTCCAATGATCCAAATGGCTATGGAGAAAAAAATAACAGGCTTGGCCTAGCTGTTTAAAGTACAAAACCATACATGAAGTGGTCAAGACAGGTACTTGGTACTTACACATGCTGCTTTGTGTAGCTGATGTTGAAGACACACAGGCTGCCATGGTGACCTTTTAACAGATCTCAGAAAAAAATGTAATAAAAGAATGAAACTTAAAAACTCCCAGACCTCATTTCATGATTGCTAATCAGCTATGGATGATCTATTGTTTGGATCACAGTGAGTTACACTAATTCTAATATATTTTTTAATTTCTATTATACATACATACTTTTTAATTATTTTCACATGACTGTTATCAGGCTGTCTTGTTCCGGTTCTCATGATAATAATTCAGTTTCTTCCAGTAAGTTATCTTATGCTTACTTCATCTGAATAATGTCTCTTTACTTTTGGTGAATTGTACTGAGTCCAGAATAAAGGCTACTTGGCTGTACAAGATACAAACAAGTATTAAGTTTAGAAATATATGAAATGTATTTGGCCTGCTAATTTATCTCAAATACTAATAACTACCGTATTTTCCGGACTATAAGTTGCACTTTTTTTCATAGTCTGGCCGGTCCTGCGACTTAGGCCCTGTCCACACGTAGCCGGGGATCTGCCAAAACGTAGATATTTTTCTACGTTTTGGCCTGTCATCCACACGAAAACGGATCTTTTTAAAAACTCCGGCCAAAGTGAAGATCTGCGTTTTCTCCGTTTTGGGTGTCTGCGTGTGGACAGACAAAACCGGAGTTTTAAGGTCCGCAACGTCACTTTCCGCGACAAAAAAATGCTGACATCACGTGTGCGACCTGTGTTTACACTAGCCGACAGCATGGATGCCCTCAGAGCTGCGCTCGTTTTATCAATTGTCCAAGCGCTTTTTGCTTGTTTGTTTTTGCAAGCGGAATTACTGCTCCTTGCGGAAGACCACAGACGAAGGACGAACGGGGGAAGTACTGCCGCCTACAGGTCTGGCATGTCCTTAACAACGTACTTATCCGTGTACGTGTGGACAGAGTTTTTTTTTTATACAAGGTGGTGTGGATGCAAGTTTTTGGAGGGGCGGATATTCGCCTTTAAAAAAACACGGCTACGTGTGGACTAGGCCTCACACTCCGGAGCGATATATATACCAAATTATGTAGGCTACACCGTGCTGCTGCTGTGGGCCGGCTCTGGACCAGGAATGAGCTCCCCTGCCCCGCTGGGAATAAAAACCACACAGCCATCACCTGCTGGAGCCTGTTGCACACTGGATTTGGCCCAGGTTTCAGCTCCTTTGCCCCGCCATCACCTGCTGCAGCCTGTGGTGCGCTGCTGCGGGCCAGCTCCGACCCAGGAATAAGCACCCATGTCCCACTGGGAGGGTTTCAAACACCGCCATCCTCTACTGGAGACCATGGCGCGCTGCAGCGCCCTCGTTGTTTATTTTGTTATTGTTACCGGTACTTGTCGCAATGTGAAATGCTTGGTCTCAGATTTTGTAAGACAAAATAATACAATTTTCCCCCAAAATACGACTTATAGTACTGTACGACTTATACATGTTTTTTTCTTCTTCATTATACATTTTATGGCTGGTGCGACTTATACTCTGGAGTGACTTATAGTCCGGAAAATACGGTATGTTAAAAATATTGAAAACTTGCTCAAAGGAAAATATATTTATATTAAGGAAATAACTTATAAACTTACCGATTTAATACTTTTTTATTCACAGAAGGATAGTTTTCATGAAAAAGTGCCTCAAACCTCCACACAAACTCCGTGTGAGCTTCAGGTCGCTGGTGTTCCACAGAGTTAGCTCCGGTTGTAGCTAGGTAGCTACCTCCATTAGCTTAGCTCCCACCTCCGCGTTAGCTTTGGATTAACTTCGGACTAGCTTGTAGCTAGTTCCACCGGGTGTCGTCAGTCGATCCCAGCCTTACAGCCCCACCCTCATCTCCACCCCTCTTCCCTTTTGTGGAATTGTCTGGGCTTGACGGAACCTGTGACACGTTCAAAATGGCGGTGGTGGCTACCTCCCATTTCTCCTCAAAAACGTGTTATTGGAGCCTATGGAACCCCATTGTCCATAAATGTATATGTCGATGGTCGGACCACGCCGTTGACTGACATCTGTAGCGGTGAGTATGTCTCATTGTTTTTGTCCAATAGCATGTGGAGACAGTTTGAAAGACAACCATGGATTTTGCCACTTGACTGAACTTTCCCCAGACAATATATTATAGCGCTCACCCCCCACTTTTCATGTAAACTGACCAACCTTGCAATTCTACCAGAGTTATTTCAATAACACATAGGAGAAAGAGGACTTCAATGTGTTGAGTAAAATGAAATATTCTCTATTTCTTTATCGAAAACTTTTAGCTGGAATTTCTTGGTGAGTAGATAGGAAACCAGAAATCCCCCAACAGTAAAGGAAACAAGAAAAATAATATTTAGTCCAATCTGTCCATCTAATGTGACAAAAGGGATGGCAGAAGGTTTACTCTGGCACATTATTCTCTACATCCCCAAATGTGATCATTAATTTAAGCTCCCCAGTAAAACTTCATATACCCATGACACGTTTCCCTTTGTCTAATTAAATATAATTTTAAAGACCTTTAAATCAAACTTCATCCAAAAGCACAATCTAATTTTTCATTTGCTTTTCTACATGATATAAGACATCAAGTCAATAATAAATTAAATTACTTTTCCCATTCATTTTCTTCTATCTATAATTGATCTCTTCAGTTCAAATTCTGTTGTTCGTCTTATTCAGCCAGTCCGTGGAGAGTACGCGTGACATCACTGTGAACAGGGCTTGCATCCCAAGATGCCCTCACTGGAAAACACACACACACACACACACACACACACACACACACACACACACACACACACACACACACACACACACACACACACACACACACACACACACACACACACACACACACACACACACACACACACACACACACACGCACGCGCGCGCGCGCGCGCACACACACACACACACACACACACACACACACACGTATTTATATGTGTGTGTGGACCTCTATTGACTTCCATTGATTTTAGTAACTCCACTATGCCGAACCCATACCCCAACTCTAACCTTAACCATTGGGGTTCTATTCCTAACCCTGACTCGCACCACACCTCTAAAACCAAGTTTTAGGGTGCTCTACCTTGTGTGGACCAACAAAATGTCCCCTAATGTAAAAATGTCACACTACAGCTTAAAGTTAAAATGGTTCCACTTAAAAATACACAAGTGTACACACACACACACACACACACACACACACACACACACACACACACACACACACACACACACACACACACACACACACACACACACACACACACACACACACACACACACACATCTCACATTCTACACCAAAGTACATTCTTTAATGGCTTCCAAAGTACTAGCAAAGTGGTAAAGGACAGTATTACAACCATTGAATGATTTCAAAGATGGAATATTGTGCAATATAAACACAAAATGTCATTAAATGAGACATTTCTACCAGAATGTTTGATAAAACAAAGAGCCTATGTCAATATTGCTTACCAAAACCCTGGTAAAAAATGTTCCTTTGTGTTATTTTTCTTTAGCAGCCACTATTCACATACAGCTGACTGGGTTTGTCTCACGGTTGTAATTCTTATTCTGTAGTTTGTGACCTAAATTATCTCCTAAAGGGAAACAAGGCCAAATCATTGCATCACCTGAAGTAGTCATGCATAATGCTGTACCCAAAGCAAACAGAAAACAAAGGAGAGCTGCTAATGGCCCATCAACCAGATGTTTCATTACAGAGTGGAACTGACTTCTGCCAGTTTCTATTTCAGACTCTCCAAGTCCAGGTGTTCAACAATGGCAGTTCCAATTTTATGCATCTTTTAGGTTTATTGGCAACAGCTCATTAAGCGATCCTTGCACGTTTCCGTTTGCGTGTAGGAGAGTTTATAGCATCAGGGATAGCCTCCTAAATGTCAGGTGAATCATAACCTAACTCTTTCCAGGAGTCAATAACGTTTGGTGCACCAAAAAGACCCTAATGATCTCGGTTTTGTGAGGGTGTTCCCAAACTCGCCAAGAGGTGTTTTTACTACTAAGATCTTGATCAACCTTTTTAGCCTTATATGAGGTCTTCTACAAACTAGATCACAATGAGTATCGGAACAACTAGAAATCTACTGTAATTACCTGAAAATGATCATTTTCACATTAAGTCCAGTATCACACTGAGCTGCGACAGCGCAAAACTGCAGAAAAATTGACATGAAAATAAATTAAATTACCTTTACATCTAGGTATTATTTGGCTTTTTCTACTTAAATTAACAAATAAATAACTGTCAGATGTGACTCCTGGATGGACCAGTTAGTTATGCTGGATTTCATTTACACAGAATTTTATGTAAATGAAAACCAATGACCAGTGTCAGAGCTTGGTCCGCATTGCCAGCAGTAAGTCAGGTTTGTTTCCAGTTAGAGTTGGAACAATTCTGCTCATAACTCATAACACAGCAAAGGCGTCAAGGGGATCCGTTTTGAAGGATCAGGTTTCTGCTTTTTACAAATGATGTGGTTCTATTTGTTTCATCAGACCGTGATCTCCAGCTTTCGCTGAAGCGGTTCGCAGCCGAGAGTGAAGCAGCTGGGATTAGAATCAGCTCCTCTAAATCCAAAACCATGGTCTTGAATTGGAAAAGGGTGGAAATTCCTTCTCCAAATCAGGGATGAGGTCCTACCTCAAGTGGAGGACTTCCTACCCTCACCTATTGTCAGAAGCTCTGGATAGTAACTGAAAGAACTAGATTAAGAATACATTGGCAGACGCTGGACCCTGAGCCGATCCGGTACCTACACCGGGCACGTCCAACAGGGAGAGGACCCAAGGAAGACCCAGGACACGCTTAAGGTACTGCCTCTCGTCTGGCCAAGGAATACCTTGGGATTCTTCATGAGAAGCTGGCCCCAGTGGCTGGGATCAGAGAAGTCTGAGCCTCTGCTCTTGGACTGCGGCCCCAGTGACCTGATCCCGGACAATAATCGGTGATCACAAAATGAAAAATTGACTTCAGGGAAAATGTTCTTAAACTGGCATTGCATGAGCTGCTATGATATTCTGAAGACTGTAGCCATTTTAGGGTGATGGCAGTGATCTCTGGACTCACTGAAACAAGCTGCTAGCTATAAGGAATCCTGATAGATGTTAAAGTGCAGGTTCGCTGAGAAATGTAAAATACATTCTTTGTGAAATATGATGAGTCATGTTGAGTTTCACATGCATGATGAACGTAAAAATAGTCTTCTACCCTAATTTCCTGCATTAGCGTTAAACAGAAATTAGACAAGGAAATGCCGAAAAGGCCAGTCCCTTTTATTTCACATAAATGAGCATTCCTGTTAAAAGAGAGTTTTCCTCTCCACTGTCGTTGCATGCTCGTTTAGTAGGATTGCTGTAATGACACTGACACTAGTCAGTGTAGGGACCAGCAATGGTCAGTTTAGGCTCTGTCTGACCTTTCACCATCTATTCAACATCTGGTCAGAAAGGAGACACAACATTGCTTGTGTTGCCTTTAAATGAGTCTGCTTCACACCAGCTGGGATTCAGACTCTGCTAGTCTGAAAGATAAACAATAACTTTCTTTCCCCAAGGTCCATCTGTCTGCCTCCAGAAGAAAGAAGATCCAGCTCGAATCAGCTGCCTAAATTCAAGAATAATTTAATACATCAGTATGAACTCCTTCTATGACTTATAATCTAGATACTCATTAAATAAACATTTGTTTATTACTATTTATAATAATCATAGTATAATGAAATGCTTCATTAATCTGTGACAACTGAATGGATGTTATATTATGTTATGTGTCTAGAACTTGCAATGTGTTCACCATGTTTTGACGTCAAGGTCCTCACACCTGCTCCACACAATAACAAGTATGGTTAAGTTAAATCCATGACACATAACTAACCTTTTACCCAGATCAGAGCCTCCGGATCAATGAAGGCATGTTTGAGATTCTTGGTAACACCCTCAAACTTGTCAACTTTTGGTTGGCTACAAAATCATAATATCAATTCCTTAAAACTAGATCAGTGAGTTTTTCTTCAGTTCTAGAGAAAGCTTCAGACCGGCCATCTGTAGCCAAACCTCTTCAACCATCAAAGATCTTGACACGACATCAAAACCTTTTTGCACCTACAAAGCTGAGACAGCAAACAGTTCCTGCAGAACAAAGCTGATATTGTTTAGACTCCTTAAGAGTCCCAGACGCTCGGTTCCATCCATCTGCCGTGACCAGAGACATCTCTGAACTGAAAGGATCGGTACCAATTCAATTCAATCCAATTTTATTTATGTAGCGCCAAATCACGACAAGAGTCGTCTCAAGGCACTTCACATAATAAACATTCCAATTCAGGTCAGTTCATTAAGCCAATCAGAAATAATGTTTCCTACATAAGGAACCCAGCAAATTGCATCAAGTCACTGACTAGTGTCAGTGACTTTACAGCAATCCTCATACTAAGCAAGCGTAAAGCGACAGTGGAGAGGAAAACTCCCTTTTAGCAGGAAGAAACCTCCAGAGAATCCTGGCTCAGTATAAGCAGCCATCCTCCACGACTCACTGGGGATCGAGAAGACAGAGCAGGCACGCACACACACGCACACGTACACACACACACAGACAAAGTAATGTGTCTATAGTTATATTGTGATTTCTTAGTAAATATTCTATTTGGTGAGAGATAAACTTTATTGTATTTATCCTAGTGGATCTATAATTAAACGGATAAACTAGTAGTAGCACATCCAACGTCAAGGAAAGCAAAAAGTTATTATCAGGAGAGGAAGAATGTTTAAGTGGTTAGCAGCAGTGTGCTAGACGATGGCCCCCTCCATGAGGCCACCACAGCTCAGCAAAACATTATTGTAGCTTCTTCTGGGGAGAAAAACACTTAGAGAGAAAATAAAGTTAAAAGCTGAAATTGCAGAAAATAATACAGTTAAAGAGCAGATTGTAGAAGAAAGTAGTAGAGTGTGAAAAGTGGTCAGTATATCCTCCCGCAGTCTAAGCCTATAGCAGCATAACTACAGAGATAACTATGGATAATCTATCCTATTTAGATGGAGGCATGTTGGAGGCAGGGCAAGGGAGAGCAGTCTTTACAAACTGTACACTCCACCTCCCTCTACTCCCCCACTTGTCCAGATTTAAGCTTTTATCAGATTTTAACCATAGGCCCTATCAAATAAAAATGTTTTAAGCCTAGTCTTAAATGTAGACAAAGTGCCTGCCTCACGGACTAAGGCTGGGAGCTGGTTCCACAGGAGAGGAGCCTGATAACTAAAAAATCTGCCTCCCATCCTAATTTTAGATATTCTGGGAGCCACCAGTAAACCTGCAGTCTGAGAGCGAAGTGCTCGGTTAGGAACGTATGGAACAATCAGATGACTGATGTATGATGGAGCTTGATTATTAAGAGCTTTATATGTGAGAAGAAGGATCTTAAAATCTATTCTGAATTTAACAGGTAGCCAATGTAGGGAAGTTAAGACAGGAGAGATATGATCTCTTTTGAATTTTCATCAGAACTCTAGCTGCAGCATTTTGGACAAGCTGAAGACTTTTAACTACATTCTGCGGACTTCCTGAGAGTAATGAATTACAGTAATCCAGTCTTGATGTAATAAATGCATGAACTAGTTTTTCAGCATCACTCCTGGAAAGGATGCTTCTAATCTTAGCAATATTCCGAAGGTGGAAAAAGGAAATCCTACAAACCTGTTTAACCTTGGATTTGAATGACATGTCCTGGTCAAAGATAACACCAAGGTTCCTTACTTTGTTCTCAGAGATTAATTTAATGCCATTCAGGTCAGGTGATTGACTAAGCAATTTCCTTTTCTGGATTTCTGGTCCAAAGATGAGAACTTCCGTCTTGTCTTGATTTAAAAGCAAAAAGTTTAGAGTCATCCAATTTTTTATGTCCTCAAGACATCCTGTAATCTACCCAACCGATTAGGTTCATCAGGGTTAATGGATAAATATAACTGAGTAGCGTCAGCATAACAGTGGAAGTTTATCCCATGCTGTCTAATGATTTTACCAATTGGGAGCATATACATAGTAAAAAGAATTGGTCCAAGCACTATACCCTGTGGTACTCCACAAGAAACCCTAGAGTATGAAGACGATTTGTCATGTACATTTACAAAATGAAATCTGTCAGACAGGTAGGATTTAAACCAGCCTAGCGCTGTTCCTTTGATCCCTACAACATGTTCAAGTCTTTCTAAAAGAACATTGTGATCAACTGTGTCAAAGGCAGCACTGAGATCTAGCAAGACTAGAACAGACACAAGATTCTTATCTGAGGCCATGAGAATATCATTTGTAACTCTCACTAACGCAATTTCAGTGCTGTGATACTCTCTAAAACCAGACTGAAATTCCTCAAACAGAGCAGTGTTTAGTGTTTAAATGCTCACATACTTGGATGTCCACTATTTTCTCCAGGAATTTGGAATAAAAATGGAAGGTTAGATATTGGTATATAATTCATTGGGTCATCTGGATCCAGAGAAGGCTTCTTAAGTGAAGATTTGATTACAGCAAACTTAAAATCCTGTGGTACATATCCATTTACTAAGGATAGATTGATTGTATCTAGAATGGAGGCAGTAACCAAAGGAAATGCTTCTTTAAATAATTTGGTTGGGATTGGATCCTAAATGCAAGTTGAAGGTTTAGATGAAGCTAATATTTTTGATAACTCTGAAACCTCAACTGGATCAAAACGGTTCAAGCATAGATGAGGTTCTACAGTCACCTCTGAAGCTGCCTCACTTACTGTGGAAGAAGAAATTGCATTAGGGAGGATGCTAAAGATTTTGTTTCTAATAGAATTAATTTTACTTGTAAAAAAATCCCATGGTCATTGCTGCTGAGGGCTAAGGGAATAGATGGCTCAGAGCTATGATTCTGTGTAAGTTTAGCAACTGTGCTGAAAAGAAATTTAGGATTAGGCTTATTCTCCTCAATTAATGCTGAGAAATAAGCAGTTCTAGTTTGTTGAAGCTTATTTTATAAAGCACAAGACTATTTTTCCAGGATAGGTAGGCCTCCTCATGGTGCGTAGAGCGCCATGTTCTCTCCAATTTCCTAGAGTTTTGTTTTAAGGCTCGTAAATGAGAGTTAAACCAGGGAGCCAACTTCCTGTGCCTAATTACCTTCTTTTTTTAAAGGGGCAACATCATCTAATGCCACACGTAAAGAGGAATTAACATGATGAACTAAGGCATCAATTTGTGAGGGGCTAGAACTGAAAATATTGCCCTCTGCTACATGCCTCTGAGATGCTGAGGACAGTAAAGATGGAACAGTTGATTTAAAAGATGCAACTGCGTTGTCAGATAGAGACCGACTATAGTGAAATTTACTTTCATGTCTCGAGGACTCAGTTATAAAAAACTCAAAGGTTATCAGAAAGTGGTCCGAGAGGACTGGATTATGTGGAAAGATTATTTCCTCACACTCTATGCCATAAGTCAGCACAAGGTCTAATGTATGATGGTAGGAGTGGGTGGAGCTATGTATTCTTTGAGCAAAACCAATTGAGTCTAAGATATTACTAAAGGCTACATTGAGGCAATCATTTTCAATGTCCACATGATTAAAATCCCCCACTACAATGACCTTATCAGTATTTAGCACCAAATCAGATAAAAAAATTAGAGATCTGATCAAAAAACTCAGAGTAAGGGCCTGGTGGACGATATAAGACTACAAACAAGAGTGGTTTCACAGTTTTGCAATCTGGATTAGGAAAACTAAGAATAAGATGTTCGAACGAACTGTAGCTATTAATTGGTAAGGGACTGATTAATAAGTCCAAATGAAAAATGGTTGCTACTCCTCCTCCTCGCCCTGTACTTCGAGCAATATGATGATTTAAATAATTTGAAGGAGTCGACTCGTTTAAGCTAACATAGTCCTCTTACTGCAGCCAGGATTCTGTGAGAGAGAGCAAAGAGATCTGATTATCACAAATCAAGTCATTAACTAACAGTCTTAGAAAAAATGGATCTAATGTTCAACAACCCACATTTAATTTTTCTAGTTTTCTGCTCAGTTGAATTTGTTCTAATATTTATGAGATTTCCATGATTTGCTTTATTAAGCCTGATATTTAATCTGTGTGATTTTGGCCGTGGGCAGGACACTGTCTCTATGGGGTAGTGGGTGGGTAACAGTACAGAAGCTGCAGAGGGGTGTGTTAAACTACAACTCTGCTTCCTGGTCTGGACCCTGTGTTGTCATGGAGGACTAATAAAACTGGCCATTTCCTAGAAAGAAGAGCTGCTCCATCCAAAGAGGGATGGATGCCGTCTCTCCGCATCAGACCAGGTTTTCCCCAAAAAGTTTTCCAATTATCAATGTAGCCCACGTTGTTTTCAGGACACCACCTAGACAGCCAGCGGTTGAAGGACAGCATGCGGCTAAACATGTCGTCACTGGTCCGATCAGGCAGGGGGCCAGAGAAAATTACGGAGTTCGACATCGTTTTGGCAAACTTGCACACCGAAGCAACATTAATTTTAGTGACCTCCGATTGGCGTAACCGGGTGTCGTTACCGCCAGCGTGAATAACAATCTTACTGTATTTACGCTATTATGCTTAGCCAGCAGTTTCAGGTAAGATTTAATGTCGCCCGCTCTGGCCCCAGGTAAACATTTAACTATGGTTGCTGGAGTCTCTAATGCCACGTTTCTGACTATGGAGCTGCCAATGATCAGAGTCGGCTTGTCAGTGGGTGCGTCACTGAGCGGGGAAAATCTATTAGAAACGTGAACGGGTTGGTGGTGGCCCACAGGCTGGGTTCTATGCTTCCTGCGTACCGTCACCCAGCTGGCCTGAGGTCCCGGCTGCTCGGGTTCTGCTGGAGGACCGCTACAGGGTGGTTCTGAACTAGTTAGCCCCGCGCTAGCTGAGTAGCTACGGCTGTTTACGGGTTTTTCAACAGCGTGGAGCCGGGACTCCAATTCAGACACCCTCGCCTCCAAAGCTACAAAAATGCTACATTTATTACACGTACCATTATTGCTAAAGGAGGCAGAGGAGTAACTAAACACTGACACAGAGAGCAAGAGATAGGAGACGGAGAAGCAGAGACAGAAGTAGCCATAGCCGTGCTGAGGCTAAGCTAACTGGACGAGCAAACTGTTCAACACCAAATAAACTGTGTGCGAACTCAAATGGTTCCCTAAAAGCTAGGTGGAACAACAGAAAATGTGTGTTTTAGCGTGCTTATGTGCTACAATAACTCAGAGATATCCTAGTACAGAGAAATTAAATCGGTTTTAGCGAGCCCCAAACACCAAACAGCTACACGTAGTACAACACTGAAAACAGGAAACAGGAAACGCCTTACCGCCAGGTGCAGCCAATCAGACACATCAGAATGAAAAAATACCACAGTACCACAGTACTCTACCACAGTATTCTACAGCCCTCCGGTGCCAGCGGTCATCCGACCTCTCTGACTTTCGGATCCACCAAGAGGGTCTCTGAATACGGGTAATATAGACACACAGATAGCGTCTGATGTGGGTTTAGGATAACAATCAACCTCATAGTTTTATGCAGACCAAATTCTTTTACACCCAGAACTCAGCTCTCCGAGAAATGGAAGTTCTGACCAACACCGCATTGACACATAGCCTACATCACCTTTAGCTCCATTCACTCACAGTAAATGCTAAGTTCACTTGTCGTGTTATAATTGTAATAAAATAATTTCTTACTTTTATAAACCTGACTCTTTTCTGAATCAAAACGAAGGCTACAGTGTTGCTGAGTTGATGCAATTAGCTGGGTTCCTTATTTAAGAAACTTTTCACTGATTGGCTTAATGAACTGACCTGCATTGGACTGCTTACTATGTTAAATGTAGAAGCTAACCATTAGCATTAGCAACTCCACAACATGAGGGGACACATTTGGGCTTGTGGAGATAACGCACCAATGTTGAAACGTTTACCCAAGAAAAAACAAGAGTGAATGGGGGCAGCGGAAGAGTCCCATTGCTGTTAGCTAATCAAAGGTGAGATGGTTTCATATCATAAAAGTTAAACCCTGCTGTTTTCTGCTACTCGCTCCTTTAGCCTCTTCCTGAAACAGGAGTGCCTGAGCTGTTCCTCCAAAGAAAATGGCTCACAATGCATTCATTCATTTTAGAGACAGCAGCAAATGTATAAAAAAATAAATGAGACCTTCGAAACAGTTTTTCAAAAAGATGTAAAGGATGTGATCTACAACGAAGAAGATGGTAAATATATATAACTTTTACACAGAAACTCACAAAAAATGGCAGAAACATCTCTTAAAATTTAATAAACATTTATCTACTTAAGTTTCAAGTTTACTTGAAAATTAGAACTATAGTTAAATCTGTACAAAATAGAAAAGGTAATTTTGCTTCATTCAAGCGCCTCACTGGAACAATTTCCTGTACCTAATTACTTTTTCTCTCAATCTTGAATAGCATTAACTCAGCAGACATGTCTGATTTATTATTTCCTCATTAAACCAGTTTGTGACAAGACCTGGGTTTACAAAATAAGAGTTCAAATGTGTCGATGCCTTTGACCTGCACAGCTGACTTGTTACCGTTTGCCAAGAAAAGCTGAACCTATTTGACAACCATGTTCAGCAGAAGAAGATCAGAGAAAGAAAGAGGTTGTTTCTTTTTTTTTCCAGAATGTCTTTCTGCTGTTGAAATGAACTGAAGGGACATCAAACACTCTTGGCTGCGACGCTCTCAGGGGGGGAAGACAGGCAAAATTATTTGATGCCATCTGAGGCTCACCAGTGTTGAGGATCCCAATGCAGCTAGCTGACACGCTGGTGATTATTCATGGCACTCATGCTTATTATTGTGGAGGGACTGAACAATGGTTTTCTGCAGTGGGAAGTGAACAGTTCGAAGTTCTAACCTGTGCTAAACAATGATCCTATGCTTTTGTCTCAGCAGGTAAAAAACCAAACGTGGTGATGATGGGAGAGTGGAGACGTCTACATCTCCCTTGGGTGTGATCCAACTCAGATTAATAGTTGCCGTGTGGTCTGAATATCACAGATTCATTGAGACGCTCAAATTAAATTCTTCAAAGGTCTTCTTTCAAAACTGTCCTGTGTTTCCTAATTTTATTTTATAACAGGCGACAAACAGTTAAATGGTACATGGCCTGTATATGATATAGCACCTTCTAGAGTCCTAGATCCCCCCTAAGATGCCTTTGGGCCTTGATATACTTGCTGTTTAACGACGCAAACACTTGTTTAAAATGGCTGTCATGCATTTCTTGTGTGTATTTGAAGCGTTATTTGTGTGCGTCCCTAGAAAATAACTATGCGCCCGAATGCTGCAATATATGAATAACCAGTAGGTGGAGTTGACAAAACGAGAGTGACACACTCGCCATGGTGACTTCTTCTCTGGTTTGGAGGTCTTTCACACCATCTACGAAACCGTGTTTTTTTCCTCAAAATGAAACAGTTGGTGAGCTCTTTTATTGACGTCATGTTTGTTTTGGTTGTACCCACAAACCCGGCTCCCTTTCTGTTCTGAATTATCTAGTGCACCTCCTAGTGGAACACTCCAGTACTACGTATGCAGTGTCATGTAGCGGCAAGTATGTGAACAAAGACGCAGCCTCCTGCCTGTGCCAAAGCGAGGTTAAACAGCAAGTATATCAAGGCCCTTAAACAACAGTCACACACACATTCACACCCTGGTGGTGATGAGCTACAACATAGCCACACCTGCTCTGGGGTGCACCGACAGAGGCGAGGCTGCCACCAGTCCCTCTGTCCACAACCAGCAAGCAATATGGGTGAAGTGTCTTGCCCAAGGCCACGATGACAATGACAGGCTGAGAGGGGATTGAACCTGCAACCTTCCAAAAACAGACACTTAAAGGGGTTAAACACCTGTTTAATCGATACATCTGCAGTGATCATACTCTTTCATAAAAAATAAAAAAAATAACACCACTGCACCAGTTTGAGCCACATCAGAGCTAAGTTTCAGACAGGTTGGACATCTCGCCTCAAATTGGATAACACCAACACGACTCTAGCTCTCTCTATGCGGATGTTTTATCTCCCCGAATAACAAACCTGAGGGAGTTCTGCCGTGTGGAATAGTTGCTAATGATAACGTTAGCTTCAATTAGCTCAGATGTTCTCTGCAGTTTCCTGGACGCTAAACCAACAGCAGCCTTCCTCGTCGCGAGTCAAGATGGGCAAGTCCGTGAAAATTAAGTGACAGTGTGACGTAGATCTGTCAGGCTTTTCTAATCCTGTTTTCCAGAAATAAGAATTTTAAATTGTTTTTCAGTGCTTTTCAGGGAGGGTTTGGCACCTGAAATGTAACACTTTATCTTTACACACAATTATTAAAGGTTTGCTCTGAATTTCTGCTTACTGACCCATGTGGCCTTTGTTTTACAGTCACACACATCCATCACAGCGTCCAGAATCATATCAATACTTGCCCATTTCCCCATTTGGGGCAAGCTGAGTAGATCAATTCATTTAAAAGGAACCACAGCCAGACATCCGTTCCAGAGATTAGTGCATATGTTGGCCCGTCATCTGATGGAGGGTTGAAGGTTCATTAAGTCGATGCAATCCTTAATCAATAGGCAAACTTTAAGTCCAGGCTTTTATTGCAGACTTTCCTCTTCTCATTCTGTCACTTTGGAAAGGCGTGGGGCACTGAGAAGCATGCAGTTTACGATGCATTTCCTTTTGTGCATTTAGTCCTTTTATGTAATAGATTTTAAAAAATGCCTAAAATATTTGTATCATCCGTGCTTCAGAATAGTATTTGGATTTTCTGAAAAAATGTTCCATACACTTGGTGCTACTTTAAGCTTTGATGGAGATGCTAACACCTTCATGGCACTCTTCTCTCCGTCAAACCAGCAGTCTTGGATAGTTAAACACACTTGATAAGCATCAAACCCATGGTGTCATTTTGTTACTGCATGGTGCAAATGGGTGTAAAGTCATCTCAGTTGGAGGGTTTTTTGTGAATCCGGAGCTCAAGTTTCCTGCAGTTCAGCATATCCCTCTCCAGCTAAATCACGGGGCATGCTCCGGCTGTGATTCTTAAGTGTCACTTGTGTCCACCTGAATTATTGTTTGTGTGTAATGCAGGGGAAGAACTGGGATGCAATGAGAAGTGGTTGTGTCCTCTGATTGATTGTTAAGTGTTGTCCAGGAGCCACTGCCAGACTCCACTTAACGGCCTGCACAGCAGAAAGCAATCAGTGGTTGTTACTAAGGGTCTCGTGGGGACGGCCCCGGTCATGATTGATCTTCAGTGGATCTCTAAAGATGTCTGAGAGAGCTGGTTTTCACTGGAGTGGTGTTCGGGTCAGAGGGAATGCCCTCCAACGTCGTGAGTGAAAACTTTTGCTCAGCCCGACAGATGAAAACTCAGCTGTCGCTGATTTAACTTCACTCGTGTGGAGGATACGAGATGCGCCACGAGTGTTTCCAGCCGCATGAGGCTTTTTTAATTGGCATGACAAATGGTGAGCATTTGCATACATCATTCTTATGGTATGTTAACTGCAAATTACTGCATGAAGCAGTGGATTATAGTCAAATACTAAACCCCAGTGGATATATTGAATGTTGCACAACCTGAACACACACACACACACACACACACACACACACACAAGCAGTAGAGCTGTCTGCTCTCTGGTGGTGTGTCAATGTGTTCAGTGACCACAACGCCTGGTGTTAGTCTCATTACAGAGGGATCAAAGGGACATGAGCTTCATAGCAGCGGGGACTCTCTTCAGCCCCCCCTGGAAGCAACTCCTCCTCTAATCTCAAAGGCCACATTTAGTCATTCAAATATAAAACAGCATCACATCACTCCAGTCTTCTTCAGAGACAATATTCTCAGGCAAAAGGCTAACAGGACAGAAAAAAGGTGATGAGAAATGGGAGTTTGTTGGATATATTACGGTGTAAGGTCATTAATTAGGAACATTTTCACCTGGTTAAAGCATAAGAAAGTGATCTTCTCCAGTGGCGGCTAGTCGTGAGATTTACTGGACGGGTTAACTCAAAAAGCTTTTTAGCTACATTTTCAGTTAGCCAGTCCTTTTTGTACTGACATCAGGTCACAGAAAAGCCACCATTTGGCCTTTTCGCTAAAGTTTGATTGGAATATTCTTTGGTCTATGTGGGCCAAACCTCTTCATTGCCAGGTAGTCCTCCAAAGCCACTGATGAAAATGGGTAAGAAACTAACTAATCCCCTCACCCTCACACTAGAAGGTGTTAGTTTTAGTCCACTCTCACTGTCGCATAAGGCTTTCTCCTTTGGGAGGAACAAAATAAGCCCAAATGAGCAGCAAACTAAGGAGAAATGGATCAGTGTTTAACACAGGAAAGACAACACTTGGAACTCTAGCTTTTCTTAGGCTGTAAAAAATGCTGTTATAAGTTTCACCAAAGAGTAATTATATCTTGTTAATTGCAAATGAAAATTAGGGTGTCATTAAATCAGTTCAGGTTATTCCATTTTTGGTTCTTTTTTAAACACGGGAAAGGTTTCTCTTTACCTTGCTGACAGTTTTGTTTGAGGCTGCAAACATCTTCAGAGCTGACGCTGATGGTGGCGTCACTTCCTACTCGGTTTATCCACCATCAGCGTCAGCTCTGAAGATGTTTGCAGCCTCAAATGAAACTGTCAGCAAGGTAAAAAGAAACCTTTTCTGTGTTTAAAAAAGAACCAAATATGGAATTAGAAGTACACAGCAATAATGTACCAAAGAAATTCAGGTTATTTATTTAGTGCCATCATGACATGTTGTCTCAAGTAAACATTCCAATTGAACCTACTTATCAGTGCACTGATTCAGTTCATTATGCAAATTAGTTAAAAGTTTCCTGTGTAAGGAAACCCAGCAGATTGCATCGAGTCACTGACTTGTGTCAGCACCTTTACAGCAATCTTCATACTAGGCAAGCATGTAGCGACAGTGGAGAGAAAAACTAATTTAAAGGGAAGAAACGTGCAACAGATCTTGGCTCAGTGTGAACAGCCATCCACTACAACTCCCTGTGGGTTTGAGAAGACAGCGCGCGCACACACACACACACACACACACACACACACACACACACACACACACACACACACACACACACACACACACACACACACACACACACACACACACACACACAACTAACTGTAACTAACTCATTGTAACCCAATTGATCATGCGCCCTGGCTACTTGGCCAAGAGGATGTTTCTTTGGCTGACTGGTTGGCACGCATGGCTCTCACCCGAGTCTGGGGATCAAATCCCACCCGGGCTCTCGTTTCTCCACCTTACCACAAATATGCCAGTTTTGGTCTTAAGTAGGATACTCACACAAGTACACACATACACACACACACCATTTTTACTAAGTAGTGTTTCAACAGCTGCATACACTGGAATTTCTTAGAGAATCTATTTCTTCTTTATCTGAGTGAATCTGTAATTAATCCAACAGATGAACTAGTAGTAGCACTTTATATGTTAAAGAAGGTAAAACGTTACTATCTGGAGGGGGAGATTGTTTAGTGGTTGGCATTAATCTTGTTAGCTCACTTTTACTTTGTAATTTTCAGTTACAAAAGGTTCAATTTGTATGAGAAGTGCTTATATTTTCACTGATAATAAAGAGGGGAACAAGCAGTACAATGTTTTTGCTCAAGGGCCTTTTGTTACATTGCTGGGCTGGGGATTGAACTCTCAATTTTCCCATCAAAACCACTCCATCAGTGACCCACAGCTGGCCTTTATAGATACCCAATTAAGTCTTTTAAGAGCCCCACTGTTTCATGATGTCTCAACATCTTCAAACTGTTCAATAATCCTCATCAATGACAGGTTGTCCTTCCAACGTGTCAGGATGACTCTTTGGATAGAAACTTTTAACCAGTTGTCCTTTTACTAAACCAAATTCCATTCTCTTAAACTGTTATTTTTGAATTACATTGGACTCCTTATTCAGTACACTCTTATGTACACCAACCAGAGCAAAACTCAAGGGAGAAAGTTACTTTGAACGTGTTTATTCTGTAGAAAGAACAGAAGCAGAATTATTGACTTTTTAGGAAACTCGTTGATTTTTATGTACTTTCTGAAGACTGCTTTTTACCAAAAATATTTATGAGTTATCAGAGTGTGTAAGTGTAGGTGAGCATCTTTACCATTAAACAAAGATGTGCTGCCATGTTTAAAGTGCATTTGTGAAACCACAAGATAACTTTCCACTTGTCTCTTCTCAGACCAATCCCGACTAATCAGTAAGTTTGGAACAACTTTAGCATGTCTAATGTCTCACTGCTCTACCTAGTAGATGGTTGGATGGTATACAAACAAACAACCAAAGAAGGAAACAAATCATCTCATTATTTAGATATTGGTGTAGAAAACCAATTAGTTGAATCAACAATTTAAAGACAATCTGGACTAAACTATACAGAAATAAAGGAGATCCACCAAGTTCATAATACAGCAGATTGCAAATACACTGCCCAACCAAAAAGCAAAGTCACCACCCCAAAAAAAAGTCACACACTCCAATTTCCATCTGGTATTGCATTAATGTTTCACAAAGATCTTGCATTGATGATGGTAGAGTCTGATCGCTGCCCAAAGCCTTCTCCAGCACATCCTGAAGATTCTCAATGGGGTTAAGGTCTGAACTCAGTGGTGGCCAATCCATGTGTGAAAATGATGCCTCATGCTTCCTGAACCACTCTTTCACGATTTGAGCCTGATGAATCCTGGCATTGTCATCATGGAATACGTTCATGCCATCAGGGAAGATGGAATAACCTGGTTATTCAGTATATTCAGGTAGTCAGCTGACCCCATTAATGGAGCACATCCTGTTGCTGAACCTAGACCTGACCAACTGCAGCAAGCCCAGATCATAGCACTGCCACCACAGGCTTGTACAGTAGACACTAGGCATGGTGGGTGCATCCCTTTATCTGTCCCTCTTCTTACCCTGAAGCACCATCACTCTGGAACAGGATCCATCTGGTCCATCAGACCAGTTTTTATTAAAGTGTTGGATAGTTCTTAACCCAGTTTTAGTTGTTTCTGCAACCTTAGATGTTTTCTCTGACTGATGCATGCCAACGATCTGACCCTTCTCAAACAGACCATCATCCTATGTTTATGTTTATTTATTTGGCAGACACTTTTATCCAAAGTGACTTACAATTTATAACCTATAGGGCATGTTGTGATCTGTGGGGGAAACCAGAGTACCCGGAGGAAACCCACACATGCATGGGGAGAACACGCAACTCCACGCAGAAAGGCCACAGCCGAGTTTCGAACCTGCAACCTTGGTGCTGCGAGGCAACAGTGCTAACAACTGTGCCATCATGCAGCCCACGACCACCAGATGTGTCTTTCCACATGGTTGTTTAAGAAGTGAGAAGCAACTCACTGCACCAGTTGGGGTTAAATAACTTGTTGCCATGCAGTAGTTATCCAATAGGAGGCTCGTACATGTTTGCTTAATTAAATCCAGGTGGCAACTTTTGTCGGGCGGTGTACATTTAAGACATATTTCATTTAGCTACGCTAAAATGACTTGGCAACAGTCTTGACAATTATGGGCTCGACACACGGGAGGCGACATCGCCTTTCCTCCATTCATTTTCAATGAGACGTGCGCGACAAATCGATAATTGCGGGTCTCCCTCCTACTAAGCGAAACGCGAAAAACGTGCGTGTGAAATTTTGCGCTCTTGAACGTGTCGTGCACAGGCGACCCAGCGACACCATCCCAGAAAGTTGAAATATTTTCAACTTTTCATCGCTGTAGCTCGGACGAGGACCAATCAACGGAGGTTTCATTCACTGAACAATGAGCAGACAGGATGCTCCGTACATCTCCGAGCAAACATGGAGAAGTTGATTATTATTATGTTTTATAGTAAAATCAGAAGTAAGATTTCACATAACTCTAGCAGCACCTTGTGAAACATATCTAAATGATAAATGATAAATGACCCGCACTTGTATAACGCCTCTCAGAGTAAGGACTCCAAAGCGCTTTACACTACAGTGTATCATTCATCCATTCACACACACATTCACACACTGATGGTGATGAGCTACAATGTAGCCACAGCTGCTCTGGGGTGCGCCGACAGAGGCGAGGCTGCCGAGCACTGGCGCCACCGGTCCGTCCGATCACCACCAGCAGGCAACGTGGGTTAAGTGTCTTGCCCAAGGATACAACAGCAGAATTCTCTGTCTGGAGCCAGGATCGAACCTGCAACCTTCTGATTGCTGGACAACCCGCTCAACCTGTTGAGCTACTGCTAGCCCAAAGTCTATCACTTTTTTAACTCTGAACCGCTTAAATAACCTTAATTCCTTCCAACCTGACACAGCCAAACAACGGAAGTTTCAATTTTGCCATGGAACAGAACGTGTAGACGGCTTTGCCGCTGGCCACTGCCGCGGGTCGCTTCCCGTGTGTCAGGTAATAAAAGCGACGAATTTCGCTGATCGCGGTCGTTTGTCGCCTCCCGTGTGTCTGGCCCATTACATAAAAGCAAACTGGTAAACCAGTTGATGTTTTGTCACGTGATTCCTAAATGCTGCCATACACCTCTAGGTGAATTTTGACTTAAAATTTTGCATTGACTGTTGCCTTCACATTGAGACGCAGTGATTTCTATACTGGATTTGAAAGTAAATTTGACTTTCCTGAACTCAGTCGTAATTGGGTTGAACTGAATGAACGGTACTGAATGTTTTCTGTTGTGTTCAGAACTCTAAGATGACTTGGTGCTGTATAAAAACAAACTTAGTTAAATCAAATATACTTAAAATAAATAACTTTTGGTTGTATAATAATCAGTGTTATACAAGAAAACTACAACTTTTTGTCTTACTTTCCTAATAAATTATTTTATGTAAGAAGATATACCTGCATTTATAGGCCTTGCACTCATACTCCCGTGGCATTGCAATGACCCGACTCTCACAATTAAAGTCACGCCAGTGGTTTTGGTCATGAAATTTAGTCCTCGTTCTTTAAATGACACAGTGAATGGACAGTGATGGTGGCAGCTAATAACACTGCAGTGCCAACAGCAGTTCCTTGAGATCTGAGCAGCTGTTCTGCAGTCTATATTGGCCTGTTCTTCAAGTGGAGGAAAAAAAAAAGGAGCGACCTAGATGAGAATTTTGTGCTTCAGTGGCTATTGAAAGATGAGGCAATAAAACGCTAAACTTGACTAATCACACAGTCCCTCGGGAATTCCTACAATGGGGATGGTCAAAAACCTTGAAATTTGAGCCCCACGCACACGGCCCAAGCTTTAACATTTGATGAGATTCATTAATGCACAGAGCTGAATACAAGTGTCTTTGATTACAGAGCCCACCATTCTAAGTTCCTATACCAGTGTGCATTTCCATGCTAGGAAGTCAATGGGATTAAAATCTCAATTCATTCCAGTCAATTCTCCAGTAACAAGATTTCATTAAAAGCAGGCAGAGGGGAAAATGGGCTCGAAAGCATTTAAACAGCTGGACTATAAATTATAAAGATGTGCTATCTGCTAACTGAACACACCTTTAGCTTGCAGATGCATTATTATTTAATGTTCTGAGGAGTTGGTTTTATGTAAATTGGCCTCTTCTGTTCTCTTCAGTCCCCTTCTCAATGCCAGGTACTTCCAAACCAAGCAAAGACAGAGATTATGCAAAGCAATTAACATATGAAAATAACATATTAATATACTGTCTCTGAACTGTATCCAATCAGTTCCTTTTCACTGGCGTGTGTACAAAACAATTAAAATTAAATTTATACTGCTCTTCCTTAACATATTCTGCAGAAAATGGAATCAGTGAGCAAATGCTGACGGAAGTTTTACAGGCCTGCGTTTCTCCTTAAAGGCACACCGACTTGGAGAATATTTATAAGAAGCAGCGCTAATAAATTCCACTCTTTGTTTCCCCCTAATGATGTGTGCATCTGAGACAAAGCACTGAAATCCATAGTGGTAGCCAGGTGCTAATGAATGGCTTACATTATGCTGTCCACTAATTACTACTGCACCATAAATAAAACACAAGACAATCAATTAGTGGTAGGCGTGTGTTTGTTAGTCGCGGGCAGCAAGATCCTCCAGGCCACGGCTTTGCAACAAACCAGCCTCTTTGGGGTGTAATTCTGAAACAGATAGCACGAGTTCAGATAAATCACTTTTTGAATGTTGTCGAGCCCACTTCAGGCAATCTGCTCGCGCAGATTACAAGTGAATTAATATCAACCCAGAGATGAGTAAAACGTTAGAACGCACATGAAGAGGAACGTGCCTTCCTCTGAGTTAGACAGAAGAAATCCAAAGGGCAGCTGTCATCCGTCAGCCGTTTTTAATGAGAATTTCCAAAAATGGCTCGCTTCTCCTCTTCACAGAAAGCTCCCCCGGTTTCCCAGACGCCGACCGGTTGACGTATCACCTTTTATTTGAACCAGAGCAGGAGAAATCAGAGTGCGTTTACGCTGCATGTAGAAGGCAATAACTAAATTACCCTAGCATTATGTGGCCTCTGGTCTGGTCGATCTGCGTAGTAGGATGCATAATTTGAGCGTTAATGTAATTTACATTTTAACACAGTCCTAAAAGTAAACCGATTAGTTGATAGTCATCTGCTAATGTGCCAAGAGGACCCACGTGTTACTTGGATCCAGAGAGGGGGACAGAATTACACATGACAAGGTTGGCCTTGCAGGAACATAGACAAAGAAATGATGCCTGCCAGAAGGACAGACAACAGAGAGAGAGAAACCCCCCACACACACACACACACACACACACACACACACACACACACACACACACACACACACACACAGAGGCTAGGACAAAATCCTTTGAGGTAAATGCTTGTCGTTCAGGTTTGGTAGTGTAGCAGTTCTCTCAAACAGAATCCATTTTTCTTCTTTATTTTCAAGGACCTTTAAAAAGATCATACCAATAAGGAGTGAAGACCGTGACAATAAATCAGCAGGATACACCAGCAAGTTGCATTTCAGGTCTCTTAACACTCGGAAACATCAACAAATGCATGTTCACGGAACATTTTAAAGGCAGCTGACTTGAAATCCACCGAGTTAATCAATTTAAAATTCAAATGCAAAACCTTTAAAAGTCTTTCTGGGACATTAAATGTCTTTTATCTCTGTCCCAGCAGAGTTTCAGCTTTTCATGGGACAAATTATTGTCCCCATAGATGATAGAAGGGCTTAAAAAAAACCAAAACACCGTGCAACAGAGTTGCAGTCCCATGATGCAATGCTCCCAGTGGTTACATCTGCTCCATTCTTTCATCTTCCTCCATTGTTAGGTGGGAGCTGTCACATTAGGAGGAGAATCGTGGCTCCTTCCCACCCCCAAGTACCCCCTTTTTCCCCATTCCAGCAGTTGGCAGGGTGGCAGGCCCGTACAAAGGAGCATGCACCAGGAGCGCAGAGGGGAACACCGTTAGAGGAAGAAACAGTTTGGGAATTAAGGTCATTAATTTTCCACTTTCAAGGGCTGCCACACAGACGGAGATAAAGTCAGCATAAATATTCTGCCGAAGTTTCTCCTGTTTTTCTCCTCTCCCCATTTTCATCGGCAGCCCATTTATCTCCATGCTGTCAATTAGAGGCAAAAGCAAAGAACTAATTAGGAACTGTGCAATTTTAATTAGCTGTTTTGATAATTAAACTAATTGGTTCCCTTGTGTTTCTGCAATGTGTGCTGAGAACTTTTTGATATCTGGGCAGCAGATTTTCTATCCGCTGGTTAATTAGTCACTTTTGCATTAAAAAGGAGCCTTCCTTAATAGCCTTAATTTGCAGTTGAAAAGAGAATCTACCATCAATAATTTGTGTAATTGGTAACCGTTTGATTGTAATTTAGAGGCACGGCCGGACAGCTCGGCATGTCTAATTCCTAATGACTAGGATTAAAGTTGGATTAGCTATTTGGGAAAGGGATTCGCTCTCCCCTCTTCTCTACCCACCAAAGTGACACCTTGTCTACATTTGATTGGTCATGAAATTCAAATTGACTAGGTGAACAGCAGGGCTTAAACTGGTTTTATTACTTTCTATAATGCTGAGCCTGTCAGGTCACATCAAAAAGATTGCGATGATTCTTATTTTCCACCCACCCTGCGAGGAGCTGCGTGAAGAGGCGAATGAAAAGTGGTTATAATTTAGTTTGTGCACAGCTCTGAGGGGAAACGTGGCCGAGTTCGACCACTAGGAGGAGCAGCACCTTAAGTCTCAGAGTGCACCGAGTCTCACCGGCACATGAAACTTCTTCTTTACACATTTGAGTGTATTCTCATAAAGAATATGTAGAGTGGTGTTTACAAGTGCTTCCAAAAAGGCTTCTGGATCTCTACGAAACCTGGAAGGTCTCGGTATCGTTCAGCATCTCAACTATCAGGCACCGTCTCTATACTTGTACAAAACACAGCCACGTCAGTAGTCTGATTAAAAAGCACCATTCATCCCACTTAGCCGGAATACAATTAAGGGACAGCCCTGAAGCCTCCCCCCCCCCCCCCCACCGCCGTTCCACATAAAAGCAGCACTCTCCACCGAGGCTTGCCTGTAAATATCATGTTTGATATGAGGTTTTAATCTGCTTAGCCATTCTGAACTATAGAATGGGCTCATCCTCTCCCTGAAACCCCCGTCCAATGGCTGTGTGCCGGAGGACGAACGGGAACACAACACAAGTGTGCTATCTGATTAGGTGGGGTTAATTACAGTGCACTGTTTTGTAGTGGCTGCATTTGAGAGCCGCCCATAAATAGATGGGCATGGCTAATGCATGCTCAGAAATGAATTCTAATTAACTGTGTATCAGAAAGGCCCGCTCAGGGGCTTGTTTCTAGTATCCACTGACCCAGGTGTTGGATGTGGAGTGGGGAAGGGTGTGCACCCAAGACACTTTGAGGGGGCTTAGGTGTTCATCCTGACCCACATCAACACAACATGTTGTGACTTAACACACGGGCAATTTGTATTGATGAGAAGTACTTTATTAAGAGCCACTGAGAAACTTGTTCATGTCCTCACCTGATTATTGTTTAAACAGGAGCCCTTCACCAGTCCACCGATTAGAATTTAAAAACTTTATTAGCTCCTGTTGCACGACACATGGCTCACATGTGATGCTGCTCAAACACAACGCCACATTCAAATGCTAAATGCCCCGATGATACAGAACCACTCAGCTTCTTCTCTTTTTGTAGTTTTCTATGTGACTGGATTAATTATGTGTCACTCATTGGTCAGCACACATACATTCTTGGTCATAAGTCATCAATCTATGCGACCGTGGAGACGAAAAGTCAAGCATGTCAGCCAGAAAGCTGTTCGGAGAGGGATCAGACCATTGATTTCAGGGCCAACCCAATCTCACCACAGCCTGCTGCCTTGAGAACTGAAATTATCCCTATGGGCAGCGTGCAGCAAGCTTTAGATGTTAGATTTGTAGCACACGATCGCATTAGAGGGACCAGTGAAAGGTTTTACATATGGAGCTGTGATTATTTAACTCAAATGTAGCTCAGAAGCTAAGAGTTGAAACAGAATCTATAAAAACTCTAAATAAACATGCAGATTTCTTTATTAGACAAACCCATATGTGCTTCTAGAAACCTGAAAAGTTACTAAAAGAAGATTTGATGGAAGTTTTAAAGAGCAAGTGCACCGAGATTTCATTTATAATTTGTTATTTTTTAAATACAGTCACACTGAGATTGAAAATAAAGTCTTTTACCCGTTTTCTGCATTTGCCACCAATAGATAATAGATGAGGTAATGCTCGGATTAGAAAAGTCCGTCAGTTCCACGTCTCACTGAAAATCAACATTCATGGACTCACCCGTCTTGGCTCACGAAGAGGAAGGCTCTTGTTGGTTTAGCGTTCAGGAAACAGTAGAGAACATCTCGGCTAGTAGAAGCTAACGTTAGCATTAGCAACTCTACCACATGGCAAAACTCCTTCAGGTTTGAGCTATTTGTGGAGATAAAACATCAACGTTGCAAAGCGAATCAAGTCAGTAGAGCCACGTTGCTGTTAGCCAGTCAGAGGCAAGATGTCCGAATATGTCGTCTGATGCTCCCCTCTGCCCCGGCTCACTTCTAGTTGGTGAAACAGGGGTGCCAGAGTTTGTTAGAGATCACCGCAAGTCTGTTGGAAAACAACTAGGTATTTAAGGTCGGCTTCACTGGAAAACTTTTTATTATAATCTTAGTTTTTCATGCAGTCTGAAGGTGAAATAGTCTTCTACCACTATTAGCATTAGCTTCTGAAAATATACAATGAAACTTTAGGATTCGAAAAGCACGCTGTCACTCAACATTCATGGACGTACCCATCTTGAGTCATGACGGGGAAGGCTGTTGGTTTAGCGTCCAGGGGACAGCAGAAAATGTCTAGGCTAGTAGAAGCTAACCATTAGCATTATCAACTCCACCACATGGCAGAACTCCTTCCAGCTTGTGTTGTTTGTGGAGATTAAACATCAATGTTGCAAAGCGAACCAAGTCAGTGGTAGAGTCCTGTTGCTGTTAGCCAATCAGAGGCAAGATGTCCGAATATCAGGAAATAAAACTCAATCCTGCCCTCTGACTCTACTTTCTCCTCCAGCTGACTTCTTGGTGCTCAAACAGGTGCCATAGCTTATTTTCTCCTAGAGTATGACTTGCAAGGCCTTCAGTGTCGCACAGCAAAGGTATTAAACAGTAAAGTTAACCTTTAAGAAGTTTTTGCACTTTAAATTCATTTAAACTGGTTGGGTATAAGGAATCAGTAATGATAGCTTACTTAAAGGATGGATGTGGTGCAAAATGTAACAGAAGGCAGGGACAGACTGAGCAAGCTCACACCACAGACAGCCTGCTGGCCGCTGACAAACCAGCATTGTTGTAGCTGTACTCCACTCCACTCTCCTAAATGGCTAATCTTTGTTGGATCTCACCCTTAATTGGTAAACTGTCTCTGCAGGGCAAGTGAAAGTGGTGCTATTTAAGGCTCCACCATGAAACAGCAACACTTTCATCTTGGCAATAACAGGCAACAATTATATTACCAGATTCGAAACTGAACCTTCCATCTACCCACTAATCAAAAACGCGGCCCATCTGTTGTGCTCGTCTCTTTAGAAACCGACTGTTTATCTGCAGCCTGTATGATAACTGTGTCTGGACACTAATTAACAGCTAAACGGACCCGCAATTAGACGGTTTCAATTCTGCAGAGGGGGAGGGAGAAAGTGGAAGAAAGAAAACAACAAGCGCATTTTATGTTTACTCAAAGTCTACCAGGCACTGATGGAGCAGCTCCCTCAGCGCGTGCGCACGCATCGATACGACCCCGCGTGCATGCGCGCGCTCTCCCCGCGCGCTCACATTCAGACTGGCAGGCAGCCTCGCAACACGCGCGCGCGCGCACTCACTTTCCCTTAGCTGTGCTTTTGTGTTTTGTCAGAATTAATGAGAAAAGTTCCCTTGCCCTAGGGGTAATTAGTGTCCTTGGAGTTAAATAAGCTAATACTTAGACACCTCTGGCACAAGCAATTATGTTTGTGTATTGAATAATTGATTCAAAGAGGGGGGGAAGGGCTGCTAATCAGATCTGAGCATAATGAATTGATTTAATTAACAGGGGAATCCGAGGGGTCTCTGGAAACTGCGCGCATTTATTCAGCAGCGGCAGAGGCGAGCGCGGCACACCAACTGGAAGCGAGGAGGAGAGGAGAGGCGAGGAGAGAGGCGGGCGGCGCGACTTCGCTTTTAGCAGTTGTCAGATTTGCGATTGGATTTGTTTGAATTTAGTTGCCGTTTCGGAGCAAATGAGAAGGCGAGCGGGAGAGCATTAACAGAGCGCAGCCGTTCAGTCTCATCCGACCGTATGTGTACTCTCTCTCTCTCTCTCTCTCTCTCGCTCTCTCTCACACACACACACACACACACACGCACACGCACACACACGGTTTTAAACGTTTTTCATTGTTTTTCGGCATTTTTCCTCCTCCTCCTTCGCATGGAATTCATCAAGGGCAACAAACGCTGTGCGATTTATTTGCGCTGCAGTTCAGCCCGGAGAGGGGCTCTCGTCGTGGTTATGGCCGCATTCCGTGTGTGAATTATTACTGGTAGAGCGGGAGAAGAGGCGCAGAGAGCGATCCGTCATTCTAAGGGCTGTTTTACTTATTTTTCTTACATTTTTGTTATATTTGGGGAGGCTTGCCGAGACGTGCAGCGTTTAGTCCGCCGCGCGTTTCGAAGCCGCTTCCAGGAGCCGCTGTGGAAGCTGTGAACAGACCGAGCCGTGCAGCCCTGCTGGAGCCGAGGACGGACCGCCCGGGGAAGGACTCCTCGTTCCTCAGGACGATGGTGTTGGACAAGGAAGAGGGTGAGTACCACCTTTCTGCTCCCTGCGCTCTGACTCGGACATCCAGGTCACGACAGGACCCGAGTGTCTACCATTACTACCAAATGTATTTAAAAAAAAAAAACATTTTAAGGCATTTTCGTATAAAAGTTCCACAAACGCATGCGCCACAGTGGAGTTCGGGACAAGTTGCGTGTTTTAAGCGTTTTTGGGGCGAAGCAGACTTTTGGAGGAGACTGCGGTGCTCCTCCGCGCCTCTCCTCTCCTCTTAAGTGCTTTTCGCGTGTGTGAAGTTGGCGAGGCAGCCTTTGACATCACCACGGGATGGGAGATGACAGCGGAGTGCTTTTAACTTGATTGCAAATTATGGATAGCGGCGCGTGCCACGCGCACTCACTTCCTCATCCAAATAGGCCTACTTGCATTACTTATCTATTTCAATGTATTTAGGTTAATGGGCACGAGTCAATCTAATTAATTTTAATTTAAATCAAACTCGCCACTAATGACGTCCCATTTTGGTCCAAAGTGATGTGCAGCGCGTGCATCACGTGCGCCTCTGCATGGATACAGAGATGGTCTCATGTTTACAACAGATATGGAGGAAACGGGTGTGTTTTTCTTTCTTCTGGGGTGTTTTGAGGGATATAGACCACCTGCTGGCTCACTGTGACAGCCTTCATGGACCATATAACACGTTTTATTCCTCAATATATTTCCCCGAAGTTTATTCCCGTCTCCTCTTCGCACAAAAGCAATGGATGCATTTGCAGCCCATTATTTACGACTGAAAATTGATATTTCATTTGTCTTAGCGGTCCATCCTTACACTTACACATCTGAGAACCAATAAAAGGATTGCGGCAGAGACATAAATTGGACTGTGTGGCTGCAGCCATGTAGTGCTAATGTACTCAAATTAACTCAACTGTAAATTGCCTTCTTTAGATGTCTGTCTTGCTAAAAGTTCCCTATATGATTCATGATTGGGAATGCTTTTAACAGTTAGCAATATGGTAAATGTACAAGGTGATGCAAATTGAATTAGTGGGAAAGGATGCACAGGAGCATGTAATGCAGTCAATACTACATTAACTACTGATGCCCAATTACAGAACCAGGGAGAGAGGCTTTTAGGAGCATTAGGACTTGCAGAAAAGCTGAGATCACCTGCTGCTCATTGCCTAAAAGCTTCACCCTTTATTTGCTGGGCCCAACCCACAGCACCAGCGTTTTTTGGCCAAGTTGTCATCAGAGCAGCTTGGCTCTGCTCTCTGTGGTGCCCTCTTAGCGTTTATTGGCTCTGAAGTTATAGGCTTGTCAATTCAAACCTTCCTGTCTAATGTATCCTCTTAAGTGCTCGCACAAATGAATGCGAGTGTGGCGAGGGAGGTGTGGGGTTTTGGGGTGGCCACATGGGTGTGCGATCACTCCATTTTTCTTGATTGATTTACTCATAGACCTGCGCTGATAGACTGGGCCTCTGAAACACCAGTCAGTCTGGTGTTGCGTTCAAAGCCTGCGGTGCAGTTGGCCGCGGTGTGATGACGTTGCTCGTTGCGCTGACTCTTTTTGAACACTGAATTCTCTTTCAGAAGAGAAAAGGTCTGCAGAGATTTGAGCTGCAGCAACCATAATCAGACTTTGTTGCAGCTGCTTTGAAGTAATCTGTGTCGTGCAACACATTCAGAATCGAATACGAGTCCAACAAAGGTTGTAAAATCGACACTTTTATCATCTTTGCACACAATCTGAAATCTTCTGGAGCTGATGGATCCATGTGCTCCATCTGTCATGTATTGCCTTTTTGGGTTAGATGAATAACACTATGGGACTATACACTATACACTATGGGAATAAAGGGTCTTTGATACAACACCATAGCAAGGTTATCACCAGTATGGAAGAAACACACATCCAAAAACATTCTGTGTCAACATTTGACCTCATCCGTGATACAAGGTTCCAATTTGTGTCCAATTTGAGAGGAAAAAGCAACTCAGCCTTTTTCTCTCTTAACGACGGGAGAAGAACGCGCGTTGGTGCTTAGGGCGTATTTCTGCTGAATATCACCCCTACAGTTTACTCCTCAGAGTGGAGCAAAAGGAAGATCCTCCAGCTGGAGATGCCTTTCTGGTCACCTGTGCTGCTTAATTTTAGACGCCGTTGTCCCCCTGTCCAGTGGAATCTGCACTTTCATAACACGTGTGATTGAAAAGCAATGCTTCAGCTGAATACAGACTGGCAATCTGTCGGCTGCTGTAATAAAACTTGAGGGCTTCGGGCGCCGATATTTATTTTGAAATAATAAGAATTGCTTCATTCTTTACCCGCGTTGCCATGGCAATACTGTCTCGTAGCAATGTTATATTGATTTAGAAAGTGGACAGTAATATTTCTTTTCGGTTATTCAGTTTCTGAGGGTTGATTTCTAATTTCCTGCTGGAGATGACTTTTAGATGTTCCTCAAGTCTTTTCACTCTTATGAAGGAATGCAATTTGCTCTTTTGTGTTTGTCGTTTTCTCAGCTTATTGGTTTGCTGTTGCTTCAAAATTAAGCTTGCTCATTTCAAATCAAGAAATTATGTCTAGTTTTTAAGCTCTAGGCCTTGAATATTAAAAACACGCTGCTTTGTGTGGTGTACCTGAAGTCAGGATCGGTTTTATTTCAGAGGCACCTCTACAGCAAACACACGAGGCATGGTGGTGCGTTTCGAACCGCTGTAATGTGCAGATCTCCATAGAATCTAAATATCTGATGGTCAACGACACGAGGAACCACCAAGTGACCGGTAACACTCGGATCAAGCCAAAGCTGCTCCGGCTTTTCATTTCAGCTAAGCTCAGGAAAAACGGTGCCATGAAACGGCACTGATACAATTTTCAGCTGCGTGTGTTTAATTCCATCTAATCTAAGTCTGATCTCACAGTTGCAGAATTCTCGCCAGAGACAATTTCGTCTGTCGCCACTAAAACCTCCGAGATCCCCATCAGCCCCTATCGTTTTCACATTTACAAGTGCGGCAGATCTGTATCATTTTTCTGATCTGAGTGGAATTCAAAGGGCCCAAATTGAGACATGAGATCTGTTTTAGCGAGCGCACCCACCTGCCTTCGATGTAAATGGCTGCACTCATCAGTGTGCTGCACAAACTCAATTATGCGCTCTTGAGCTGTAAGAGCATCCCTTTTATTACTGCTAGAGGCCACATGCTCGCCGTGTTATCGTACAGATTCCCTGTAACAAGTCGTGTGGCTGCGACACATCACAAGGAACAGATGATCCCTGCTGTGTCACACCAAAACCCGATCCACCGATTTTTACTCTCTCTAAAGCAAACCTACACTTCTGGTGTGCGGTTGAGTTGTGTGTGTAACTATGGGGAAATGAATCGATTCAAGGGCAAAAAAAATAAATCACACAGAAATCTCGATTATAACCAAGTTGAGATGAATCAATACTTTCAAACATGCCAAAGATTACCTGAACAAAACAGAAACGAAAGACAGGAATAACCAGACATTTAAATATACGTGGTTGTTTATGTGCTTGGAGCAGGACTTGCTGTTACGTCACAGTGTAATAAAAATAAAATAAAGCTTCACATTTCCTGCATTTTGTTACACGTTGTTTGGTAATTTGATGAATGCTTTCGGTTAGACTTTGCTCTCCGAGGAGGAATTTTCTGTCATTACAAGCAACAAAAGAAGAAATGTGAGAAAAAGAGTGACCTGTTGCAGAGTGATGAGCTGATATCTAAAGTAGAACGTTATCAGCTCTGGGTCTCTTGCAGCTCAGGTCTTTATTTCACTGATCTTTAATTATATCTGAACCCATGTGTTGTAGAAACTGATAAGTGTGAAGTTAGTTTTGTGTTCCTGAACGCTACTTTCATGTCTGTTTCTTTCAAGCATGCCAGACTTTTCACAACACTTAATAAAAAAAATCTGTTAATTGACATTTTGTTGGTAAAATTAGCAGAAGTGATAAGTGTTATGACACCCAAAAAGATAAAATTCTTAATTTGTTTTAAAAAATATGGGAAAAAGTCTCTTAATACTGAGTGGGTTTTATTTTGAAAAGCAAATGAAGAAAATATTTCACCATCTTTGTGTTTACTAGTCAGAATATACTGAATAAAAGGGCCTGCTTGTGATTTATCTGAATACTTTCTGGTGTTTGAACAAGTGCTGCAAAATTTTCTGTCAGAATGATGGAATAAGCCGTGGATTCTTATAGTTTCATTGCTGCACTAATGCTGTTGGTTCCAGTTCAGTTGACTGGGTCTCCTCTCACAGCTGTTTACATCCGCATCAGCTGACCAAGTTAAAATTACTTGTTCACTGAGATCATATTTTAGGTGCAATGCTATTATTTATTTGATCCTTATGTTGTAGATCGACAGACCGATATATCGGGCCGATATTGATCATCTTTTATACATCAGTCGATACACTTTTTAGTAAAGCTGATTTTAAGTCAGGCACATCCTCAGCCAGCTTGGTGCTGCTGCAGAATTAAATTTAAACGTATATTTACGTTCCTGAATAACAACTGCATGATGAAATTGCTCTAAAAATAATTTTCAACAAAATTTTATTTATATTTTAGAATATGTAGTACTTGGTCAGTTCATTGATCTTTTTTTATTATTGACTTTAAATGTCTGACTTTAACACTGCGCTGTGCACAAAAATAAAGATTTAACAACTTGTTCAATTCTGAGTTGAAAATTTCACTCCGCTTCAGAAATTCTATGCATGAGCTGATGTCGTTTGCGACGTTTTAGCATAAAAATAAAGTGGAAATCAGCTACATGTCATCCATGAACGTCGGCCCCAAGAAATCGGCAGCACATATCGGCCATCAGCTGACCCCGACTCCTACATATCGGCTTTGGTATCGGCAAAGAAAACACGATATCGGTCAATCTTTAGCTCAGATGATTTTGTGTAATCTAGACTTTCACTTAAACAAAACAGGACAATCAATTAGATTCAAATCATTATATATATATATTTTTTTACGTTGCATCGCTGACATACAAATGCAAAGGTTACGTTATTGTCTTCAAAAATGATCCATCTAAAAAGAACAAACTTGCATTTTTGTTCTGTTATACAGCTATAAGTCATTCGTCTTTAAACAGTATTTGTTTTTGTAACTTGTTCAATTATTAGTTTTATTTCTTTAGTGATAGAGGAAAATTGTGAATCTCTAAAAACTAGATTTTTCTCGGTTTTGTTTGTTTCCGACTGCCTGTGTGAGAATATTCTGGGCAGGATGACTGCTTTTGTGTGTGTTAGGAGGTGATCGCCTCCAGGGGCTGCTAGTGAGTCGGAGTTTCTCAGTCCAGCTCCACACTAGTGTGTTAATACACTGATTTCTGCAGGTCAGCTATCAAAAAAAGAACTTTGGACCTCTTCCAGATGTGATACAACTGTTTTTACATGCAGATAAATAAAATTCTGGTTATTGCAACAAAAAAACAAACATAAATAAAATAAAACTCATGCAGCCATATTTTAAACCACACCTGAGTACTTTTGATGTTTTTTAAACAATGAAGCAAAAAGGAATAGAAATAAAAACCTCCTTTGTTGTTAAAACCAAACGAATTAAAAGACAATTTGGAGCTTTTATCATTTCTTCGGATATTAAAATGATACTAGAAAAGCCTGGGGCGCCTTCTCGTAAATAAGAGCCAATCTACCTAGAATTTACCTCTTATTAAATGACCTTCAGTAAATAAAATCTTAAATAGCTAATTAAAACCTGTGCTTAAAGAGGGTTGTTCTTTGTCCCTGAAGGCTAATAGATTAGGTGTTGGTCATTGGAGTTGATGATTTAATCAGCGCTTGAGTGCGATGTTTGTCGCTCCAGAGTCAGACGTAAACGCTCAACGGCGTTCACGACACAATTTCAGTGAACTTATCATGAACTTCAGCTCATTTCACACACCTTACACTCCCCCCACCCCCTCTCCGCTTCCACTACTTTTTATTTAATTCCCATTCATTTGACCAGTTCTCTCTGGCTGAACGGCCGTTAGATTTGATCCAATGACAAGAATTACTCCTAGAGGGTCATTTCTAATAAGATGAGCTGATATTAAGTGTTAAGAAGGAATTCATTAAGCCGTATTCATAATGACACATCAATGATATTTCTCTCTGGAGAGCCTTAAGGTGGTGGAGTTTACCCATCCCTTGACATCAACACTAAATCCTCATAAAGGTCTTTTCTCTGAGCATGGAGCCACCCAACCACCCTCATTATTTGCCCCATCAGGTGTGGGAGTGGGGTAACTTGAAAGGCATGCTGCCAAATAACTGCCCCCTGTGGGGAATTTGCATTATTCAAGATTAAAGAACCTCTCTCACACACACACACACACACACACACACACACACACACACACACACACACACACACACACACACACACACACACACACACACACACACACACACACACACACACACAGCATCACAGTATGGTGTTCCTTCTTCCCCTCCATTTTCACCACGCCAAGGACCCTGAATGGCACACCTGTCTCCTGGCATATCCTTTGAAATAATAAGTGTGCTGTAATTGCCGGGGAGTGGGAAGGTTTTTTTTGTACATTGCTTCCTGACCTCATGAGTGACAAACTTTAGCGCACTACATTTATTCCTCTCTGAATGCATTTTTAATGTGGAGTGAAAAAGTGTTAGTGCATCTTGTTCTGGATGGCGGAAAGCGGGTGTGACAGGTCTAATGGGTTTTATTTTGATAGGCAGGGTTAGGGTAGGACCACATCTTCTGGAGAAGTTTACAAGTGTTCAGTTTTTGAATAAATTCTAACAGTTTTTGTTTGAGGCTAAATTCGATTCAGACTGGATGAGTTGCTGGTAAAAGTAAGTTTTGTAAAAACGGAAGCTAATAACTAGGTTCTGACTGTTGTTGACAAAGGAGCCACAAATGAAATGAAACTTAAAATCACTTATTTAATCAATAAATTTCTAGTGGTCTCTAGTTGTAATGGGGGGGGGTAGAAGCCAACCAGAGGAGAAAGTAGCTTAAGAGGGCAGCATTTGGAGTGTTATTTCCTGATATTTGGACATCTCGCCTTCGATTGTGAAACAGCAACACACTGAATCTGTTTACTGTGCAGCGCTGATGTCTCATCTCCACAAATAACACGAGCCTAGGAGTTCTGCCAAGTGGCACAGTTGCTAACGCTAACAGTTAGCATCCACTAGCCGAGACGTTCTCTGCCGTTTCCTGGGCAGTGTGACGTAGATCTGTCAGGCTTTTCTAATTCTGCACTACAATAAATTTTAGGCCAGAGTAGCTTAAACACAAAAGTTCACCGGCTGCCTTACAAACTTGAGTCATTTTAACTCTAAATTCAACTAAAGTAGTACAAATATCATAAATAATAGCTATGCTTTGTTTGAATATCATATTGTGAGTTGAAACAACAAATATAGTTAGATTACCAAAGGTCTGGTTAAACATACACTTGTACATTATTTGAACTTACAAATTGAAGTTAATACATGTATGTTTGTTATCTTTTTTTTGACAGAACTAATGATACAGTTTGTACTCGTGTTACCAACATGGTGGCTGTTGTGCCGAGACAGGCAAACGGTGAAGCAGGAAGCTAACAGCAACACTGAAAGGTGCTGGCTAACTTGTGCCTCATACACCATGTGACTGAGAGCAGCCAGTAAGAGTGGAACACAAGTAGCCAAGTCCAGCGTATTTAGCGTGAACTTAAACAGTGGAGCGGAACGGCACAACGGTCCCTTCCTTACGACCGCCCTCCTCACGTACAGCGCCAACACGACAATAACAAATAACTCCACCTTTGCAGCACTGAACAAAGCAACCCAATCCTCTACAATAAACATGCACAAACACCTCAAATTAGAACAAAAAAACTAACATGACTACACCCACAATGCATCCATAAATTCTAGTTATAAGTTGACTCAACGCATCAGAATGAGGAAAATATAACAATTTGCTGAAATAACAAGCAGTTTTAGGTTTTCAATATCGAAACGCACAAAATTGATATTAATGATCAAAACGTAACGGGGAGAAATAAAATGAAACAACTTTTTGAGGCTGTCTTTTATTAGTGTCGATTTTTACCATGTATTTTTTAATGTATGCAGGGTATATACAGCAATCCTTAAGTAAAATTTACTACTTTTTAATACTTTTTTTACTACCTTCAGAATTTTTTTAAAACCATCACAACACTAAATTGCAAGTGTTAATCAGCGACCTATTTACACATATTTTAACATACAAAAAGAATAGACGTAGAGACTCACTGATGTTGACAACGTATTGCACATATTTATTTTACTTAGAAAATAAGCCAGGCACTTCTGTTCAGCGGTTCAGTTGACCACGAGGCCTGAAATGATGCAGAACGAAAACTGAATATGACGTCATCATTATGTGACCGGATATGCTAAAGTAGGGCTGCTCGATTATGGCAAAAACAATAATCACGATTATTGTGACTGAAATTGAGATCTCGATTATTTAAGACGATTTTTCAATTTATGTAGATTTTTATTTTTTTATTTTTATTCAGTCATAAAATTGATCAGGGCGCAACCAGGACAAATATAAATAAGAAACAAGATGATCACCAAAATAACTCCTGATTCCCAGTATAAAAAGACCAATACACTTACAGCTCATAGTTTATGACCCAAGGGCTATAGACCTTGGTTTAACTCATTTAAGTCTAACCAGTACAGACCCAAATACCAATATCTTGCAAATACTGACAGCAAGAATTATACTGTGGCATTTATAACAAATACATGCAAATTGCTGTTCACTAAATGTTGCATAGCATTTATTGAGTCATGTCAAGGTGCTGTAGGAGAGTGCACTAGCACCATGTCCTCAGAGAGATTAGTTATTTATCAGCGTGAGGAACTTATTTCTACCTTATTTATAAACTATTTATTTACAGGTCCATCAGTTAATGTAATAATTGTCCCAACCACAGCTGCCCCCCCCCCCCCCCAACCCGGTCTCAGCAATCAGGGGCAAGCTGCACGTGTGTTTAGAGTGCCGCACGCGCACATTTAGCCGTTTTTATCGGCTCAGGAGTCCGCAGGTGCGGTGTATGTGTCACTCACTCTGGTTACTCCAACAGGGAGCCGGCTCCGAGAGCTGTGTTAAGCGACTGACACATCACTACATCATTCCCTTTCCTAATGTCCTGAAGAACGGTCGGGAGCGCAGGCGGAGTGTTAAGCTAACCTGCAGGAAATGTCGACGACAGTTATCCAGAAAGTAGCTAAGGGTTACCAGAGATGTTTCTGAGGTGTTCGCTAGGTACTTTTAAGATTTAAAAAGTCAAGAAGGGGGTCTGAGAAGCTGTTAGAAATAGCGTCAAAGTCGCTAAGTTGGCAACACTGGGAGGAGCGCTTCATTTGCAACTCAAGGCAGCGCAAGTGGGAGGAGCAAATAATCGGCTTGTTTTGTTTTTATAATCGTTCAAAACATTTCATTCGGAATATATTTCTATGTCGATGTTCAGAATACGACATCTGATAGTCTGAAAAAAAAGTAATACCTAATTTGGAAAAAATAATACCTCTGAGACCAAATTTAACACTTTTAATGGCCTTAAATTTGACTGTTTTTATTTATCACTTTTTAATACTTTTTAAAACCCCGCGGACACCCTGTGTATGCTACGCTAATGTAGGAGACTATTTTCATGTTCAGCTTGCATGAAAAACTCGGAGTGACCCATTATAATCAGAAACATTTAACATGTTTTTTCTGTGTTCCACACCTTAAAAAAATTCAATCCCCTTATTTATATGTTGAAGTGAACTCTGTTCAATGCCAACTGCTAATCCGTTTCAGTCGCAAAGATCTGCTATGATGAAGCTTGTTATTTCCAGACTGACAACTCTTAAGATAAATGTGCAAAATCTTTACAAAAATAAAAAAATATCGACCCCCAAAAGAGGATTTATTGCATTACTGGTATGGATGACTATAGAGTCACCCTTTAGTGCAAATGTATGTGTTTGTGGGTCATGTGGAAACAAATTTTGACAATCAAGTAATTTTTTAACACTTTTTTGACCCAGTGTAACTTAATTAAGTCTCAAATCATCCTTAACCAAATTTCTTTCACAATTTGTTTGCAGAATCCCCCCAAAGTTGTCTTCCCTTGTTTTTTGGGACAGACTCCAGATGTTTGCAACAGTTCTGCAGATTTTTGGAAGAAGTTCAAAATTCTAGCATCACGATATCAGCTCACCGGAAACATTTCAAGATATTTTGGAAACCTTTTAAAGGCTGTTAGATATTAGCCTTAAAGGCTGTTAGCACTTTGTCTCCAACGGTCCCAGCTCAGTAACCCCACCACCAACACCACCAGCAGGCAAGGTGGGTTAAGTGTCTTGCCCAAGGACACAACGACAGACTGAGTGGGGTTCAAACCTGCAGCCTTCCGATTATGAGGCAAGCACTTAACTCCTGTGCCACCGTCGCCCCAAACACAACTGAAAGCCACTCAGCACCCTCACAAACATCTGGATGGTTTGATAGTCTTCTTTCTTCACTGCAGGCGCTCTCCTGGGTTCATTCAGGGCATAACTGATAAAAATCCAAAACTCCCCATCTCCTCCTCCTCTTCATTCATCTCATTACCTCATTTTCTTTCCCCATCTCACTCTTCCCAACTCCCATTCCTGTTGTTGACAGCCCACCTTGCACAGCTCCAAATTCAACCTACTACTGAGCAACCAAGTGCTGGAACATGTCGCCTTCTGTATTAATTTGGAAACTCTGCCAGTTTCATGTCTTAAAAAAACAGGAGCAACGAATTTAATTAGAAAGCTGTTGCATATCTCTGTGATACATTTCTTTTAATTAACCCCATGTGAATAAATTAAAAATAATAGGGGGCTGAAAAGTGTGGGGAAAAAAAAAACACCCTAATGAAGTTTCCCGTTAATTGGGATGGAGTCTGGAGCCAAACCACAGTGAGCACAAGGAGCTAACAATGCCTTCTGTAAGCCTCAGAAAGGGACCCAGGGCCTTCGTGCTGACTTCAAGTGTAAGAAATGCACCTCTGACGTGATGGAAATGACCACGAGCTGGGAGAAAAGGCAGTCCTGTTCTAGACCGCTCTGCTGAGACTCCCCATGCCGCGCTTGAAGCCGGGCCAGTGTTATTGCAGCCCTAATGCGGCTGACTCATTTGGAGCGGATCAGGAGTAATTATGGTAGGAAAAGTGGCTGCCGACCGTGGGGGTCAGGACACTTGTAACATGTGAAAAGAGCAATTATTCCAGGAGACAAAACCCTCCCTTATCCCGGCCAGTGCCAGGGTCAATGCAAGGGACGGCTGGGCTTCGTTTCAGCGAGGCTTATTAGCCGCGGCAAGCTGCAAAGTTTGAGCGAGTGCATCTTGTTAATGAACAGTCCCCTGCACCCGTTCTGTCTGCTCGCTCTCCCACTTACTGTGGGTGTTAATTATGTCATAATCATAGCAGGCATACAGTCTCAGAAATCACCTCACAGACCCCAGCATTCATACACAACCATCTGGAAAAGCAGCATGCTGTATAGTCAGAAGGCTCTTAGAGCAAATTATAAAGAGAAACACACAGCCTGCTTGAAATGTAATACTGACGCGTGTAAAAACAACCTAATTTGAGAGGAAGAGCGTATGCATTTGTGTTCATGCATATCTTATTCTTTACTCACTCCATATGCTGCACCTAACGACAGGAACATGAACCAGTGATCTTTATCATCTAAAATACACTCATCATGCTGCTTTCAGCCAACGTTGTTACCAGATGTCGTGTTTTTGTGTTGGCGACAGGAAAACACGTGGGGTTCAAATGGGCTGATTTCTGCACACAAAAGCAAACATCTGCATCAGATCTCTATTTAAGCAGAAATCTGGAGTTTTCTTTCAGAGAGCATCATCTAGAGGCAGAAAAACATACTGCGGCTTAAGCCCCTCGCCCCATGTCTGATTACAGCCGGAGGAAATGCCTCACAAACACAAACGTCCACCTCCAGCCGGTCCAGAATAATAATTCTCACGATATGCTGTTTATTTACACACACACACACACACACACACACACACACACACACACACACACACACACACACACACACAGATTTTTTTCAAAGACTTGTCTATAAGAAATGTCATCAACTCTGCAACACATGCACACACACTGTCAGTACATTTGTATGCACTTCTAAATCGATCTAGGTCAATCTAATGTAAACTGTGAGCCTTTATCCTAGTTTCCGTTAGGAAACCATACTCTTAAATGAAGAGTCTGTTCCACTCCAGTACAGTAGGTGGCGACATGCGCCCTTCGTGCCGGCATTCGTCCCGTTAACTTAAAGCAACACAAATATTAAACAAACTGGTAGAAGTGAAGCAGACAAAGTTAAAACAGGATATGCGAAATGGCCCAAGGAATGAGCAACAATGCTGAAGAACAGCTCATTTTAGTACGTACTGTACTGTTAGATGGTGTTACACATGCTACTTTGTCATGATATTATCAGAAGACCGCTTAGATGGTCTCGTCACTTCCGGAAGTTACCAGTATCAGCTCTACCGAGCCGTTTCCATGCAGATGCAGTCGGTTTCCTACTGCATTATCAGGGTGCTTCAGTACGATTAGAGCCAGTTCTCCTTCAGCAAGGCTAACGTGTTTACATGCGTTTAAAAAAAACAACGTCAGTCTATTTAGGGCGTTTGTTTTTCTGGTGTGCATGTAAACGCACTCTGTGATTGGCATCTTTACGTAAGCAGACGTCTAACGCTAGTGGCTAATGCTGAAAACCAAATGGCATCGGGCTCTATGGGATGGGGGCGGGCTTAGCAAAAAAAAATTATATTTAATTATTTCGCAGATTTAAATATTTTTTTTTACAGATTTCTAAAAAAAAGCATACATAATTCCTGAAAGAGGGTGAAACTCTAGACCTCAGACACCTTGGCCCAGGGACAAATTATATTTGGGATTGCTATTGTCACAATATTCAAACTCATGGCTGAAACACAAAAGACTCCATAATCTGATACAGAATGTGTAGTGGTTTGGTTACTAAATGCAGCAGTTAAGAAATTCATTGCACGTCATGAAAATCTGAGGTCTTGTGCAACATCACTTTGAATTATTAGGCGATACTGGTGATGATGCCGATGATGACAGGTGCACATGTTCCAGATAAATGTGTGATGTGATTAATTTCCCTCCGTATCTCAATCCGTGTATTCACCAAGCTGGTAGCTAACACTTCTTATTCCGTGCAGCTGGGAGCTGGAATTGTAGGGGGCCCTGAGAGAAAGACCCACCAGCTTCCACCTCTTCCCCTCAGGAAGGCTGAGTGACTTTCATCAAGATCCCTTACCTCCCTGTGAACCAGCAACGCCAGCACCACACCATGGCGTTGGTGCCTTCAATTGATCCAAAGGCGTTAGACGAAACACTAATGCAGCTGACTGCATGTAAGAGCAGCAGTTACACTGGTAACAAGTGGATAATTGACTATTTCTTTGAAGTTGCATTCATGCAAAAATACCAAACCCTGAATTTCTAAGAACTTGTTGAGGTGTGACTGAACATGAAATGAAAAAGTCGGCTTGTAGTAACTGCATTTTCCTGTTCCCTAACATCTCCTCGAGTTCTCTGTGCAGTGCATTTTCTCCTAAAAACTTCCATATATATGTGAAAAATGGTTAGAGGACTGATTTTGTTGTTTTGATAGCTGTAAAAATGGAAGTGTAAATAGGGTAACAGAAATCGGATGCTATCTATAATGAAAACGCGTGCTCTGACAGAGCGCTCGGGCTGAGCAAGAACTAACTGGACATATTCTTTAAGATGCAATCTCAAAGAAGGAGAGATGACAAGGCTTTACACACGGTACTAATGGCAAATTAAATCCCCCCGTTAGGAAGGATATTTGGCAGGACAAAGTGCCGTCTTCTCCACTTTGAGGGGTAAAAATGCATCCCCTGTTGGAGGAATGAATTGTGATGTGGAGAGGCATGCTTTTGGTGACATCAAATGACACCGGAAGGTCAGCGGCACTTGTATCTGTTAAATGGAATGGATTAAGTGGAGGCTGGCTCCCTAGTCTGCTGCTTCCTTTCATAATGCTGCTTTTCTTTCTGGGTGGTGCCAAGAAATGGAGGTTCTGTTAGACTTCAGCGTTTTGCGGAGCGGTGACAGGTGCAGGAAAATGTCTCACGGCGTTCAGAGGAATTGAAAAGACATTTAGTTTACACAATCCCGTTCCTTTTGTCACACGTTTTATTTATTTTTTTTATTGTTGGTAGGATTTAGGTACTACTTGCAACACACCTGTTTTAGCTATTTTCCAGGAGATGCTGTGGTAGAAGACATCAAACTTGTGTTTGTTCTCTGCAATGGCTTCCAGGAAAGCGACATCAGTTGAATGTGGAATTTGCTCTCATGGCAGGAATTAGACGTATTCACAAAAATAAAAATCTCCAGGACTGAAGGACCGGTGTTCTGACAGACATCAGAGCAGCACACATGCAGTTAATGCGCATTCAGGTAAACCTCCGCTACGGTCAGACGTGTCGTCAGTTCAGCATACAGACGGCAAAGTAGGAAAACGTTTGTCGATTGTGTTCATAAAGTTTTACCAGCCACAAAAATGAACTGATGAATGTATCACAATTTTTTTATTTTACCATCTTCTAATACTAAAGAAAATTTTGAAAAAATAAAGCTTCAAAATGTACCATATTGACAAGTCAGGGTGTCATACGGTCGTTAAAAGTACGTGATGATCTGACAGGGTACTAAAACAAAGCTAATGATGATCAGACTGGTAAAATGGCCCATCAGGGTGTCATCCAGTTGCTAAAATCATCGTGTATGGTGATCTGACTGGTAAACTAAACCATCAGGGTGTCATCCAGTTGCTAAAATCATCGTGTATGGTGATCTGACAGGTAAACTGAACCATCAGGGTGTCATCCAGTTGCTAAAATCATCGTGTATGGTGATCTGACTGGTAAACTAAACCATCAGGGTGTCATCCAGTTGCTAAAATCATCGTGTATGGTGATCTGACAGGTAAACTGAACCATCAGGGTGTCATCCAGTTGCTAAAAACATCGTGTATGGTGATCTGACAGGTAAACTGAACCATCAGGGTGTCATACAGTTGCTAAAAACATCGAGTATGGTGATCTGATTGGTAAAACCGCCCATCAGGCTATCATACAATTGTTCTAAACAAAGTGTATGATGATCTGACGGGTGAAATATGCCGTCAGATAAATTATATGAGCTTTATGACATTTTGATGGGCCAGTTTACCCATAAGATCGTCATACACTTAGTGTAGAAAACCCCTATGATACCCTGATGGGTGGTTTTACCTGCCAGATTATCATACACTTCGTTTTAGCAACTGTATGATGCTGTACTTCCAGATAGGCAATCTGACAATGTATGGTGACAGAACCCCGGCGCATATACGTGTAGAATAAATGTTGGACTAACGGCAAACATGGAAGCTAAGGCATAATAGGCCCAAACTGCGGCGGCACTTTAATGATTCTATGTGGAGTTTTAAACAGCAGCATCCAGCTTCTCCAGGATAGGTCAAGCTTTGTCCTTTTCAAAAGTGATGTAAAACACACAAATATGCTTAAGGAGCGTGTGGCGGGTGGCGGTCTCAACCAATTAGGAGTAGTTCTCGGTAGGTGGAGGAACGACCTTTTTGTATGATTAGTTCTCTTATTTAAAGCAAAGATTTTGAGTAGAATAACTAATTAGGTGTCATAAAAGGCAAATTAAAGATTTTTGTGACCCTTGAGGGAATTAAGGCAACCCATTTTTCCCCCCTCTCTGCCCAACACAAGCACAGAATCACACGTGTCCACGTACACACACACAAGCGCGTGCCTCATTAAGACGTTTCTAGTTCTGTAGAAGCCTGTCAGGCGAGCGCTGCTGGCATACCTGCAGAGAGCTCCCCTAACAAACCATGAAATACAGGTATGGGAGTACGCCCTTAGCCAGTGTGGCTTGAATTTGAAGCTTTTTAGCTTCATTTACACTGAACATTGGTATTTATAGCAGGTTTTGTGATCCTAATGCGGCAGCTTCAAGGGGTCGGTTTTGGGGAGGCAGGGAGGGAGGGAGGGATGTGAGGGAGCTGGAGGGCAGGCAGAACACTAATTGATGGCTCCCATCACTAGCACTGGACCAATTAGCCTCTCCTTTCTGCTTCTGATAAAGAAATAAGACGGCTCAACATCACTGGAGCACTCACCGACATACAAATTAGAGCCACAAATTCGACTAACAAGCTCTCCGATATCTTTCAACTCTTATTTAAAAAAAAAAAAAGAAAATGCTAGTTAAATCTCATTCATAACTGTATTGATGTTTAGATGGACGAGGGCAAATCTGGACACAAAAGATCATTTTAGGTGGACGTAGACATGCCACGCAGTTTAGAGGAAAGATTTTCTATTGCAAACAAGTTCTTCTGGGTGCGTTATATTTTTTTTTTTTGTTTTTTTTTTTTTGTGTGCAGGAGAGCAAACTCAATAAACTTAGCTGAGAAAAACAGCTCAGAGTGAATCAGTCTCTTCTTACCCGCTGAGGTTGTTTTTTTATCACTCAGGGAAGCAAAGCCAAGAACGCAGATCTAACTACACAATGCGCCGTCGCAGCTCTGCACACTTCCCTGCCAAAGAAATGGAAATACAAACTTTTTATTCAGCTTCACAGCATAATAAATCAGAAAGATTTGATGTAAAACTTTGTATAACGTGTAAAATGGGCCTTTAGAGCTACTCACACTTTCTAAATGCTGCCCTAACCCCCATGCGTCGATTATGTCCAGCCCATTTTTTTCCTCTTTTTTTTACTTTTTATTTTTTTTTAGAGGAGAGAGACAAATGTGTTTTGAAAGTAGAGTTGCAAGTGGCGTCCACTGTGTGTTCTTTAGACGGATCAATAGCTCAGTGTGTGAGAGAGTGTCTTAAGAGCTGTTGTCTTGTGCTTTCAGCTGTGGCAGACCTGTTAGTGCTACGGAGGGGAGCTACGCACCCCTGCCTCCGTACCAGCAGTGGCCTGAGGGGGGCTTTTAGTCCAAACACAAATGTCAACCACACATAGACTATTAGTGTTTAGTGCAGTTATTAAATGGACTTTATTTGTCCTTTAGGAGGCTAAAAGGCGCACTTAAAGGGGACCTGCGTGACAGCAGGGCAATTTGCGAGTTTGGTAACTTAGGCTCGCTCATTGCAGACACATGAGTACAGATAAGCGTAAAAGGAGGAAAGGCTGTAATGTTGGGAGAGTTGAGAGCATTGTGTGTGTACGAGTGTGTGAGGCTTGTATATACTTGTGTATGCGTGTGTCCCTCTATGAAAACACACACACACACAGAGCGAGTGTATGCTAAAAGGCACTTAGGCCATAACATATCTCACTGGGGTCTGGTAGCAGCGTTTTTGTGGTCAGAGGCTTTTTAAAAGGTTAATGTTAATCTATACCAAACAAAGCCCATGAGGAGCTTTTACAGCTGTGGGCCGTTGAGTGAAATGGGTTTTGATGAAATGGTAGGCAAGTAACATGCTACACAGCTTATTGTAAATACCGCAGTAAGTTAGAAACACATTGTGTGTGTGCGTGTGCATGTGTGTGTGTGTTCTGAGAAATCCACGCTGCCACTGATCATGTAACTTTTGTAATGCAGCATGTTCTTTGTTGAACAAGTGAGTCGAGGCGTCACAGTCCAATGTGACCTGGGCGCCTATCTACATGGAAGAGTGTTTTCTTTAATGCATATGAAGCAGGTAGGCAGCGCGCCGTGGCCGCATGCGAGGCCAGGCTTAGACGCCTTGAGAAGCAGCCAGCTTATCAAAAAGAGAACATGAAAAGTCACTCGTGTTCCCGGGCCGTAAATCACGCGTGGCTGTTTGTGTCCTTATCGCTACAGGTGTGCCGATGCTCTCTGTCCAGCCCAAGGGGAAACAGAAGGGGTGCGCTGGCTGCAATCGCAAGATTAAAGACCGCTACCTGCTCAAGGCCCTGGACAAATACTGGCATGAGGACTGTCTGAAATGTGCCTGCTGCGACTGCCGCCTGGGGGAGGTGGGCTCCACCCTGTACACGAAAGCCAACCTCATCCTCTGTCGCAGGGACTACCTGAGGCAAGAAATACACACAATCACTATTCTCCACTCACAACAAGCACAAAGGCCGCGCCATTACAAGAGCGGCGTGACCTGAAACCTGCTTTTTAATCAGTTGTTTGGCTTTTTTTTTTAAAGGAAATGTCCTCCAGCGAACAGAAACCATACGAGTTCTCAGTGCTGTAACAACAAGCAAATCACGGTTTATTTATGGGTTTGCTACATTTCACTCAAATGAAGGAGGTTGTGAGAGCAAATCTGAGGAGTTTTGGGAACTCCAATTCAAAATTTGATATTTTCATAAAGAAATCTTTTTAATGGGTTTTTTATAGCAGTGATAGGCACACAGGGGTTTGCTGGGAGTGTCGCTGCAAACGTAATTCTGTAAAAATTAAGAATTTTTAAACGTGACTGATGAAACTAACGTGTCTTTTTAGAGTTTTATGAAAAGAAGAGAACAAAATTCCTTAATATTGTTTAAAGATGACTTTTTTTGTTTGCTGAATAACTGACTTGATCTAATATTGTTATAGGTTAAAATAAATAGAAAAAACTGTTTCAGTTTAACAGCAGTTTTTCAAAATAAAGGTTTTCCACGGGGCCGCTGAGCTCAGCACATCAGACCCCCCCCCCCCCCCCCCCCCCACACACACACACACACACACACACACACACACACACCAGCCATCTGCTCGTTACATTAAACATGAACATTTCCTGGGCGTTAGGTCACATTCCCCACCATTTATCTGAGGGGGAATCCCCCAGGGTCTGAGCTAGGGATACCAGTGCCCTGTCCCCCCTTCTGTCCTCCCCTCCTTATTCAAAACTTCTTTTCCAGCAATGCCCGCCCTCCTTCAGCTATCACACTGTTACCTCTGACCTCCTGCCTAGTTAGGTTTTGATTTACTTCCAGTTATGAATTGAAATACCAGCTCAGTGTCCTAGTGGTAGAATGTCCACCCTGGGACTGGGAGATCGGGGTTCGATTCCCGGTCTGGTCATACCAAAGACTTTTAAAATAGGACCCAATGCCCCCCTGCTTGACACTAAGCTTTAAGGGGTTGGATTGGGGGGGTTAAACCACCAAATAGTTCCCGAGTGCAGCCACTGCTGCAGCTCACCGATCCCTTCCATGGGGATGGGTCAAATGCAGGGATGAATTTCACCAGTGTGTGATGATGACTATGGGACTTAATTCAGTTACTGATAAAAGACAATTGAATAAGAGGGAAATACTATAATATATTCTAACATTAAAAAGCTGGCCTCATGAAGTGGACATCTAAGCCATGAAGAAAAAAGTAAACAGTAAAGACGATAATTTAAATAGGATCCCGTTCGTTTCAGCATTAGCATGACGTTAACAGATTTTTTTGCTTTGATCATTAAACAGTCGACTGAGTCACTCTGAACCATCTTGGATGAGTCAGATCTGCTGTTTTATGTGGTGTAAAACCAAATCTTTTAGAGAGCAAAGCTTTTTTGAACTAAAGGGCTTTTATCCAATTATATTCAGAAGGTATTTAAATCTGAGAGGCTCCAGGAAGACTTTAGTGAACAGTAACATCTCAGTCCAGTATCATTAATAGTTTGGGTAACACTTTACACTAAGGGCCCCTTCATTAACGCTACATAGTGCATTATTAAGCATTAATAAACTATGAAAGCGTTAATAACTGCTAAACTACATTATGTAATGCATTTCGCCTCTGTCAGTGCGCCCCAGGGCAGCTGTGGCTACATAGTAGCTCATCACCATCAGTGTGTGAATTTGTGTGTGAATGGATGAATGATACACTGTAGTGTAAAGCGCTTTGGAGTCCTTACTCTGAGAGGCGCTATACAAGTGTGGGTCATTTATCATTTATTGTAAGCAGACACCCCCCTCTGCCCCTTTGTCCCAACCTGAAGGACACTCAGTAGTTAATGATGGTAACTAGTGAGGCATTGATGTGAATTTTTTGGTTCGATACCATTATCCGATGTTAATATCACTGTTATGGCCCATAACAGATATTTGCCGATAGTGATATGGTGGCATTAATGCTTCTAAAATCAGCAGATATGATACAGAATGAAAATTATTAAAACTGAATTTAGGTTACTAAGTACGCATATCACACACATTTACGCTTCTGAGATGATTGCAATCACGGTCACATCACTAAATAAATACACATCACCCCCCAGTCACCCGCTGACACAGATTAATGGAAACAAGATGGAAAAACCATCTGTTGTTAATATCGCCCCAGTTTTATTTATTAGACCATTAGCAATGTGTTAAAAAATTACTAACATTGGCCGATACCGATATAGATGCCGATATATCGTGCATCCCTAATGGTAACATTATGAAAGGGACCCTTTGTTTATTAATGCTTAATAATGCACTAAGTAACATTAATAAAGGGACCCTTAAAGTGTTACACTAGTTAGTTATAGCTGCCAACTACTTAATTTATCTGCTTAAATTGGTCGCTTTCAGCCATGACACTCATGGGGCGGAATCTGCGGTTGGCTTTCAAACTGTTCTTGCGCGTTATTGGACAACGAACATTGTAACATTCACAGCATGTCAGTCAACGAGGCAGCCCGCCATACACCTCTGAAGAAGATGCAAATACATCCTTTTTCTTAATAAAAGGACTTAAGTACATCTATCTGCTCTTGACTCAAAAGTCTAAAAGGCCTTTTTCAGCGGCACAGCATGACTCAGGTTCGTGCAGTTTCAGGTCGCTAGGGCTTAACGGTTTTAGGAACATTTTTTACTTTTCTATAGGAGAAATTGCTACTTTAATTCAATTCACAGTTTTCTTCAAGGTCCAAAATATTATTCACTATATAGTCATAAATCATACCATGAAAACAATAAAAGCTAATACCGTAAATCCTCTAATACAGGCCCGGGCCTGTATTTTACTCAAGTTCATCAAGCTCCAGGCCTTTATTGGAAGGAGGACCAGAATTAGAGGCAGGCCTCAATTTCTATTTGAGCAAAATGAACTAATGGTTCTCTGGAGTTTTTGACAATTAAAATTGAGCCCTCATTTTCAAAGTTAAACACATTTCTTTTAACAACGGTAGTTTCTGCTTCAGCCCCTCCCCCCCTCCCCCTGCGCAGCGGCCGCAAACTCACTGATGCGCCTGCAGCCTCGGAGTTCCTGCTGCTCTAAACATTAAAATAACTATTTAATTTTCCGTTCCTCACTTCTGATTACCTTCAATGGTGTCTGTTTGTTTCAACCACCAGGTACAAAAACTAACTTGTTTTTATTTGACTATTTTCTGTCCTGCCTGTTTATTATCTTCCTGCATCTCCTCTCAATCCTAAAGAAAAACTGCTACCTGGGTTCATATATATTCACCTCATGAGTTACCTTTGAACTGCAGTTCTAAAAGATCTACCGACCGCAAAAACAGCGGAGTGCGCGCTGCTTGCCGGCCACATCAGTTAGGTGCGTAACCGAGGACAAAACAAGTGATGCGCCCCGATCCACAGCAGCGAAACGCATCAGGCACAAATAAAAGAATAAAAGACAGAAAACATAAAAGGAAGTGAGCCGACATGAACGATCGCGTGTTAAATTAGTTTCTGAGGTGGCGACACCTGATTTGATAATGCTACTGTGGCCGTGCTCAGGACGCAGATGTCTGGAGCGCGTCAACAATCAGAGCTTTGCATACGCAAGCTGGTTAAGGTTAGGATGGGGTGAGGGGAATGTTAAATTGCAAGAGGGTAAACGTCACAATTTGGTTAAATGTCCATTTTACGGCGGGTGTCAGTACCGACGCTCTGGCACAGCGCGTTGCCTCCCAACGCGCAGGAGCTTGTCACCTGCTGACAGCAGGCTGCTGTCTCTTCAGAGGACTGCATCTTGCCGGTCATTATCACGTGACAGCGACTAGTCGATGACAGGCATAAAAAGTCACTATAGAGTGGTGAAGTCGACTAGTGACACGTTCATACAACCCCTACTGCTCCCCAGAGTGTTCTGCAGCATAATCAGCACGTTCTCTTTGAACTTGATAACAAATTTTCGCCTCCTCTTTGTCTCCGCACGGTTAAAGTTACCCTCGCGGTCCATCACTGGCAAATCAAAAGTGAGACGGATGACACAACCACCCCCCGTACTTGCTTGTTACCACATTCCACCCAGCCACAATAAAATACCGGCCATTATTCACCGACACCGGCCAAAATATGATACCCGGCAGTTAATTGAATACAGGCTAATATTAGAGGATTTACGGTATATATTTTTTCTTTTCTCCCAGTATTATCTTTCTGAATCTTTTCTAACGTGTTTGTGAGGCACCTTGTGATTTTTAATTAGAGAGGCACTATTTAAAAACTTTTCTTGTTTGACATCACGACTGTTGGCCACTGATTGGCTAGGGGGGTGGAGTCAATGGTTGCTCCAGAACTTTCTGGCTGCTGCATGCAGCCGTTTCAGGTTTCAGAGTCTGACAAAAACCCAGAAAACTGAGCAGAATGTTCATCACCACCATTTTTGTGCCGAGTTGTATTTCCGTGTAGCACACCAATAACCTCACACTGTTTACTGATCATCTCATGCCATTTTGGTCTTGAGTAAAGATCGTGCCTGCCCCCACCCCTACTGTGAGCGACACCCTCAACCACCGCATGCTATGAGGGCCACTCCCACTTTTGTCATTGAGTTAGCAGGGAAAACCAACTTGTCTGAGATGAACTGTGTGAACCCACGCTGTACTGAGCCGTTTTGGGCTGAGTAGTGCCATTGGAAAAAACTGCATCCGTAGTCCATAGCAGAGGCGGACTGGCAACATGCGAGTACTGGAGAATCCCAGAACGGCTGGTGTGATCTAGGGCCGGTGGTTGTGCTTCAGGCCAGTATCGGTGCTTCCCCCGTTGGAAGATCCCTGTCGGAGGATCGAGCAGACTGCAGCAACAATCGGTCTCCTCAGATGCTGCCATCTTTGTAGCATCACGCCACCCACCAAACCAATAAAGCACTGTGATTGGCCCACCAAACTGACAGAGCGCCATTATTGGCAAGACACAAAACTGCTCATGCCAATGCAGACCTGCTGAGGCTACAACAGATCGTAGCGAGACTGCCCTGCAATAGCTAGATCTTTTTGCCACTACTACTGTCTGTCTAGATTTCTAGGCTAATGGTTGACTCAGCACATCTAGGAGACAACAGGAGTGTGTATGTGCCCCAGTGCTATTGTACTATTGTTGAGTCTAATGACAAATCAGGCTAAAAACAAGATTGGGTGGGGGGCTCCTGTGAAGGGCTGGTGTCCTGAGTAGTTAATTAAATAAAGGCCCAGGTCTTTATGTGAGGTAATACATTAGGTTTTCTTCCCATCTTGCCCATGGTTTTCACTGACATTTTACTTTCATCTTAGCTCTTCCTCTGACCTGGAAGAAGCTCCCAGCCCACTTGAGAGGCGCTCAGGGACGTTACGTTGAGATAGGCCATTACCATCCATCAGTCCCCACCCACGGTTAATGCTTTTAAGATGCAGTGAGAGCTCCGCTAAGACCTGACGTTGCCCCCAGAAGGGGCAGATGGCGCAGATGAGGTTATAATAAATGGGGAAATGACCAAGAGAAGGCAAAAATGATGAAGCTCTTAGTTTCACTTAGTAAAATACATCAGTTGAAAGGATGGCAACCCCAACCCCGAAGCTGTAAGCGCCTAACTGGCACAGTGAAGGGAGGAGGAAAAGCTTTCTCGCACATTAGACCAGTAGGATGTAGAGGTTAGGAAGGGGTTGAGAACAGGAGAGTGACACATGAAATCAGGAGTTAGGAACACTAAAATAAGAATAACGTGGAAGGAGGAGAGGAAAAGAGCTTCCTGTGTGCCTCCTTTGCCCCAGATTGTCTAATGAAATCCATCCAACTCGGCCGCTCTTCAGTCCGAGACAAATGCTGAACACTTAATGGCTGAGATGCTTGAGATGAATTCTATTATGGAGCAAATTAAAAACCTTGCCTTTCGTATAGAGAAGAGGCAGTTCGAGAGACACGAGCGTTTGAAAAGTAGGTGATGCGGTGTCCAACTGGCAGCGGTTTGCTTTTCATTCCCTTTTCTGACTGTAAGACTGAGACTGTCCCTACCTGGAGTGATGAAGTTAAATCTGAGCACTGAATTAGCTTCCTGCACTTCATTAAACACAAGCAGTGGATCAAACACGCTGGTTATTTCCCAGGCTTTAGGAGCTCCATCTGTGATTGTCCTTCAGCAGCAACATGAATTCACGCCAACTATCCTGAATCCTTTTTCCAACACACACAAAGAAAATGTCTGCGTACACCTCTGCTAGTTCCTTCCAGCCCTTTATAGACAAGTACCAACAAAAGCAGCTCTAAACCATACCACATTACTGTTTCTATAATACTGTTTTATTAAATTTAAGGAAAGTCTTCCATCAGAAGAACAAATTAAACCCTTAAACCGTGGACCAATGCAGTCATTGTGTGATTATCAGGGCATGAAGAGTGATATCGTTTTCTTTCATTTCTCACACTAGAAACGACATGCTAGCCATCAACTTATCAAAAAGGAGTATAATTAAATGTAAGAGGAAAGCGTGCTTGAGATAAAGATTACTATAAGCTACTCAAACCAATCAAATAGGAAGAGAAAGATGATAGTTTGTCCTATTTCTCTCCTTGTAGGAGGTAAAACAGTTGCTCTTTTTTTTCCTAAGCAAAGACGATCAGACGAGAAAGGTTTACGCTTTCAAAATGACACGGCGGTTGGGGAAGGTCAGAACATGGGATGCATGCATTAACAGCTTTTCCTCTCAGGAAATCTGGCAACACCCCTGCACAGGCTGGGACGTCTCAAAGAGCAGGTAGGAAACTTCAAGGAGCCACCGTCCAAACTGAGGGAGGCGACACAAAAGAGGCTGAAGACACATTGCAGGAGCTTTAAGGGTTTGAAGTTAGCACAGCAGCAAGTTGAAAGGACTTTAAGAAGTGCTTCTTTTCTCTGAAGACCCCCAGTAATAACACAATACTAGACGAAGGAGAGGCTCTTTGCAGAGCTGTCAGACTCTGATCACTGTATCAGCGCACATTGCTGCACATTTAGCTGCTAAAAAGTAACCTCTTAATGAGTTTGTTGTTCTCCTGTGTTAGTAAGAAGCAAGAATTAGTTCCGTCACATAATAGGCATTAGAAATTATATTGTTAAAATACTCTAAAGAGCAAGTTCACTGAGAAACCAATTTTTACTTATTATTTTTTAAATTATCGGTCACTCTGAGTTTAACATGCAGCCTGAACGTGAAAATAGTCTCCTACACCTATCTAGTGCACTTGCTTTCGTAAGAAAATTGACAGAAAAATACTTGATTCAGAAAATCCTGGCAGATCGACGTCACACTGTCATTTAGCATTGACAGACTCACCCATCTCGAGTCATGACGGGAAGGCTTCAGCATCCAGGAAACAGCAGAGAATGTCTCAGCTATAGGTTTGGGCATCGTTTGATTTTGAACTATTCCAATTCCTCGTTTCCATTGCGGTTTTTATCGATTCCCGATTCAGATTCTTTCAAGACATTCCATGTTTTACATGAGCCAGCTAACCACAGGTCCTACTTGATGAAATAATCTCAACTTCAACATGAATTTTAATTCTATGAACAACAACATCACCTTCATTTAGACAAAAACATGTTATGGAGAAAAAAAGAAAAAGACTTGCAGCACGACCAGTGTGTTTGTTTCTGACCACAACCAAAGTCTGGAAGAAGCCTCTGGGATGAGAGGCTAAATGTCTCCAACATATCCAGAAACGTCCAGCTGCTTTCAGCTAAAACTCTCAGGATGATCATGTCCAGGATGACTGAGAACTACACCTCCATGCTGCAGCAGCATTCAGTCAGAACAGGAAGTGAAACTTAAATGTAGCTGCTGTCAGTAACAATCTAACAGATTTTAAACATTGAAACTCTCAACAGAAATAGATCAGAAAGGAAATTAAAATGTTCAAAACTTTGTGTGTTATTTATTATTATTATTATAATTATTTATTGTGGCAGAAGCTGGTGTGGTCCACCACAGAGAAGCTGCTCTAGCATGATGACTTTAATTGTTCTACAGGTTATTGTTCAGCCTTCTGACGCACACACGCGCACGCACACACGCACACACGCACACACACACACACACACACACGCGCGCACACACACACACACACACACACACACACACACACACACGCACACACACGCACACACACACGCACACACGCACACTTCTCACGTTCTACACCAAAGTACATTCTTTAATGGCTTCCAAAGTACTAGCAAAGTGGTAAAGGACAGTATTACAACCATTGAATGATTTCAAAGATGGAATATTGTGCAATATAAACACAAAATGTCATTAATGAGATCGGTGCTGCAGACAGACAGCTGGTGTGATCAGCTCTGAAAAGCGTTGATCACAATTTGCAGATAACATTAATTTTTCACGGAGATCTGCCGCGGATTCCTCTTCCGGTCGGCATACTAGGAATCGAAATAAAAAAACTTTGAACGATTCCGGGAAAAACTAACAGTTGGTCCCGGTTCCAATCGATGCTCGATGCCCAACCCTACTCAGCTAGCAGAAGCTAACTATTATCATTAGCAGCTCCACCACACAGCAGAACTCCTTCAGGTTTGTTTTATTTTTGGCGATAAAACATCAACATTGCAAAGCAGAGTCAGTGGTAGAGTCGCTCTGCGATTAGCCAATCAGAAGCAAGATGTTCAAATCCTGTTGTCCGAAGCTACTTTCTCCTCTGGCTGACTTGTACTTCCTGAAACAGTTACCCTAACCACTTACAAGACATTCATTCCTGCTAGAGACTGCAAATGTATTAAAAATGAGCAAACTGACCTTTAAATTGAGACAAGTGTGAAGAAACTTACAAATCACGGATTAAAGCCATTCTAATCTCTCCTCTTCTTGATGACGTCACGCTACAGACCCCAGCTTTAAATGATCCTGACCAAAGTTACAAAATTAATATAAACTCAGTTCTGAAGGTCACGCCACTGTCCTCCTGAACATATGAACATTTTGCGATTAAACTTTCTGCTTATTTGATAAATAAAGGTCTATGGCATTTGTAGCCATTCTAATTTATATTTTTAATTAGTTAAGATATCCCCTTGAAAGTAGGACAATTCATCAAAACAAACGTTTTTAATTAATTACTGATTAGTCAGATGTAACCCTGGTCCCACATAGCTATGGTAAAGCTAGAGTATATAGTACAGTGAGACTGGGCCTAGGTTCGTAGTGCTGTAAATAATGGTATCCGATACCCTCTAAAATGAGTTAATAAGGACCACCACACTGTATTTACCCAAATTTAAATCCCTCACTGGGTATTTATTTAACCAACACAGAAACAAATAAACACTTTTATAAAATGAAATGAATTCAAATAAACAAACAAAACCACTGTAAAGGTGACGGCATTGGTTATAATAAAAGATTTTCTAAACAAAAATAGCTTTCTAAGGTGCCTAATGTTATTTCGGTTACAACTGTTCACAACTTTAAACGAAATGAATTTCAACCTTTGTAAATACCTTTGATGACAAATACACACGTACTCAATTTAATCAAATTTGTAACAGTGGGCCCACACTCACACACACACACAGCCCTTTACCCTATCCACACTACACCTATAGCACAGTGCTTGTTGCAGGCCTGATTCTAAGCTCAAGTGCAGTGAGGCCTAAAACTGATGGCCGCTTCACTCAAACAGAGCAATAAACAAAATACGTGCACGTTAGTTCCAGTTTGTACTCACGAGTCCAATGAGTCCGTTAGTGGGCAAATCAGAAACGGGTCGTTAGGAGCTTGTTCAACAGTAGCGATGACAAATCAGGGGGCAGAAAACAGCAGGGTCCATCCAGGCAGAAACCTCTCTCTCCCTCGACTTTCAGAGCGTCCTTCGGCTTCTAAACATATTAAAATATTTGAGCTACAATACCAAATGCTACCACATAACGATTTAGCATTAGCATGGTATCACAGCACATAACGCGGTAAGCTATGCTAACTAATACAGTGATGCCTCGTTTATCGCGGTAGATGCGTTCCAACCTGGCCGCGATAGGTGAAAATCCGTGAAGTAGGGACTCCCAGCATGCCCCTCGCGGGGATTCCCTCCACGTCGCACCTACGTCACAAACCGCGGCTATAAACGGAAGTCGCCTTTCCAGCTCACCACTCAGTCATCATTTCTTCAGATTCATGATCAGAGTTTCCAACCTACCGATCAATCCAACGAACTGTCAGCTCATAGTAAGTTATCTTACTTCTGGAAAGCCCGGCATTTCCGTGTCACTTCGTTGACGCTCAAACGCTCGGGGGTTTCCTAGATTAATCGTGAGCTGGCGTTTCACCGACGCTATCACTTCCGCGTCTGTGAAACCACGCTCCCTACAAGCTCAACTCCCAAATCCAGCCGACCAGTCTGACATATAGTACTATATTGAATTATCGTATGATCACATTCTCTTTTTGTGGGTAAAACTCAAGAAAAAAAATTTTTTTTTACTTGGTTTTTTATAGTTTTATTACAAAAAGTGCATTTTATGATGAAATTGATGAAAATAAACAGGAATTTCTTGACATTTCGCATAGAAAAATACCGCGAATCGGCGAATTTCCCTTGAATAAGGCTACAAAAAAAATCCACGAAGTCGTGAATCCGCGATAAACGAACCGCGAAGTAGCAAGGGATCACTGTAAACCGTTAATTAGTATCACATATCACGCCATTTTACAACTATAACAAATAGTTACAGTACAAATGTCAAGGCACACAGTCTCATTTACCTCTTGCAGATCACAAATAAGTCATATCAGGACCACGGGTAGTCGACCTCAATGATATACTTAGATGCAAAATCCACACCACGTTCGCATTACCACATCTCTCTCTTCGGACTTCCGTATCCGCTCTGCCGATTCACACAAACTTCACTACTAGTCCCGCCCCATAACAGAGAAGAGTGACATTGACTGGCTCGTCAGCACAACAACCAATGGCAATACAACATTAAGATAACTGACAACTTAGGTTACACTTACCCCAAAATTCAACTACCTCCGCTCCAGCACGAACTCCGCAGCAAAATCGGTCCCGTTGTGGTCAATCAGAGCTGTTCCACTACTGCGGCCGTGCGGCGCAGTGCGCCGCCCGCCGTTCCGCCATCCAGCAAAAATAGGATCGATTCTATTTTTGCCGGACGCCGGAGTACCTCCGCAGTCAATGGACAGAAACCACAACCGCCCAACAGGAAAGGGAGCAAGCACAACTTCCGTTATTTCACAATAAATCGATAAACAAAAAGCGTTTTTTGTTTCATATGCACAGGTTTAACAACTTTTAACAACTATCAATGGTGGCTGAACTTTAAATGCACAAAAATAAGCCATAAATACAGTTTCCACTATCAAAGTAGTCACACTTTGTTGATCCAAACCTGATCCAAACACTTCTGATCTCTCAACACAAATGATGGGCAGATTAAACAGTTCATTTCTTCTCCCACACAACGGGTGTTTGGATCCAACTTCCGCGTTTATTGCTCGGACTGTATCGCAACATCTCGAAAATCCCACGCATGCCTGTTTGCACACCTCAGGTCTCCGCACCGGAGCGGAGCCGTTGTAGAGCGGGTACCAGTAAAAATTGAGTTCGGAAGCTAGCGGCTGCGGAAGGCGGGGGCGGAGCGGAGGTAATGGAATTTTGGGGTTAAACGTATTGCTTCTGCACAGTAAATGAACTCTGAATCATGAAAACCTTTTATTTCTTGGACTCTAACTGTAAATGAAATACATGGGCACCCAAGCATATGATTTTTAAACCTTTTATCAACTATTCATATCCCCCCCCCCTCCTTTTTTTATAACCATAAACTTTTCTTTTTCTTTATACTGCAAACCCGAATAATTGCAGACAGGGCTACACAGACATACACTGTGCAGTGATTTGTAAGCAGCTCTGAATGATACGTTTTATTGTCACCATTCACACTTAAAATCCTAAAAAGTTTTTAAATTATTGTTCTACTGTTCTGTAGAGAATACTGAGGATTTATTTAATCCAAATGGCCAGGGAAATTAAAGAGCATGAGCCACTGCACTTCCACAATGTGCCAGACAAAAAAACAACTGGAAATTCTTCAGAAAATAGTTTTATTCAAGTCTACAAAAAAAAGTTTTCTAATGAAAATTTCATTTTCACAAGCAGTATGTTCCTTGAAAAGCTGTTTTTCTAAGAACTTAGAGGACAGTATGAGCTCAGAGTGAATGTGTATTTATTTAAATCAGATAAATAGGAAGAATGGAGTGTGTGATAATTCACTGTATTTCACATCATAATGAAAAAATTCCAATAATAAGATTGACTGATTCATACATGATAAACACTGAAACAGTTAACATTTTATTTCATTTAAACAAAATACACCGGAATGTTGAGTTCAAAGCTTAACCGTTGCTCTAAGAAATATATATAAAGGTGAGGCAGCTTCATTTCTGTACTGTAGCCTCAAACACAGAGGCAATTCATTGTCATTTCATCACCAAGAATAGCATCAACATTAAAATATCATGACAGCACAATTAAAATACCCAAATACATTAATTAAATTAATTACATGTTTTCAGACTTAAGATTCAGAAAAAAGACCACGTTAAGAGGTGAGCAGTTACAGTGTAATAGGTGCAGAGTAAGAAATATTAGTTCAAAGGCTGATGAATGCATGAAAGTTTTCAATTTTGATTCAAAAGTTACTAGAGTTGGGGAACAATAAAGGTAATGAGGAAGCTGATTACATCTGTGTGCAGCAAAGTAGCTAAAAGCGGCTTCACCCTGTTTGGTTCTGACCTGAGTTCTACCAGCTGGCTGTTTCCCAAGGATCTCAGAACCCTGCTGGGCGTATGTACAGGAAGGAGATCCAACATGTATTTTGGCCCCATGCCACTGACTGATTTATAAACTAGTAGAAGCCTGTTGAGATCTAAATAAAGCTCCTGTAACATTCTGTTAGCACCGTTCTTATTAAAAGGTGCAATTTGTAATTCCACAGAGAAATCATCAAAAACTAAAGGAAGGCTATACGGGAATAGATTTTATTCTCAGTTAGGTGGGGGTGTGAAGTTAATGAGTCAGTCGTGGCATTTTACCTTTTTTTAATGAGTTGTCAATATAACAAGACAGCAAACAGTAACACTGTTAAAGACCCAAGACTGCCAACACCAGATATGACAATGTATTTATCTACTTAACAGTTTATGACTTGTCTCCGCTCGTCAATCAGAGTCTGATCCGTAGCTGGAAACTGCCATGAGACTCACGAAACGGGAGTGAGAAAGTCACATTTATGTTCAAAAAATGTACTTTAGTACCCACATTTGATGACAAAATTGCACATTTAAGTAAATGGGCATTTGTGTTTATCCTTGTTTATACAATACAGATCGAACAACTGTAAAATGTCTTCATGGGCATTTTTTAGATTGTTCTGAAGAATGAAATGTTTTTAAGTATGAAGAGAATAAAAGTCTAACAAAAGAGTTGGAGTCTTATACAACTGTTGATAAAATGATGTACTGAGAGCAGAAAAAGGTCCACTGATGACTATTTAGTTAAAAAAATGTACTAAATGAAAACAATTCTAATCTGTACATTATTATGCACTTTGAATTGCCTTTGTTTTTTAAAAAGTGCCTTGCAAATAAAGCTGCCTTGCCTATTATGTATCAACTTTTATTCATTTTTAAAACATTTGAATGGCGCCAAATGTCTCATCACATTTTATCAGTGTCTCTTCCTTTTATTATGGTTGGTTGGTTTTGAAAGCGATAAGGATCAGATCTATTTTAGAGGCCATGACATGGTGCTTAGATCGATTCAGGTTCAGTACAACCAACGGGAATCTAACCTTTTCGTGCCCGGTGCAGGGTACTTCTCAAAGGTATCATACTGGGGATGTGGCATTAGAAAAAAAGTGGGCATTTATAAGGCTGGACATGTTTCATCTGTAATCCTGAGCTCCTATAGCTTTAGTGACACCACTCAGTATTTTTGGAAGATATATGCAACTGAAAAGAGACAAGTAGCCAAACGTGCGGCACATGACTTTCTCTGAAGGTAGAAGTTTGCACCAGCTGCAAGCCGAGCTTCCCCACCAGGTGTTTATACGAGCTGCATGTATGAAGTGAGCAGCATATGTCTGCAGCTCAGCAGGACATGATAGAGGGGTTAGAATTGTCCGTCAAGGTGTTATAAATACGTGCTTAACAGTGTGTGTAGGTGACTAGCACCCTAGGGTCATCCATGGTCGTCTTCTTCCCTAAAGACTGAAAAGGACATCACTATGGGTGAGCCAACACTTGGACACAATGTTTCTATCACACTAAAATTATGATAAAAACATCTCAATTTAAAAGAAACATTAACTCCATGATTGTGGGAATGTAACTTTTTTTATTAAACAAGTTAAATATGGATCAATATATGCAAGAATTTGATTTTGTTGTGAAAAATGGTTCAATTAGATTTTAATTCTCAAATTCTCGTGATAATGAGTTTATCGCATCTTGTTTAAACTTTTACCTACTATTTTGCAGATCAGGAAACAATCCCACCGTAAAATCACGAGTGTATTTAGACTAAACTATAATTCTTAAGAGATTTGCATCCATTTGTACAGTTTTGCAATGATAGTGTGGCGTACCCCTCCAACTTGTAGTCATGTTTACAGAATAAGCTAGAGATCATGAAGTAAACGCATCTTACTTAACTTTCTTTACAGCCCCACCCTCAGCTCCACCGGTCTTCCCTTTTGTGGAATTGTCTGGGCTTGACGGAACCTGTGACACGGTCAAAATGGCGGTGGTGGCCACCTCCCATTTGGCCTCAAAAACGTGTTATTGGAGCCTATGGAAATGAATTGTCCAGTACTTATATGTCGATGGTGGAAACGGGCCTAAAACTGGTTCTGTTCTCAACATTTCTGACAGTAGAGGAGATCATACATTATCTTTATGCTCCTCTCTTTCATATGAACATGCTTATTTCATGCTCTCTAACCAAAGAGGCACCAGCAGACTAATTTTCTTTTTCTTCAACAACTTTAAATTGTCCTTTTTTAATTCACAAGGCTTGTGTTTTTGCACACTACTGTAGCACTTTCACCAAACAAGCAACAAACACGCAACTTCTTTTTTTTTTTTTTGAGTGTTTTTCATCTGATGAGAGGGCTGGAGGATGAATCAGAGCTGCGAGTTCTTACCAAAAAGAAATGTTCTCTCCTATCATCTAAATGTACTTTTCAATATTAGGAAAAAGAGAAGAAACAGTCTTCCTTAAGTCAGTTGTTTCTTGAGCAAGCTAGTCGTGCGTGCGCGAACACACACACACCTTATAAATGAGGGCACACAGCATGTATAAGTTCATTCGGTGCAGCACCAGTGTTTGGTATGTTTTTGGATCAATACGGAATGTTGAAGATTTCTTTTTTTATTTTATTTTAAGACGTCTGACTAAGCAAAAGAGTTTATGTCTCTAAAGGAAAAAAAAGCCCAAGCTTTGTGTTCCAGAGCATCCTGTGGGTGGCAGATGCCTACTGCATGAGAACACTGAGGTTTATATTTTTACTGAAGCACTAACCAATTGTAACAATGTCTCGGTTTAGAACCCTGTGAATCTCTCTGATGGAACATAACAACCTTTCCTTCTCCGTTTCTGTCTCTGCTGCTCCTCTGGGGCAGTGGCCCCTAATTAGGAGCAGAGCTGCTGGATATACGTTTTCCCTAACAAGGTGAAAGTAACTGAATGGGACAAGCATAAACTAGGCAGAATCTCAACACTCAGGCTCGTCTGAGCTCTACAAGTTTGGGGGGAAGTGTTTAACATACAGCTGGAATGACAATCGGCTGCTGTCTCTTCCTCCGTTCGCAAAGCTGTGAATCTCTGCTGCTCCTGCGGTGGAATATATAAATCCATGTGTGCTCCAGAATCTTCCAATTTAAACAAAGAGGGGGACAAGAGTGGGGAAAAATGAAAATGTAAATCTTGTGGGAAAACTTTGGAGTTTCCTTTGCTTTGCTTGTGTGTATGGGGGGGGGGGGGGATTTGATATTTATCATGATTCAAGGGAGGCGATACCATATACTGCGATATGGAAAGCCAGATGATATGTGATTTTTAGGACTGAACTTAATCTAAAAACAGCCTAGATGCTTCCAAGACACAACCACTGTAGGGAGCCCAAGTCACGCCCGCCTAATTGCGTATCATGGATCCTTGGAACAAAGAAAGAATGAATGCAAGTCAACGGGGCTATAACATCTATTTTCTAGTCCTGCTTTATGTGTGCCATGGATGCCCGTGGATTTGAAAGACACAGTTTGATGCCAAGAAGGCGCTTATTTTTGAACGGCAGCAAAAGATATTTTAGGTTTTGTGGGAACAGACGTATAGGACTACAAATGTTTGTCTCCCAAAACTGACGTCAAGCCAGTCACAAAGAAGAGATTAATTTAGCGAGCTTCGAAGCCTTCTTCCAGACCAACAGAAGGAGCCTTAAACGTGGAGAAAACCACTATAAATCTGGCCATGTGGTAAATAGCAGCTACGCTCAGTGGCGGTTCTACATGGAATTACTCCACGGGCGAGGCCCCCTTTGAGCTCCCACCCCCCACCACCACCACCTGCACGCACACACGCATGTTTTCAACAAAGGCATGTTTTATTAGAACGACTATTGAACATTCATTTTTCTAAGTGTCACATATTTACATTACTTACTATGAAGTTGTCATAATGTAAAGCAATATTCATTATATACTGTATCAAAATATATAGAATCAAATATACAAAAACAAACAATAACTAAATATTAAGAATATATGAACATAATATATAATAAATATTCTAAATAGCAAAAATATTTCACACACAACAAACTAAAGATAATCACTACAGCATTGCACTTAGAACAGAAAACACAAACTAAAATTAAAACCTAACCTTGATGCAAAGTCATCAATAATGTCATCATATGAAATCTGCTCCCCTACTGAGTGGTTGATACTAATCAGAGCCAGGTTAGTGAGCCGCCCCTGAAACATAGTTGACCTCAGGTATGACTTGATCAAGTTTTGAAAAGCTCCTCTCAGCTTGAGCCACAGTGACTGGCAGAGCAGTCCAAAAGTTGGGGTAGATCTCCAATAGATCTTTATCATGATCCCTAATATTTTAGAATTGCCTCTGAAATTGTAATTTAAACTGACATAAAAAAAACTTTAGACTACCAAAAATGCCAACTTTTACAGAACAAATCATGTAAAAATAATCAGTGCAGCCATCTGCAATAAATAAACAGGATAGTTAGTGGTGACTGTGGAGTTTTCTTCTGCTTGTAGAGTTGTTTCATTATTATTATGTGAACATGATCAACATGTGTTTGTTGTTGTTCAGGCAGGCCACAGGCTGCAGCGAGCATTTAACAAATCCTAGTTTGAATCAGTAAAAAACAATTCAAGGAATTTTTTCGAACCATTTGAATATTCGTTTCAATATTTCAGCCCTATTAGCTCTGTTAGCAATTAGCTGACCAAATTTAACCGTTAAAATCCCAGTTAACTGGTTCAAAGAATTGAAAACATGCATCATGAGAGCGTACATACCTTTATCTTTCTCCTCTTTTTTTCTTTTTTTTTCCTGAATCGGGCACCTGGTGGTTAGCCTTTTTATGTTCATCTATTCTGTTTGGCTCTTGACTCAGTAAGTTTCCTTTAGTCAGGACTAAACAATTTGACCTTGATGGGGGGGTGACCACAAAACCGTTTTGTTTTTCCTTTTTTTTTGGCCATTTAACACAATTCAGAAAAACCTGAAAGAACGATAGACCTGTGTTTATGATATGAATGAAATATGCGTTAAATGGAAGAACATCAAGATGTGATTGACTTTAGCCAGGTTAATACGGTTGATTCAGCCCCTACCCGCTCATTTCATTTGGGAAAGACCCAGAGGTGAATTCACCCGCCGCACCCCTCCCCTTTCTCTTCTTCATACACACACGGTGCACCTGAACCCTCTCAGTCAGCAGGAGCACCTGTAGCTGCAGGGGGCGCCAACTTGCTGTTTCCAATCCAGACACTGTGATATGACAGATAATAGAAAACCTCGGTGCGGCGCAGATTTCCTTTTTTATTTTTTACTCAGCGCTTGTGCTTCCCTTTTGTGTCATGAAAAAATGCCGCCCCGGGCAACTGCCCGGTCTGCCCGTGCCTAAAACCGCTATTGGCTACGCTGGGGAGAAGAGACTCTGCAGTCTCTTTGTACATGCCAATAAATCTCAAAGTATGTGAAAGAGTCAAAACACATCATTTATTTTCATTTAAATTGCAGTACAACATTTCTGTGATTCAGGGCGTAAGGCAAAGCAGATTAGAAAATAGCTCTTATAGCCCCACAAAGATATTTTTGTTCCAGAATGATGGCGGCTAAAAGTGCTGCCACCTAGCTGCGGGAGTTAGAATTACACCTCACAAAATACCGTTAATGTTTGCTTGCAAATTCTCTATTTAAAAAAAATAATAATAATAATTGACGCATTGCTTTTTAATATTGATTCATAACAAAATATTGATCTTTTGGTGTGCAGATATTATCTTACGTCGCTGGACAAAATTGTTTCGTCTTTATTACCTTTACCTGTGGTGAAATTTGATTCTGTTCACACTAAAACGTTGCTTTTACTTTTCAGCTGTCATCTCGGGGAGTTTTTTTGTTGTGTGAAATAGAAAGATCAAGCCAGAGATAAGGCACCAAACCTGGTACTTGCAGCAATAAAATTGAGAATAAAATTATAAAATTCAAGGGAAAGTCCTACAACAAAAAACTTAAATATTTAGTTTCTTCAAATGTTTCATTAAAATAAAGTATTTTAAAGCATTTGATCATTTATTTGAATCACCTGATTTTGTACTAAAATACAATTTGTATTTTACATTGTGTTCTTTCATTACAAGCAGTTTTTTTTCCTCTTTTGTTTGCAGCTTGTTTCTTAAGCCAAAGGTAAGAAATAAACAAAATGGGTTAATTTTTCTTTTTTCTGTGTCTTTCAGGCTCTTTGGTACGACGGGGAACTGTGCAGCCTGCAGTAAACTGATCCCAGCCTTTGAAATGGTGATGAGAGCCAGAGATAATGTTTACCATTTGGACTGTTTTGCCTGTCAGCTTTGTAACCAGAGGTAAGGAATCCGGATCGTAACTTCACAAATGCACTGCCTTTAAAAAATAAGCATGGAGGGAATGTTTAAATAGCTGCTAGCTTAAATAATAAAGGCATTGCTGGGAAAGAAATAATTTGAAATTTTAAGTTTTTAGCTGCAAAATAGGTTTCTGTGCAACTACACAGCTTGTAAACTTGGGGGGAAAATAGGTTTTGGTTGTGTCGTTGTGCATTTGTAAAACACGGCTAATTATCTCTAAAACGCAGCCAGCAGTCTGTCCTTGTTTGTGGCTAGATTTGTAAATCTTTAAAGCCAGCGGGATGTAAAATGAGTTCTTGTGTGTGAGTTACAAAAAGCTACAGAAAACGATGTTCTCCAGAAGCAGACGGGGTAACATGGTGTCTCTGAAAGGAAAAGGTCATGAAATTGGAATGAGCACAAAGCCTATGGTGTGATGTACATGGAATGTGACACAGCCAAATATTGCTTTTTCCCATTAATACATTGTCAGTAATGGCAGCAGTCAGAGAGTCCTTTGCATGCTTGTCAGGGGTGCTGTGACCCTGTTCCTCCACACAGCACAAGCCCATTAACCTTCTGCAGGCCAGATTCAGTTACCATAGTGAACACCTGCTGTAAGGGAATTATGACTGCAGCCTCTCCTCTCAGCTGGCAGACACAAAGCCAGGCCTCATCTGGCACTGGATTGCCATGGCTGTGACGGTTACCAGCTTTATTTACTGTGTTAGCAGCCCGGTGTATTACTGAAGCCAAGCTATTTTCAGCTATGTCCTTATCGTCACTCGCCTTCAGTCACATTATGGAGCTGTATCCAGTGAATTGCACAAACAAACAGCAGCATAGAGGGAAACATCAGTGGGACAGGCTGCTCTGTGCGTGCCCCCCCACCACCACACACACACAGACACACACACCCCTTCAATTGACTCAGACTTTAGAGGAAAAATGATTTGGAACACCGCAGCCAAACTGGTGTCTGAAAAGCTAACCCTGTGGCAGAGTTTCCTTGGAGACCTCCATCCATTTGACCTGCCTTTCATTGGGTGCCAGCGCTCGTGTTTGTTTGCTTTCAAATGGGATGGGCTTTTAATCTCATTTCATTTGAAGGAGTCAGAACGAGGCTGCCAATCTGACAGGCCCACAGTCCCGATGTGCGAGATGGAGAAAGTCTCCAAAACGTGGATGTAATCAGACTGAACCAACATCGCTGGTTGATGACAAACGGAACCCGCTCACAGCTGTTGCACACTCCGGTTACATGGCTGCTTCTGCTTTAACGGTTGTCCGTTTTTCTCGCCCGACAGGTTTTGCGTTGGGGATAAGTTTTTCCTAAAAAACAACATGATTTTGTGTCAAATGGACTATGAGGAGGGCCAGCTGAACGGGAGCTTTGAGACGCAGGTTCAATAGTGGGAACCCCACGGCGGCAACAATCGGCTCTTCACTTTACACACGATGGATGTTCCGCTGCACTCGGAGAAGACAAGCGTCTGTCTGCTTGCCTGCAATACTTTTTAAGACCCCTTTATCGGCCCCCACAACCCAAGGACTCTATTGTAAATGTTCATCTTTTTGCCCCTCCCACGCCCCAACACTGAGCAGTTACAAATGTTGATGTACAGTTGTGCCTGCTAAGCTGAGCACTGTATTGCTTGTATGTTGTGTGAAATTTGTTTCAGGCTTTTGGTTTTTCTTTCAGAAATGGTTCACTGGAGGGTATGTACAGTCTGTTTTCCCTGTATATATAAACTGGAACATTTATTTTATGAAATGTAATGCAATTTTATTACTAGTGTGAATTAAAGATTCTTAAATGTTCACAATGAGTTTTTATTTCTCCGACTAAAAGCAAATCTGTGTTTAAGTACAAATTTTTCTAAAGCCCTACAAAAGATGCATATATTAGAATTTTTGTTAAAGTTGATTTTATGTTGAATTGGAAATGAAATAAGTAAAATCAAAAAGCATCTCCATTTAGAATAAAGGAATAAATCCCCAATCTGTGTTGTTGTGAACATGCAGGTGTCATGGAAGAGAGATTAAGCCGAGCTGCTCTCGGTGATTCATGCTTCACTAATTGCCATCTGATTATCGGGGTGAATTGGTCTGGAAATGAAACGCAACAGCAAATAAATTAGAGAGAAAATAAATGCTCATTGAGTTAGAGCTCGCCGAAACTCATCAGCAACAGAAGCGCCAAGCTGTATTTAAAAAGTACTTTTCCCAGAAGACCCCGTTAATAGAGATGCGTGACAGTGTCTGTTTATCTGATGAGGTTATTTCCGATAATCACACCAGGAACCGATGCGCTATCAAATAATTATCTTATCCATCAAGCGATAATCCACTTCAGCGAGTTTCTGCATTAGATCTACTTGTATAAATTAACCTCTGATCTAAAAGATAAATAAAATAAAGTTAAACTAGGTGAGGTGTTGTTCCTATGATGCTAGACTGAGCCTCCAGGGGAAATTTAGCCACTATTATCTATTTTAGCTACAATTTATATGAATGCAACAGAAAGATTATCACCATTTTGAAACGTGGCTGTAAGAAGTGACACGTTTCTTTTAATGCTAAATTAATAGAAATAATTATGTGCACCTGCCTTTTTAGCCATTTTAAAATGGTGATGATGCTGAGCAGCGGTTTTAATGCAGGGTTTTCCACCTGCTTTAGTTGGTAGTGCGTCTCAAGAAAGAATAATCAAATATGCAGATTTTTTAAAGTCACGTTCAAATGGAAATGCTTGCCGCGTAAATTGCTAACAGGAAAGATTCCTTATTTACTTACTTCATTAAAAGGAACTCCTAATGTTAAGATTTGCAGCCTTACTATTCTTTCGTCAGCAAACAAATTTCCAACTCAGACAAAATCATGTCGTGTGAATACGTCACAGGAGGCAAAGTAAATGAACCTAAAACTTGATAAGCACTTCTAACAGTAACCGCTGTAATCAAGCGTTTGTAATAAATCATAAGTCTCATCACTGTGGAGAAATGTCCCACTGGAGGGTTTCCATGCAAGGTCAAAGGTCACACATGTTACTTCAGTATTTTCTGGTAAAGGTAACAAAAGAGTTGCACTTTGTCTCATCAGTTCACAGACTATTTTCGTCCAAGTCTTTGGGCATTAAGACGTTAAACAGATGCAAATGTGAGACAGGTCTTTGATTTGTTTTAAAGTCAGCAGAGGTTTCCTCCTTGGATTTCTCACGGAGACCATATGGGACCGTAAGTCACGCCCATCTACTTCTGGACCATGGGTGGAATGAGAGTCTATGGAGCCAAAAAGGGTATTTTCTGATCCCGTTTGATATGGATTTGACATTTGATGGCCGTGAATTTTAAAGACTCATTTTGATGCCAATGAAGTGCTCATTTTCAACAGGTGACAAAAGTTATTTTAGGTTTCGTGGGAAAAGACAGACTACAAATGCTCGTCACACCAAATTAACGTCATCAAACCAGACATGAAGAGGAGAAGGGCTGAGTTTAGCGAGCTTCAAATCCCTCTTTTAGGATGAGAGCGCATTCAAGATGTGGTTGACTCGTTTATTACATTTGCAGGGTCTATTACTTATTTTATTTATAAACTTATAATTCGTGAGGATGAAACCGCTTGAGATGAAACATCTCGTGTTCGAGTGGGTCCTCTTACCTTACGACAAATAAATAGTGGTCTCTAGTAGGAATGAATGCCTTATTAATCATATTCAGGGGGATAAAAAAAAGCACAGATACACTTGTAGCTTCAGACGGCAGCATTTGGAGTCTTATTTCCTGATGGGCAGCCTAATTCCTGATTCATGCTTCTTCATCAGCTCCGCAAGGGACAGACACGCACGGACTGACAGAAGCGTTTTGCTCTCATACTTCTCCGTCTCCTGGAGAGTGTTGCAAAGCAATTCCCCACCAGGACAGCAGAGGGCGTAGCGCTGTTCTGTGGTATCCTGTCAAGTATCCAGGCCAAGATAGTGTGTTTATATTGTGTTTTTTGTGTATATAAGAGACTTTTTAACACAGACAAATTTGTCTCTCATCCTCTTCCACCTCTTCATGCGCTCGCCACCTCTAAACCCACGTTTCCTGCCATTTCCGTCCACAAATAAAACGCTTGCTGCGCATCTTTCAACTCCTCCAGTCACGGGGGAATTAAACGTTCATGTTTTTAGAGTTTTTTCGCGAGGTATTCTTCAAGCTGCTCCGCGTCTGCCGCTAGTTATCCTTGGCTCTCTATGTTTTTGAGGGCGCAATGGCGGCGGTGTAGACGACAGCGGCGTCCTGACCAATCACATGCTTGCGTTGTCCGTCTCGACTGACGGATGTTTAGAAAAGAGAGCTCGACTCCGTCCGTCCTTGCGGAGCTCTCCAGCAGGCCCGCAAGGACGCTGCGTGTCTCCGCACTGACGCAGACGGAGAAGCATGAATCAGGCTCAGGTCTCCACCCTTTCCGGTCGGATCGTGGGTCTCCAGAAAAACTAAATAAATGAATGCAAGTCAACGGGGCTAAAAGAGCCATTTTCGAATCTGCTTTGCTTCACACTCTGGATCACACATATGTTATACTTATAGTTAAATGAAAAGTAATGAAGTGTGTTTCAACCATGTCAGTCACGTACTTTGAATTTTATCAGCTTGTAAAAAATTGTAATTGGCATGACTACAAACCAGATATCGGCACGTCGCATATACGACATCGCCACTTATCAAATGGTCAGATTTATGGTGGGTCTTTCCTCCTGAAGGAAGGATTTGAAGTTTGCTGAACTTACGGCCATTTTCCCTCTGTTTTTCTCCACGTCTGGTTCGATGACGTCACTTTCGTGAAGCGCATTTGTAGTCCTGAACTTATTTTCACAAAAACCTAAAATAGGGTCTCCCCCATTTGAAAATAAGCACATTCTTGGTATCAAAATGTAGACATAACAAGCGGAATTGGAAAATAGCATTTTTATACCTTTTGACTTGCATTAGTTTTTTCATTCTTCTGGGGACCCATAGACCGTAAGTAGACGGGCGAGACTTAGGCTCCCTATTTTTGTACATCTCATCTCTGATTGAATAACAGCAACACAATTCTACCACTGACTCCTTTTGCTTTGCTATGTTGATGTTTTATCTCCACAAATACTTTAAACCTGAAGGAGTTCTGCCATGTGGTGGAGTTGCTAATGCTAATTGTTAGTTTCTACCAGCAGAGCCGTTCTCTGCCGTTTCCTGAACACTACACCAACAACAGCCTTCCCCGATGTGAGTCAAGATGGGCGAGTCCATGAAAAACTAAAAATAATTAAAAAATGTTTTGTCAGGGAACCACATCTTTAAAAGTGGGGAAAACCACCATAAACCTGGCCATGTGGAAAGTAGCAGCTACGCTGGGGAAGAACAGATTCCACGGTGACACCGTGTGTGCCACTTCTGATTTGTAGTCTTTTTAATTACAAATTTTTACAAGCTAATAAATCTCAAATTACGAGGCAGAGTAAAAAAAAACAAATTATTTGTAATTTAAATTGAAGTACATGTTTGTGATTCAGGGCATAAGGCAAAGCGGATTAGAAAAAAGCTTTTAGCTCCGTTCACTTGCATTCATTTTTTCTTTGTTCCGGGAGACTTAGGCTCCCTATTATTTCTCCCATTTCTTTCCTAACCTTTGACCCCAAAACTAACCAAGTGATGCGTGTAATCGTTTAGATGTAATTCTGTGCTTTTGTACTAGAATTGCTTTAGAGCCGGGCGTGAGGTTTTGCTTTTTGAAATCTTTTAGCCTGCTTCATGTTGTGATGAAGGAATTTGTTAATTATACATGTTTGACAGTAATAACGCCTGGATGTGGCAAGTGGAACTGAACTCAGCCAGAGAAATAATGTAGTTAATCGACTTGAAATTTACCAGGGGGGCATTCACTTTTTCACATTAGGCCAGATTTGGACAGAACGTCTCCCTTAAAGAAATCATCATTTAGCATTTTCTTGGGTTATTTTTGCTGATCAGAAAGACGCGAGACAAAAATCAAAAACAAAACCAGGACACTTGTTGTGAAACAGCACTGTGAAAGCCCACGGAAAAAGAAAAGATGACAGAAGACAAATACAGTAAATTGTTCAAATTAAGGCAACTGTACTTTAGCTTCTCATCCAAGGAGCTTTGTCAAATCTAACTAGGAGGGTCAACCTTAAACTGTAGCTTTCTATTGTTGTGTAATGAGCAGAAACTACCTATGAATAGCCCTCCTCCCTACACCAAGGTGTTAATGTTGTTTGGACCTATTGCATCAAAATTGTTGTTTTGATGAAATGCAGGAGTGTGTGATCTAGACTGAAACTGTTTTGGATTTAGGTTCAGAGCTGCATTATAGGTGCTGGAGAGGTGAGGCCCCCTCCTCAGTTTAATGTTGGTCTTTCCCGTATGACATACATGGCTTCTTTTACTCCTCTCTCAAACCATCTTCTCTGTCCAGAACATGTGCTTTGTCATCTTCACACGTGTTGTCCTCGGATCCTCCTACTCGGATGTGCAGCGAAACGTCCTCAAGAAACTACAGAAGTCCAGTTACCTTCAGTCGAACCCTTTTGGATTACCATGACCTGGATGACTGAGAACCTTAACAAGCATGCAGCAAATTGTAATTTCATTTTCTGTTGTAGCTGAATACTGCGAGCCCTTTAAAGTACAAAACTACATCTATACCTTTATAAAGCAGTTAAAGAAGAATTCTATTAAAAACCAACACAATCCACTTCAGAACGTGGATTTAAAAATGTTTGAATATCAAACCTCAAATCATCCAATTAGCAAATGATGACTGTAACTTTTAGTTGCAGTCCGCTGTTTGGTATCATAATTGGTGGTTGAATTAAGGCCTATCAGAGGTAAAGAACAGGCGTTTTAAATCTTTAATACCCCTTACTTATTATACTTTTATTATTCAACTCAGCATCCTGCCTTTTTGGAGGGGAGAGACAAAAAGCAGACGAACTTCATATTTCAGCCCAGGTGTGACATTCTGTAGACGCTTTCCTACCAGCGGGACACAGAGCAGGAATATAATTCACCAACACATAAATGAGGTGTGCAAAGAGCATTAATTAGAAATTCATTAAAAATTCAGACTCACTGGCAGGTGTGCAAATAAAGGATTAGGCCTACATCAATTATACCACATAAGAGAACATTTTAATTGCAATTCCTGGACTGATTTACACAGGGAAACAATCAGGCTTCGTGCAATATGCCTGATTGCTCATTTTCCTGGAAAATAATGAGGAAAAACCTCACCAGGTAACGCCGGCCGCAGATTTATATTGATGAGGATTCAGTCATGTGCTGATTTACCTTCAGAGAAAAATGGAGGTCTATTGACTTTTTTTTTACATTATTCTATTTAGTTTTTATGTCCAGCGTTCAAAGGCTTAAAATATTCTCTCAAGACAAGTGAAGAATTACAAAACACCACACACACGCTTGTATTCACACATATAAAATGCACACACTCTGCAGTTAGGTGCTCCCATCTGCTTGTGTTGGTGGAGAAGTTTCTTGAGCAGCAAATGTTGAATCGTTACGACTCAAGTTTGCGAATTCTCCAACCTCTTCCCTGGTTCTGATTACTGCATTATAGCATCTGCCTAATTAGCTTGCCTGGTGTCATGTGTTGCACACGAGGGGGTGTTAAAAAGTGCCCTTCCCTCTTGCTCATTATCTGCCTCGATTCATGTGATGTATAATCTCTCCTGACAGGCACTGGTATTGACATAGGGACAGCTGTCAGCAGAGCGCGGTCATAAAGGGTGCACGTAGACGAGAAACCACGAGCAGAGAAGACAGGCGCAAAGGACGCCAAAGCAAAAACTACTGATTCTGTGTTCCATTCCATATCCATCAGCATTGCCGCAGTCCTAATTATACTAAATTTAATTTTATGGTTGAGAGTTCTTTGGGAGAGGAAATTGATAGTAGGCTATGCATTTTGATTACTACAGGTATTATTGAAAGCAACCTCCTGCTGGTGTATTTTTTTAGATTGGAAAGTTGTCCAACTCTTGGCGAGGAGTCAACCTCATCCCTGCCATATGGGAAATGCTGATAATTATCTGCAAAACAGGTCGAGACTATTTTTCCATCCGTTTCCAACAATACACTAATTACTTTGCGCGGTGGAGAGTTTGTTGTCTGGAAATATCTCTTCTACAAAAGCCCGTGATTGTATCATGCTTCGATTTAGAAACATCACACTGTTGTTGCCGTACAACAGTGCGAGTGAAAGCAGCCCCGCAGGCCTGTTAGAGGACTCCTGTTCAGAGAGAATACTTTATTACCGTCATATCACAAATAACCTAATCACATGCTTGTTTACTTTAATGGTTACTTGTTTATCTTTCTAGAAGATGTTATAATTTCTGCATTATCATTGTGCTTTTGCACAAATAAGGTAAATAGGAAATGGCCTGTATTTGTATAGCACCTTTTTAGGGTTCTACAACCCCCCAAGGTGCTTCACAACACAAACTGTCATCCACCCATTCGCGTGCTGGTGATGGACGACAGTGTAGCCACAGCTGCCCTGGGGTGCACTGACTGAAGCAAGACTGCCAAACACTGGCGCCACCTTCCCTCCTACCACCATCAGCAGGCGAGGTGGGTTGAGTGTCTTGCCCAAAGACACAACAGCAGCATTCTCTGGCAGGATTTAACCTACAATCTTCTGGTTACAGGACAACCCGCTCTACTTACTAAGCTACTGCCGCCCAGATCTGATGCATCTTATGGAAGGTTTTCACAGCAGAGGGAAATCAGTAGCATTGAGCAACACGTTCAACAAAAACCTGCATCTACCCAAGAACACAGTTTTCTGTGCTTTTACATTGTATTCATCTTTTTGGAAGGGAAATGGTTGAGGTTGATCTTATAATATCAAGTGATTTCAGCTGCTCTGCTCTTGACAGTTTCTGTACCTTCCAGAATGAGCCATTTCATGGCTCTGTCATTTTTCACATTTTTTTAAATGTTTTTTTTTCCAGATTATAATTGGTCACTGAGTTTTTCACGCAGGCTGAACATGAAAAAAGTCGCCTACACCTGTCACCTGCATTAGCTTCTGATAGAAAATAGATGGTGAAACTCTAGGATTTGAAGATCATCTTGACTCACGATGGGGAAGGCTGTTTTAATGTCCAGGAATCAGCAGCAAACGTTTCGGCTAGTTTAGGCTAACCATTAGCATTAGCAACTTCACTTACGGCAGAACTCCTCCAATCTTGTGTTATTTGTTGAGATTTAACATCCATGGTGCAAGTTAGAAGAGTCACATCGCTGTTATCCAATCTGGGCCAGATGTCCAAATATCAGGAAATCCTGACGTCTTAGGTTCAGCTGTGATGTTGCAGACCTGGCCTGTTCAGACAGGGGTTTGTGGGCCTTCTTGTGACCTGAATACTGCCTGCAAGGCATTCATTCCTTCTAGACACCACTGCAAATGTATTGACTAAACTAGTAATCCACTGCTTTGAAAAAACAAGCTGGAGCTGGTCACACCCACCAATTTCTTATTCTTACTGCTGTAAGCTGAGAAGCTCTGACATTGGGAGGGGTTTAAAGTAGAGTTGCAGCTCCTTCAGCCTGGAGAGGTGAGGGGGGATTCAATGCAAATTACTGCTTACTGCTTGTTTAAAGGTAGTGGCCAGACTCAGTATTACAATTGTAGAAATACAGTATAACTACACTTTACCATCTATGTAAATACTAACTGGGTTCAGTTTTTCATTGTGTTAAGGAATTTAGTCATAAACCATTAAAGAAAATCAAAATTCTCTCCTCCAGGCAGTGAAGAACTGTGTTTTGCATACGTCACTCACACACGTCATACTAGGTAGCTGCTGTTGCTAGCATGGTTAATCACTGTATTTAGTTTACTATTGTATTCCTAATTAAAACAGAAAATTGCAGCTGCAGCTAAAGGTCTGAGCCATATGTCCGTGTCCTACACGTATTTTTAAATAACATAGGTTTGATCTAAAATAATAACCTACATCTATTAATCCATTTAGAAACCGCACCGGTACTTCTGGACTCCAACAGGCGAGTCCCGTTAGCATGACTGCCACAGCACTAATTGTGTTAGCTCCAGTAAAGAACAAGTAATTTGTGAAAGCTACGACACACACACACACACACACACACACACACACACACACACACACACACACACACACACACACAGATATAATCTAAAAGATGATCCCCATTTTTCCAACAATAAATCCTCCTATAGAACACCAGTAGAACCTCCGTGTCATCCTGGATTAGAAAACAACGATCCGAGCTAGCGAGTTAGCATCAGGAAGATTTATTCTGGTAAGCAATCGGTTAAATATTTTCCGGTTATTTGAATAAATAGACCCAGCGGTAAAGCTGGCAACACGTTATTTTACTCATCTGTTGATGGACTGAATTATATTAGGACAATATGATGGAGCTAATCAGCAGAGAAGAACATAACTGAAAGCTACCGCTGGAGCACAGACATGGAATATTTAACAAACTTTAACAAACTGTACCGATTTTGGTTCCGAAGACGAACAGAATCCTCCCCGGTGGCGTAATCGGGCCGCGGGTTTTCTGAGTGAAACAGTTTAAAGCATGTCTGCACCTCCGGTTCTGATATCCAGCTACAGGGAACGGAGTTTGGTTGAACATCTCCGGTAATCCAATATCCGTTCTTGTCGCCGTATCCCAGAGAAAAACAAACATATCTGACTGACTAGCAGAGGCTTCAGAAGCTATATCTGACTGATTACACATTGTTCGATGCTATAACGTTAACGCAGAAACACCGGAGTCGGGCGTTGTTTACTATCGCTGTTTTAGCAGAACACCTTGTGAAACGTCACCAGCTGCCCAGGGCTTACACCAGAAGTTAGTTTCCGTTTTTCCCGTGCCAGTAAACAGATTTTCTTAAAATTCCAGCCACGAAAATCCAAAATCCTTTTTCATCTGAGGTTTTAATACTTCTTTACACACGCCATTCAAAGGAATTTTGCCTCTGGCCAATATCTTTAAGGCACACATAAAGAAACGCTGACAAAAAACAGATTGATGTTTTTATTTTCACGTTTGTAGTGTTTATAGAGGCAGTAGTGACCCACACGGCAGCACAAAAGGATACAACATTTTAGCTTACACTATGTCCACTTTAAGCTAATACTTTTCATCAGTAAGAACTCAACAATTGAACTGCTGCTTAGTCTGGTCTATTTTATGTGTTTTATGGGTTTTGTTGGCTTTTTTAGGCCATTTGTTTAGTAAAATGTGCAAAAAAAAAAACAAAAGAAAAATAGAACAGCCTCCCTCTAAATAATTATTCAAGCATTGTGGTCTGTTTTTTCTTTGCTAAATAATTTTATCATGTAATTCCACCTTCAAACTAATGACTGTGATACAATAATAACAGCTTTATGAATAAATTACAGTCTAGCACTCAACAATTATGCCAGCTCAGATGCAAATGTGACAATAAAAATATATATGCAGAGATGTGCGTGTAATAATGAAGTGACTATTAGTCCCTTTGAAACTAAGCAGAATTTCATAGCCGCTCAAAAACTCAAACATATGTTCTGGTGATGCCTAATGGACCTGCTTGAGCTACAAGCAAGTGACTGGAGAGGGCAATTAGTTACATGTGGCTTTGATTAGCAGCGATTCCACAACAGAGCTGGAGGGAGTCAAGAAAACAAAATACTAAATCACTGTTGAAGCTCTTTGTGACAGAATGCAATAAAGCGGGAGAAACTATTTAAATTCGTGGTAATAACAGGTAAATGTGAACATGTTAACTATAGCATTGAGCCTGTAGCTAAGATTATGCATATTCTACCTACAAGCAGCTGCGCCAAGCAGTGCATATAAAACTGAAATAAATGGCTACAGATGCATGAACTTGCCCTGAAAGAGGTTTGCTTACTCTGTGATCTCATTCTTAAATGAAACCAATTTGCCTAGAAATTGGTTCTAAGGCCTAATGTTGAACTCTGCACATCAGCTACACACAGTTTTTTTTTTTTTTTTTACAAACACACTTTCACAGTCACACTGCTTCCACCCTCTCCCTCGCTGCAAATCATGTTTGACTTTGAAGTGCTAATTTTGGAAGTTTAGCCAATTTTTATTTGCTGCTTTGAAATGTATCCCCTAAGCTGCTGCACCAGCAATGAAATATACAGACCTTTACAATGAGGGATAAGTGACCAAAATGAGAAGCGCCTGGTTTTCTTCCCAACATTATATAACTGTGAATAATCCCCACATAGCATTTTCTCCTGTGCCATCACAGCCTCAATTTATTTTCTGAAAGATTATGCAGTTTTGACTTTTTGCTCATTCCTCCATCATCCCTTCCTCAAGTTGGAGTTCATTTAAGATATGCATTGCTTTCATATTACTATGATTTTATCAGCGTGTGACAACAAAAAGCTCAACTACAATGGGGAGAGTGAGAGTAATCAGTGAAATCCATCTGTGCAGGATGCTGAACTTTGTGTGTTTGACAGCGGAAACACAACGTTATTAGTGGATTTAGCACTACAAAAAGACAGAGTACACACCTTATAGCTAATATGTGTCAGTAGTAGATTGGTCTGATTATGGAAACACTTCAACATCAACTATTCGTGAGCATTTAAGTAACATGACAGCTATGGTTATCGAGTTTCGCTGCGTGAAAACCAACCTTAGTGCTGAAAATAGCCTTAGTGCGGTTTTAAGGCAGAGCAGTGTTTACTATTGTGATGGATTCAAGGATGACCTCAATCACAAGCCTTTTTTAGTGCTTTCAATGGGAGCTGGGGTATTGCATATTAAAATAAGTTGATCAGATTGGCTTCTCACCAAGCGGCCCGGCTAATAACATGGTGAGCAAAGAGCTAGGGGGAGAAAAGATTTGGAATGAGGGCCCCTCCACTTTCCAGCGCTGCTCTGCTTTAACATGGGCCTGGACTCGGCAGTAAATTGGTTTGGTAATCAGCTTTCTGAAAAGCTTATTTACCGCTTGTTTTGTGTTTATTGTAGTTCCCAGAAGAAAAAAAATATAGGAATTGGAATTTATTACATGTGCAGTTTACTTCTCTCTCATAAAGACTTGGTAGAGCGCGTGTGACCTTGTCAAGTGTGGATGAGCCATAAAAGGCATATGGAGAATCATTAGCCTAGTTTTGATGCCGTCTCCTTATGCTCTTGAGGATAGATCCATGAAATTAGATATAAACCACTGAGAAAAAATACATTAGAAAAAATGTTTATTCATTAGCAAAATTTTGCATGCAGATTTTTGTTTAGCAGTTTTGTGATAAGAAATGTTTGCAGATTGTAAAATAATCATTTTGGATGGGTGTGTCTTTTGTTTGACAGCATATGCCAAGAGTACAGCAAGTTGGTTACCTAATGAAATGTGTTGGGCTCCTAAAGATAGAAGATGTTACTAGTTGGTAGGGGGTGACTTGCTCTTTAATTATTCCAGAGTCTTTACATTTTATATCCTGGCCAGCCAGCTCCATGCTTCCTTATGGGAAGCATTGGGCCTGGGAAATCTCCTATTCAAATAACCCCACCCCCTGAGAATTATAACTGAGCCAATCAGCACTGAGCAGCGTACGTCATACACCGCGATGCTCAGTTTCTCATAAACAACAAAGATGGCGTCTGAAGCGGAGTTCGCTGCGTCTCTTTCTTCTGTTCTAAATGACCACTAAAAGTCTTTGTTCTAAAGATAGATGTCTCCAGATGCTGTTTACTACAGCAGTACAGTCGGCATTTCCGCCTTTTTTCTGATTGGTTATTTTGGACATGGCTAGTCCCGCCCCTCAGGTGCCTCTCTACCTTTGAGTAACCAGACTAGTTCTCTGTGTAGAATTATACAGAGGACAAGTCTGGCAGGCCAGGCTACAAATTTTAATTAAGATGCACTAAAGTCCCAAATTATTGACTACACATGTCTACAGCACGATTAGACACTCATTTATATAGTTAATCAGCAAAAAAAAAAAATGTTTATTTGGGTTAGGGTTAGGCTCTTTTAGGCTCTTTAACTGAACTTAATGCAATTAACAAAGTGCCCTTAAATGACTTGTTTTGTGAATTGGTGAGATGTAAAAAGGCTGAAATGAATGTAAAGGATCATTCAGAGGAACAGCTTCAGACCAGACTGATAAGCTAAAGGCTAGTGACTTACTACCATCTTATTAAAGATAAGTTTCAAAATGGCGTGCTGGTTTGTGCAAAAAAGTTATTTATAAACGTTTATATTACAAGGTTATTTCAGTAGAAATATATAACTTCCATCAGCTGCACCAGAAGTCATCAAATAACTTTAACTGTCACTAATTGCAAGCAACCCTAAAATTCTATGTAATTAACTAATGCTAAATGGATGGCAATGAAAATATTAGTTATTTGCAAGGACCGTTACAAGAATGTTGAGATTAGAACAGTTTTAGGCTAGTAGACTTAACCAGTAGTTCCCTACATGTTTGCGTCATAAACCAGCTTCGTATCGGACTTTGCCATGGAACAAAGAGTTAGGGCGGTAACAACACCCGTAACAAAATGCTAAATATTATGCACCTTTTTGTCATACTGCAAAGTAAAGTTGTATTTTTTAATAAAACACCCCATAGATAAAAGCATGGTGATTTATTCTCATTCTATCTGGCCCCACACCAAATAACCCACATAATGGTACCAGTCCTTGGATTTATTTTTTATCTGGTTTGAAGTAATCTTTGTTTCTCCAACGTTGTATATGAATATTGGTAAAGTAGTAAAAGCTCATGCTCTTGTGCACAGAAACTTTATTTCATGATGTCAAAGATATTCAAAGATCTGTGCAAATGTTTTTTTTTTTAGTCAGAAAGACAGAATTACACAATAAAAGTATCATAAACTACCCAAATTTCTTCAATGGGACATTTGTACTCTGCTACAACAAAGATAGAGAAAACCATTGGTTCACTTTTAGGACATTTGCTTCTGAATAAGTTCTAAAGAAACTTCTATTCATGTTTAACAATTACTGTGGCGACTCGGAGTTACAATGAAATCCAAATTAGATCTCTGTAGCACCGACATACTTTCTGCCAGCAAGTACAGAATGCCTCATATATGATTAATTAATTGCAGCAGCCTGCCATCTGTGTTTTAACTGATTAAATAGCTCACAAAGAGGGATGCACCTTTTGATGTGAACCTTAGGGGAGCCAGCTCTGTCTTTGTATTTCTACCTTGATTAAGCACAGTGCTTCCAACAACTCCTCATTTTCAGTGTCTCATTTTCATGGAAGGAAAGGACACGAAGGCTTTTAGGGTGCCTTAAAATCCTGCCCATTTCCAGTAGTCAAGGACCCATCTCTCATTTCTTCTTTTTTCTTTTTAACAAAGTGAATGTTTCACAGGGTTGTGCTGGTGAGCAAGCATCAAGCTTTCAGATAAAAATTGATTTCAGTAAATTCTCACCTGAGATCCATTGCAGTGAAAAGCTTTAAAAGGTCACACATGTAATAAGTTCCTATGGTCTCAGCCCCTCTAATAATAGGCCTTTAGTCTGCCATGGAAGGCCGGTATATAGAAATAATTGAGTAATCTGTGGACCATTCAATTCAATCGCAGGACTCGTTGACAGTGCAAGGCCTGCTGGGCGGTGAAGAGGTTGTTCTGTGGAGTCTTTTCTGTTGGCTGGGAAATGGTTTGTCCCCTAAAGCCATGCACCACCATCTCTGCAAAGGACCATGGATCATATTTTTTGAGGCTCTTTCAAGCCTGAGTTCATGTCAGCATTTCTACCAGATGAAGAAATGTAAGACATGAAAAGTAAAAGCCCGTGAGTGCCAATTAAAGAGGTCCCTCACTGAGAAACCACTTTTTTACTCATTATTTATGAAAATTAACGGTCACTCTGAGTTTAACATGCAGACTGAAAGTGAAAATAGTTTTGCGCACCTTTCTCCTGCATTAGCTTATGATAGAAAACAGATGGTGAGACTCTAGGACAGTGCTATCCAATTCTGGGCCTCAAGGGCTGGTATCCAGCAGGTTCAACACATTGATTCATTCAGCACGTGATTAACAGGCTGTTGGACTAGAGAAACCACTAAAACGTGCTGGATGGATTTGAAAAGCCTTATAGATCTATGTCAAACTGTCACTTGGACTCACCCATGTTAGCTCGCAACAGGAAAGGCTGTTTTTGGTTTAGCGTCCGGGAAATAGAGTGCATCTTGCTGAGTAACAGCTAACTGTTAGCATTAGCAGCTCCACAACACAGCTGAACTCCTTCAGGCTTGTGTTATTTGTGGAGGTAAAACATCAACGTTGCAGAGCAAACAGAGCCAGTGGTAGTTATGTTGTTGTTAGCCAATCAGAGAAGAGATGTCAGGTATTGGGGAGTAAACTGGGTACGGTTCTCAGTCATCCAGGACATGGTAATCCAAAAGTGTTCAAATTAAGGCAGCTGGCCTTCATTGGTTTCTTGAAGACGTTTCGCTTCTCATCCGAGGAGTTTTGTCAGTTCTGATTGGATTATGGGAGAGTCCAGCTTATAAACTAGCCGTCTGTTGCTGCTTAACGAACAGAAACCACTTATGATTGCCCGTCCTCCCTACCCCCTGATAAGTTGGTAGCCTCTATTGTTTGGGATTTGTTGTATTGATTAGATGGAGGAGTGTGACCTAGACCGAAGCTCTTTGGGAATAAGATTCAGTGCTGCATTATAGGTTCTGAAAAGGTGAAACCTTAGTCCTCCTCCACTAATGTAGGTTTATCCTGCTCGACAGTGATAGCGTCCTTCTCTCCTCTCTCAAATCATCAATCAAACTTTATTTGAATAGCGCCTTCCACCATCCTTACGGGGGCCCAAGGTGCTGAACACAGCATACAACAACAACATTACAAACAAATAGATCAAAAGAAATATCACAACCAGTTAGGATAAAACCATATCACAAATGCCAAATGATAAAAATGAGTCGTCAGGTGACTCTTAAAATCCTGCATTGATGGTGACTGTCGACTAATGAACGGTAGCTCATTGCAGAGAGTAGGCGCCTGGACCAAAGGCGTGATGACCCCTAGTTCTGTGCCTAAAATGTGGAACAGTCAACAGCTCCCGCTCAGCTGAGCGCAGAGCTCTAGAAGGTGAATGCTGTTTCAGTAACGCGGTCAGGTATTGAGTACTACCTAGTAGAGCCTGGAAAACATGCAAATGAATCTTAAACTTAATCCGAAAGTCCACAGGAAACCAGTGCAGTGAGGCCAACACAGGGGTCATAACCTGAAGGAGTTCTGTCGTGAAGTTGCTAATGCTAACGGTTAACTTCTACTAGCCAAGACATGCTCTAATGTTTCCAGGACACTAAACATTTCCCATCACGGGCCAAGATCGCAGAGTCCATGAATGCTAACTTAACATTATGACCTGTGATCAACTAGTTTTTAAAATCTGAGGTTATAAGAACTAGAAAGTGTCCATATGAGCTGCATCTGTAGTTTCCATTTGTAACACCAACAGGAACAGTGTGATTGAGTTTCAGGCCGCCAATGGTCAGAGTGACATCACCAACTTTAACAGCAAATGAAGTGGTCTACGTCTGAGCTGCATGTTGGTTGGGTCAACAGTGGAACGATTGCACTAGAAAAGCAATGTGTGTTTTTGGAACATGAGCTTGAAGTAAGAAGAACAAAGAGACTAAAACGCCTGGAACAGATTATTCTTTATACCATGCAGGCTGAGAGAACGAGTGGGAGAAGAAACTTCAACTGAGCATTTTTTTGTTTTGAGTGAATGGAATAGTCAAGTGGTAATGTACCATGGGTACCACTACAAGTCTAAACGTGGTAGTGAAAACAACACATCTAGCTCAGAAAAAACCCTAATGCTGGAAAGTGATTTGCAATAGCCCCCCTTCTGTGAAGGAGGCATTTCTCCTCAGTGGTTAAAACTGAATTCCAGGCACTGGAACGTCGGATGAAGGGCCAACACTAGATCCTTTACTTCTCTGCACAACGTGGAAAAATGCATCATAGTAAGGATTTTCTTTTGAGTATAATTATTCTTTTCATATTCAAGTTTAGAACTTGTACAGTGAAGAAAAAACCTCCAAAACAATGTGTTTCAATATGGACTTCAGATTAAAGCTGCTATCCAGAGTTTTCCTCTTTCAGGAACTGTGTAGGATTTTTTAGAAATTCGTAAAAGTTAGTCTTATCATGACTGATATATTAGGAAGGAAGTATTTTTTGCTAAGCCCTCCCCATTCCGTAGAACTCCATGTAATATGAACTGAGCGCCGGTCAGCACTAACCAATAGCGTTAGACTACCCATCACGTACAGACGTATATCACTGAGCGTGCTCAAACGTTTAAGGACGTACCTCGGTTGACGCAGATTTGGTGACCTCGCTCATGGACAGCTATGTTTTCAGAATATAAATATTTTGAAACATAACATGAGAATTATTATTGTAAATCAAGGCGTTTTTGCTCTGCCTTGTCGGCTAGAAGAGCGCGTTCATGAACGAGAGGCGTTGCTTTCGGCCGTAAATATGGAAGTGAAAACAACGTATTGGTGTGATACGCTTTTAAGCCACTAGATGGTGCCATCAGATGAAATAATCCGGATAGCTCCTTTAATTTCCACATCCCTGCATGAAGCTTTATTTTTTAGCAAATTTTATAGATTTTTTCTAATCGAACCTGCTCACACAGAAATGAAGAGCACTCAACCCTCTTTCCATCTTTTCAAGCTGTTTGTTTTTCCTTTCATAATCTATTTATCTGACAGAAAATAGGACAAGGCTTCTTGTGTTTTGTGCCACACTGCAACTGCGACAGCTGTCTAGTAATTAATACACTTCAGCGGGATAATTTGATGACGACACTTAGTTGTCTGTTACCATGCAACTAATGGCAGGGAGTGTACAGCGGTACCATAGTGGAAAGGCTGCAAACTCCAGCTATTTATTAAAGTTACAGATGTCACAACAGCCTTTACACAACATTTTATTTCCAGCAAAAACTGTTGCCACCCATCAAAGAAGCATTCTGCCCACATCCATTGCACTCATGCACGCCATGACACTTTTTGAAATATGAATTAAACCACAACAGATGGACCATAAAAGTAAAACAAAGTCATTCAATCTGGTTAATGGGAGGAAAGCCACAAACTCTAATTCTCAATTCTTTGACTCAGAAACGCAGCTGAATTGCTTCTCCAGCTTTAATGTTCAAACCCTCTGTTGTAGTGGGTTTCTGTGTTCCACATGCATATTCTAAGACATTTAAAAGGAAAACACTGTATATTTACAAGACGTTCCCCACCATGTGCTCAGACAGGAGCTATTAGAGCCTAGACAAAGGGGGAAATGTATTGTAATTGATTGTTACAAAAGATTGCCCTGTTCATGAAAAAACATTAAGCGGTTTCGGAGCTGCAGCTGATGCCTTAAAGTGCTGCGCAAAGAAGGCTCTTTGAGCACCAGACATTCATGCTGACATGCAGTTTGCAAAACAATTACCATCCGCTCTTGTTTGATCTTTGTCCCCACTTTGGTTCTTTATAAGTGTGAGTACAACTCACTTTGCCAACCATGCACGCAATAATGGTTTCCATCAAGAGATGTCAGCTGTCCGAAAATGAATGCATTTCCCCAACACAAGTTCAAAAACTGCAATAAGAAGTTGTTTCTATCACTAAAACAATCTCCTCAAAAATAATAATAATAGATTTATGTTGGGTAGTTTTGGTTTCAGGACATCTTATGTGTCTTCAATTCAATTCAAGTTTATTTATATAGCGCCAAATCACGACAAGAGTCGTCTCAAGGCACTTCACATAATAAACATTCCAATCCAGGTCAGTTCATTAAGCCAGTCAGAAATAATGTTTCCTATATAAGGAGCCCGGCAAATTACATCAAGTCACTGACTAGTGTCAGTGACTTTGCAGCAATCCTCATACTAAGCAAGCATAAAGCGACAGTGGAGAGGAAAACTCCCTTTTAACAGGAAGAAACCTCCAGAGAATCCCGGCTCAGTATAAGCAGCCATCCTCCACGACTCACTTGAAGCCTCATCTTGCAATGCAGTCTTTACTATTACAAATGTAAAAAGTAATCAATATACATCATAACAGAATTTAAATTGGAGCTTTACCTATATTTTTAATATATTTGCAGTGGTCTCTAGTAGGAATTAATGCATTTTAAGTCAGACACGGGGGTGGGGACATCGCTGCACCTGTTTCAGGAACTAGAAGTGAGCCGGATCAGAGTTGAGCTGAACACTGCAAATTTCCTGATTTTTGGACATCTCACCTCTAATTGGCTAGCAGCAACACAAATCTACCACTGACTCTGCTTTGCATCGTTGATGTTTTATCTGAACAAATAACACCAGCCTGGAGGAGTTCTGCCATGTGGTGGTGTTGCTAAAGCCATTGTTAGCTTCAATTACTCAAAATGTTCTCTGCCATTTCCTGGACGTTAAACCAAAAACCGCCTTCCCCATTGCAAGTTAAAGCTTCTTTCCGGAGTATTTCTCTTATCTGATGACACCATCTAGTGGCTGACAGGTGTTGGCGTTCTGCCCTCATGAGAAAATGACTACGCAGTATTTTCTCCAAAGGACTATGCCATCTACGCCCTGAAGTGTAGACGATAGGCATATTGATATCAGCGCCAGCAGGGACTCCATGTCCCATGATCCTCTGCAGCCGGCAGCAGCGTGATGATGTCATCACGCGATGCCAAGTCTGACCGGCCGCCACAGAGACCGCCGCTGGACGAGTCTATAAAGCCGAGGTGCAGAGCGGAACTATTTCTCTTCCCGTCCAGTCATCTGGAGTAAGGAGACCTTCGCCTCTGCTTCATGCCGCTCCGGACAGCGTGTGCACGAGGCCTAGCTGCTGATCAACGGACCAGCGCCATCTGATCTGCTCAGCCCGAACACAGAGGGACGCCTTGTGTTCGTTCATTCAAGATTTTTTAATCTTTTTTTTCTCTCTCCTTCTCTTCCACTTCTCTAATAGTCTGAAACAAGCGGTCGACCACGTGACCGCTTTAAAATAAAACGGTTTCTCTCCTCCGTACTAAGAACGCCAACGGATCATCTCAGAGTAAGCTCCGTTTCTTAGTTCGTCATCTAAGTTTGTTTATGCTGTGGCCAGGCTGACAGACTGTTTAGATGTGATTTGCCTTTATGACTGATCTGTTGTTGTTTTTTTTCTTGATCTTTGTGAAGAGATTTGAAGTGTTTTGATTAAGTTTACTGTGAACGTTTGCTCACACACACACACAGTTTGTTCCTTTGGTCAGTCAAACAAAGGATCCGCCATTTTGTTTTCAACATTCCCTCCAGTTTGATGATCAGCTATCTCTGCTGGATCACATCATCATCTCACCCCACCGGTCTGATTAGATTGTTATTTCACATGATCATTCCATGGTTTCATTGCTTGTTGTTTGTTTGATAAAATAAGTTGGTTGATATTGATTGGCTAGCGCTTTGAAGGAGCTAAGGTGATCATATTAGTCAATAAATGTTATTGCCAATTAAGTTTTGTCTCAACTCCTAATTTGTCTGTGCTGGATAAAATATGACCACTGCTCATTAAAAGAATTTTACGAACTTTAGACGGATTGATAGAGGCTTGGATTCATTTTTCCCTTATTGAAGGGGTGGTGCCCCGAGGCATACCCACGGATATCCTAATTACGTAATAAATCGGTAAATGTTTCCATATTTACGAATTTTATTGATGAATCCAAAAAGTAAAGCTTACACAGTATTTGTTGGCTAATAACCACAACACAGGCATATCACACAAAAAGTCTATTCCTCTGTTTAAGATGGCAACTTCATGTTTCTGTTTATAAATGTGCTTCTTAGCCGACAAACATGTTGTTTTACGAGTAACATTCTCATGTCATGTTGTGTTTTCATATATTTATATTTTAGAGACTTACTTGTCTGAAAAGTTAATCAACTCTGCATCAACCGAGGTATTCCTCAAATATGAAGCAAATAAGCGGTAGTCTAATGCTATTGGTTAGCTCTGGTCAACGCTCTGTTCCCTATTGAATGGAGCTCTACGGGGCAGGGGGCGTGCTTAGCAAAAAAATAAATAAGACGTATTGCTTACATTTTATCACAGTACATGATGAGATAATCACTTTTACGGATTTCTGAAAAATCATACATCATTTCTGAAAGGGGAAAACTCCGGAATGCACCTTTAAGATGGGTGCGTCCATGAATGTTAAGGGAGAGTGTGACATAGATCAAGATTTTTTAATCCTAGAGTTTCACCGTCTTTTTCTACCAGAAGCTAATGCAGCAGATATGTGTAGGAGACTATTTTCATGTTCAGCCTGCATGAAAAACTCAGAGTGACAGATTATATCAGAAATATATGTATAAAATGGTTGCAAATTATTTGAAATATGAATGAATAAAAGTTATCAAATATTGAGTTAATCGTCTCATTTTACTGAACTGTCTGACAAATTTTGTCCTTTAACATCAAAGCAAAAACTAAACGATTGTGTTAAACCATTGTGACAACATGCATACGCTCTTGGTTGCCAACACATTGGTTGCCAACACAATGGCTGCTAACACATCGACAACCAGCTTACATTAAATTAACATTAAATTTAATTACATCTCTGGAAAAATCTTACATGCAAGAACAAAGAAAATTTAAACAAAAGTGGGTATGTATGAGTACATATTCATTTGTTCATAAAAATTGTGTTCATGGTTCTCATTTGGTCCTGATCAGACTCCATGAGAGTTTTGAGGGGATCATGATTACGAGTATCCATCCTAGCAGTCAATAGGAAAGTGATGGGGTCCACTTTGGATAGATCGTCAATCTATTACAGAGCCAAAGAGAAAAACCTTTGCATCACTCCTAAGGTCATTTTTGCATCACCTATTAACCCAAGCTGTGTGCTTTTGAACTCTGGGAGGACGCCGGATCATCTGGAGGACCTCACTTATGATCCACACAGCCAGGGTTTGAGAGAGATTCACCACAGTGCAGCTCAGTTAGGGCCCACAGATGAGATACATTTACCAAAATAAAAAGGGTATGGATGGAGAAATGTTACCACTGAAGCTACACTGAAAAAGAAGAATAAGGAGAAACATTTTTTAATATAGTGCCTCAAGATAAAAACCACGAGGTGGGGTCACAAGAACAAAACAAAATTTCATTTAAAAAGACGAAAAAATACATATTAAAAAAGGAGGGAAAAATGGAAATTTTAAGATTAACCCTTTGATGCATAACGGTCACTACAGTGGACAGGTATTAAAAATTGTTATTTTTTGCTATTAAGCACAGCTGTTGAAGACTTTATTGCATTTGAGCTCCTTCAATTGGACTTCAGTAAGTCAAGCCAACATATTTCATGTTCAGAATGCACGCTGTCCCCTGAGTTGGACATGTAATAAATTATTTGTAAATTAACAAAATATTACAAATAATATTTACTGAAATTTGTTTCATTCACACCTAAAGATGAATGAAAAAAATGTTTAAAAAATTATGGTTAAAGATTTCATAATTCATGCATCAAAGGGTTAAAATTTTGTATTTGTTTTTTTAATGAAAAGGTAATCAAAGGATCCAGAGAAATCTACTTAAATGCTGAAATGAAAATAATGATGAACATAAATTAGCTGTAGCCACCACACTAAAGCAAAGATGTATGCATGTATATATGTCTGTGCTGTAATGGTAAAATGGTAAATGTTAAATACGGTAGTCTGTATTTATATAGCCCCTTCTAAAGTTGTACAACCCCCCAAGGCATTCTACAACACAAGTCATTCACTCACACACACACACATACACACACACATGTTGCCCTGGGGCTGTCAAACACTGGTGCCACCGGTGCCTCCGACCACCACCAGCAGGTAAGGCGGGTGAAGCACCTTGCGCAAGGACACAATGACCATGAATGGTTGTGTTGTAATCTTTCAACAATGCAGCAAAAATAAAAATATATAACATTTTGTGGTTCTAATGGACAAACCACCACGTTGGTGTGAGGCTCTGTACTTAACACCCAACAGATCGGACTGATCTAGGATCAATCTCCAAGTCTTACCTCACAAACACACGGTGGTACAATAACCTACAAAAGTGGTTTTATGAAAATTCAACATAACAGATTTGGGATTTGTCCTCAGTTTGGTCATTTTTTTATGCTTTAAAAAATCGTGGCAAAACATACAAAAACAATTGTGAAATGTATTTGTGAGAAATGACAGCAAACCAAATGGCGGATTTGACTGGAAAAACATATGAACATGTAACAGGAGAATAAATTTGGGTGAATATTAAATTTAAATGTCCTAATTTCCTTAAAAGTTCATTCATAAAGCAGAAATATCTGGTAGGGCACATCTAGAAAGATGCTAGTGGAAATATATCAAGCTGCAAGGGTGCACCCCAAACTTTTCTACCTCATAGTTGACAGGTTTTATGAGTTTAATGCACTTTGTGATGTATAGCATAATAATGCTGCCTATGACTTTAGGGCCTGTCTCTTAATATCGGCTGCCGAGTGGATCAGGCAAAATTATTGTAATGAGACAAAATTTCCATACAACAGCAAAATGAGTTCATTACTCTTAAGTTATATTGGTGAAGTTACCAAAAGATATTGATGGTTTTATTAAGCAAGAATTGAGTTTTGGCAATAAATGGAATTAGCCAAGCATGCACAGTGCAAAATGCAATAATAATTTTATCAGTTTTATTGAAAATGTTACCAGAATGGCTGCTGCTGCTTCTTTCTCATTGCTTACAAAAGCAGGTAATGTATCATCTTTAGCATACCTGTGACATTAGCAGGTTTGTACAGGTGATAATCATAACCCCCCAATCTGCAGGAAGAAATCGAATCATTGCAACAAATAAATGCTTTGGTTTTACGACTAACAAAACAGCCAGAACCAGAGGGTCTTACTTGTTGTTGTACTTTTGCTACACCTTCCTTTCAGGAAAAGCCTAGTTCCAGTTTGAAGTTGGTGATGATGTAGAACACAGTGGGTCTGTCTGCAGTAATCACCAGATTTAGAAGGACTTTAGACAACATAAATGTTGATTCTTAAAATGTCTGAAAATCCAAGCAAGTGTCTGGTGGACTTTGTTAGTGCCCGATGGGATTACCATGGCCTGAATGACTGAGAACCTTCACCAGCACTATATTTATTAGACTTAAGAGTTTTCCTCCATTTACCTTTGCATGACAGATTTAAAGAACCAGTCAGAGGAAGCATCAGGAAGACTAAGATGTCAGAGTGTAGGGAGGGAAAAATTGCTTCTCTTCTTCTGCTTTTTCAGCAGTTAGATTTGGCTAAAAGCTCATTTTTAACACTATACGGATGTAGATTAGTAATTTCTGACACTGATATAGACCGATACCATTGTAAGGTCTCCCTCTATTAAGAAAAAAACCCCTAGATAATTCAGATCATTAATATAACAAATCACCTACCACGCATACTTTAAAGTAACAATAGTTAGTTTTTTTTTTTACCTTAATCTAGAGCTTTGACATTCATCTCAGTGGTTGTTGCGTTCTGCAGCCCTCTGCTGACCAGAAACAGCACTAGATAGTTTTGTGGAGTGGGTAGGTGTCCTAAGGGGCGCTCTTTACTTGCTTTATGACTGTTAGCTGCAATGCTAGTGGTTAGCATTTTCAACTCGCCACTCGTCAATAAAAAGCACAAGAAGAAGAAGAATTAAGCTTTTTTTGTTGGCATCATGAAGGAGCCTGTAAGCAAAATTAATCTAGTAATGTCTTTGGAGGCGAAGTGAACATCATCGCAGCCTACGCTAGTTAGAGGAAGCTAAAGGAGTTCACATTATCATGGACTGATTGTGACCTGGCTTTGTTGCTGCTGGACTTGTAAGTAATAATATTTTGTCTAACAGCGTCGATCTTTTTACTTGGTGATTTATTTTAATATTAGTTAGCTCATGTTAGTGTTAGCTCATTGCTAGCGCTAGCTATAACAAGCAGCTGCAAGGTTGTTTATGACAGTTGTAATTCCACTTTCAACCAGTCGGACAAAGGAGCAGGAAACTGCTCAGTGTTACTTTAAATTTAAACATTATCAATGCAAAACTTGACAACTACTTCCATTTAAGTTAGGGTAGTTGTGTTAAACAAAAATACCTCAATTTGTGCCTCTGACCAGTTAAATTTTGCTATTTTTATTGAGAGGAGACGTAGCTGAGGAGTTTGATGTAAATTATGTGCATGATGTGTAACATTTGTGTCATTAAAAAAGTAAAAGCTGCAACAGTTCATTTCTGATATTCATGCCAACATTGACCGATAAAATTGGACATCTCAACTGATTGGCATACTTGAACTCAAAATGTGTCAGCAGCTTTTTGCATTCTTTAAAGGAGTCAATCAATATCTTTGGTATGTTCTTACTGTTTTGCTTTTCTAACTGCATTGTTGGTTCTTTTTTAAAACACTTTGGACATCTCGCCTCGGATTGGATAACAGCAACGTGGCTTTACCAACGACTCTGTTTGCTCTGCAACATGGACGTATTATCGCCACAAATAACACAAGCCTAGAGGAGCTTCTACCGTGTGGTTGCTAATGCTAATGGTTAGCTTCTACTAGCAGAGACATTCTCTGCCGTGTCCTGGACAGTAGAACAACAGCAGCCTTCCCTGTCGTGAGTCAAGATGAGAGAGTTCATGAATGTTAAGTGTCAGTGTGACGAAGAACTGTCAGGATTTTTTAATCCTAGAGCTTCACTGTCAAGTTTCAACAAGAAGCTAATGCAGGAGATAGGTGTAGGAGACAATTTTCAGTTCAGCCTGCATGAAAAAGTCAGAGTGACCGATTATATTCAGAAATAATTAAAAATTTACCCCAGATGTGTGTAAAAACATGCATCCGTTACTACTCAGAACAGTTTTCTAAAAACAAAATAACATTCAAGATATTTTAAGCACTTTATCTTAAATGTCAGCTCTCTTAAACCCTTGAAACCCATTTTAACATCAAAGCTTTTCAATTATTTCAAGCACCCGAGCAAAACCTGAAAATAATCATCTTTGGTGTGTTCTTGCGGTGTTGAGTTTCAAATTCCATCCGGCTGAAACGTTGCAGGTAAGTAAACCTTTTCTGTGTTTTAAAAAGAACTGAAAGATGGAATCTGAAAATAATCAGACGAAAGTGCCTCTGAAGAAAAAGTTTCAGTGCAATAAATGGCGTGCATCATACAATTTAAAGTGCATGTTTCCTTTCATTGATTCTGAAGCTGTAGTCCATGTTATCATTAACCAAATTATAACCGCTCATTCATCCCAAGGTGACCAGCTCTCACAGCTAGCTGGCTGTACTCTCCAGCTGTCCACAGAGGACTGCCTCAGTGCATCCTCTACATCAGCTGATTATGATATCTATCAAGACCAGCTGTCACTGCCCGTTTAAACCTTTGTCAAGTCCTGCATGCAGCGCAGCCCACAGCAGACCGCGTAATTGCTCTTTAGTATTCCAACACCTGAACACCACACCTTGTGTATTTCTTAAGAGCACAGACGCGAGATTGTTGCAGGTAAAGAGTAACTGCTTTGCACTGATGAAAGCACGGGGTGCAGTTCTGATGATGAACACGCTGGCGCGAATGTCGAGAAGAGGACAATGTTTGGTTTGTGTTGTGGATACGGCAAGCTAAAAAGGAGGAGAAACTGATGCCAAATGCTGTTTTTTCTTGTTGCCAAGGCACAAACAGGATGCTGGCAGCTACAAAGATTCAATTATAAAAAGTACAGAAAATAATTAGAAAAATAATAGCACTTGAAAAAAATTGCCCCTCCAGAAATTGAGCATAACAATAAATCCGTTAATTAGCTCATTAATATTCAATTGGGGTCAGTGGACTTAATGGAACCTTTTTCATGGGCCAAGGAAATGTTTAACACTCCGTTTTCCCTGTGCCTGTTCTCATTATCAACTATGCACAGGCAGGCCTTATCAGTCCTCCAGATGGCAAGGAACAATGCAGCACCATTATCGTCTTACAGCAGCATGTGTGCCTTGTAACCGGTGTGTGCCTGGGACAGTGAAGTATAGATACTGAGGCATTTAGTGTAATTGATATGTGGTATATATCGTATTGTTTAGGCCTGTTTGTTTGCTCTGCTGGTATTCAAGGCAAGAGGAGAGGGAAAGATTGATTTTCACCGCAGCCACTCCCGCTCTCACCGCAGGTCACAGATAACTTGTCAACGCAGTTTTTTGGGCTGGTGTAAAATGCATCAAGGCTAAACTCTCCCGGGCATTGTGGAGGATTGGGAGTTTCATCTGTGCAAACACGAGCCCTCTCGCCGTCCTTACCTTGTGCGTGAGACCGATGTTTTATTCAACATGGACACGGGACGGCGACTTGTCCAAGCAAATAAAAAAGCAATTTTTTATCTTTACTCTAAGGTTTTTGTTTGCAACCCTTCCATTTTGCAAACATAAATGATCTGCCGATTGATTCATCTTTCAACAATAAAAGACTAGCTCAGAATTTGGCTTCTTTTTTCTAAATTAACTCCCATTTATTTATAAAATTAATAACAAAAATATGCCAACATCTCCCAATTTTGGACTTGGTTGAAATTATTGTTGCAATTTTTATCTACTAATCGACAAGGCCTCATTATTGATCAGGATGGGGTCACTGAGGGCACCTCATTGTCTGATCCGGGCTGCTTAATGTCAGCTGAGACAGCTGCGCTCAGTGTCAGGTAACTAACATTTGGTCCATTAGCATATAAATACAGAAGCACATTACCAAAGCTGCTTCCTAATCACTGCATTTATATTCTTTATGTCATTGATGATATAATGCACACAACGAACATCTTTTATTTGCATTAACGAAACTCTTACAGCTCACAAATCTTACTGGATCAGTGAGAAAAAAAAACAACACAGAAACTAATTTTAGAGACAAGTACTGTGTTGCATTCAAAGGCATGTTATGTTCAAAGTCCTGGTTTGTTTGGATACAAACAATGGTTACATGTTATTTGGTAGAGCACATTTAATTCTCTATTTGACAATAAAGCATATGCTGAACTTGGAGCTCCACACGGTTCAGTGTTGGAAACATGATTTTTTAAATATTTTATATAAATATTTTTTCTACAGAAGTTCCACTTTGCCTTTTGCAGATGATATCAATCTTTGGTGAAGAACAGAAATTTGACTATTTTTATAAGTGAATTAAATGAAGATCTTCTTAATTATTCTGAGTTGTTCAAAGCAAATAATTTTTAAATGTAAAAAAAAAGTCTAGCTTCATTTTATTTATTGGAAATAGAATACATGGGTAATCAAACCAAACATTTTTAATCAATGAGGAAATTTTACAAGTTTCATTAGCATGTTGTAGTTGTCTGGATTGATAAACTTTTCAGAAAGGACCAAATAATTTTTTTTTATTAAGATAAGGTGTGTTGCTCATACTTCTTTTGTAGTATTTTATATACTACAGTTACATCAGCCATATTTTACATATTGTAATATTGTTTGGGGGCAACATTTACAACTCACCTAAACAACAGACGTCTTTTACAGAAAACGTTTTAAAAATAACGACTTACTCCAAACCCGGTACACCAAGAGCACCTCTGTTCTACAAATTAAAACTTCTGAAAATCTTGAAAATAAACTCACTTCTTATTTGTTCTCTCATGTTTAAAAATCTATATGATACAAGGCAGGTTTCAAATTTGCATTTTCCATAATATGGAATAAATATGGCAAAAAATGTCACGTAAACAATGTTCAGTCAGATTTCTTAGGGCAAAACTGAAATACAATATTGGCCTTTTGGAATCATCCATCACTGTCTACGTACAAAAATAGATTGAAGAACAAGCTATTGGTAAGGTATTTATGCACAGCGTATTCTGAAATGTTCATAATAATAATAATAACTTTTTTGATTGATTTGATTTCAGGTAAAGAGTAACTGATTTGCACTGATGAAAGCACGGGGTGCAGTTCAAAGGCTGATTTAAATGTCAGCCTTTTGAGATCCAACATTTTGGTTGTCTAAAAACAACCAATAGAGCTCCGGGAGTTGACGTCACTTCTCCCGGCATGCAACAGTTCAAATCGAAACGGCGCCATATTGGCAGGCAGAAGCCGGCAGCTGGACTATTTGTTATTGTCAGAAAACTCAATCAAACGGGAAATATGGTAGATTCCTGTTGTGCCCCAGGATGCAGAACAGACGCGGACGACATAAGGAATGAGTCATCTACAGGATTCCCCAAGATCCGGAGCGCCGCAAACGTTGGATCATTATAATAAAACGCGCTAGTGACCGGGCTAAAATGAAGCTGTGGGATCCCGAGAGTAAAGGTTTTCGCTTATGCAGCGACCGCTTCATATCAGGTACTTAAACCAACGTTTCCTCAGCTGTGTATGGTATTTATTTTAAATGATTTTATTATGATTCTTAGTGGGCTTCCTAAACTTATTTTGGCGTGGCTTTTTCTGTCTTATTACTCATAGCAGCAAGTAAACATCACGTAAAACATTGCCTCGTGAGTTTTGCGTGCTGCCGTTTCCGTGTTTTATGATCACAGCAATTAACCGGCTAAGCTGTATTTAATTTTTAAGCAATGGTTGATCAATTGTCAGATCACACATAAAAAGCACTTTGGATTGCTATTATCTGTCTCACCGAGACTACTTACGTGTAAATCTGTTATTTGTCCGTCCATCCATCCATTTTCATCCGCGTATCCGGAGTCGGGTTGCGGGGGCAGTAGCGTGACTTCCCTCTCCCCAGCCGCCGGAGCCAGCTCCTCCGGGTAAATCCCAAGGGGTTCCCCGGTCAGGTCCGGTGTTGTGCCGGTAAGAAGCCCGCTCCGACAGCTTCTGGCGTCGGAGCGGGCAGTAGAGTCGAGAGTCCCAGACTTCTCCCCAGCTCCTCCGGCCAGGGGAATCCCAAGGGGTTCCCCGACCAGGTCCGGTGTGGTCCGCTCCGACAGCTTCTGGCGTTTTTAAAAAGTATCCCAGGGGCACGGTAAGGGTCGGAGATGTTTAGTCTATTTAATTTCTGACTATATAAAACGATTTCTTCTGTTTTAAAGTGTGAAGTAAACTCCGACGAAGTAAAATCCAAGCGGATCCCGTTCATGTTCATGGTTAAATCCGTGTTTGTTTACCTTTTTTGCATGCAAAAATGGCGTCCACTAACTGAGAGTCACGTGGGGTCCGGAGCTCTGTGCTTTTCTACGCACCTAAAGCACTTTCCATCATTCACGCACTCACATTCTTGTGCTGCCGATGATGGTAAGCCGCCACATATGATGTAGCCACAGCCGCCCTGGGGTGGACTGACAGAGGCGAGGCTATCCTTTCACACCATCGGCCCCTCTGACCACAGGCAAGTTGGGAAAAGTGTCTTGCCCAAAGACACAACAGCAGAATACCCCTGTTGGGAGCTGGAATCACACCCACAATCCTTTGATCATGAGGCCACCTGCTCTACATCCTGAGCCACTGCTGCCCCAAACTGTGATGATGCTCTAAACTGGTCGTGGTGACTTGTATACTAATGACTAATGTTGTAATAATGGGAAAATCGAAGTTTTCAATAGGGTGTGGTTTCCATATAAGCCCTCTTGGGCTTTCACCCCTTCCATGCGCTTGAATTTGATGCATCTTTTATACCTTTTTGTACTTAATTGTCCTTTCTACACATATCATACAAAACAAATAACTGAATTAAACAGCTAAATATACAAAAGTGAGAATAAAAATATACCAATTATCTTCCTTTATCCTTAAGTACTATCGACAGTCTGGACTCTTAAAAAATGGCTAAAGACCCTTTTATTTAAAGCTGGTTTTACCTCAATCTTTTGTTTTCTTATTTTTAACCCAAATTTGTATTCTTTCATCTGTTTATAAAAATTTATAATTTTATGACTTCATTTTTTCTGATCAGAATCAGAATCAGAAAAGGTTTATTGCCATTGTTAATGAACAAACGATTCACAAACTAGGAACTTGCTTCGGTACTAACGTGCTACATATGACATGAATAATATAATTAAAAAATAGAATAGAGTAGAATAAAGTAGAATAAAATATAATAAACTAGCATAAAACTTTGCTATAAAAAATGGCAGGTAAAGGTAATATGGCCGATAACGTGACGTTATGTCAAGTACCGAAGACGAGCATGGTTGTGTGTTTATAAGCTGTTCACAAGTCTAACGGCAGATGGAAAGAAGCTGTTCTTATGGCGAGAGGTTCTGGTCCGGATGGACCGTAACCTCCTGCCCGAGGGAAGTGGCTCAAAAAGTCTGTGACCCGGGTGAGAAGGGTCAGCTGCTATCCGACCTGCACGCCCCCGAGTTCTGGAGACGTACAGGTCCTGGAGAGATGGAAGGCTGCAGCCAATCACCTTCTCAGCAGAGCGCACAATGCGCTGCAGTCTGTGTTTGTCCCTCACTGTGGCTCCAGCGTACCACACAGCGATGGAGGAAGTGAGGATGGACTCAATGATGGCCGTGTAAAACTGCACCATCATCTGGGTCGTCAGCTTGGCCTTTTTCAACTGCCGCAGAAAGTACATCCTCTGCTGGGCCTTTTTGATCAGGGAGCTGATGGATGGCTCCCACCTAAGGTCATGTGTGATGGTGGTTCCGAGGAAGAGGAAGGAGTCCACAGTGGTGACGGGGGTGTCCGTCAGGACGAGGGGGAGAGATGATGATGATGATGTTAATCTATTTCTGTTTTGAGATCATTATGATTTTATGACTGTTTTATTTTGTTTTGATCTATGTGAAGCACTTTGTGATTCTATGTCTGTGATGAGTGATGTATAAATAAAATTCACTTACTTGTTATTACCTTAATATTACTACACACCTGTCTTCCCTCTCATCCTCTTTCCCTCCCTATAAATACGATTATTTGAAGTTATTTTTACCAACAGCCCAGCATCAGAAATAAAACCCAAGACACAACCGTAAGCATTGGATCAAACTTAATAAACAAGCTGAGTCTATTTACTGAGAATGTGATGATACCAATTTAAGAATATTTTTTTTATCTTTAATTTTCATTTATTGACATTAAAATAAAAATACAGAACTAAATTGCTGCAAGCCAAAATGAAAAAGGGGACAGAAAGAAAAACTTATGTTGTCTGCCCCTTTTAACTAAAATAACATTAATACAAATGAAATAATCATATGATTGTTAAAAAATTTAACAATATAGTTCCTGGACTTGTTGGCCGACACAATCTCAACCCATGAATTGAAAAAAAGAGAAAACAAGTTACACAGAAAAAAGCATAAAGTTATAGACCTATATACATACACATATACACATATGAATACATACATGTGTGTGCATAGTTTTTTTTTCTTTCATCCCCCAACCCCCTTCCCCTCACACATTTATGTAACAGATCTATATAAGTTAATCATTTCATTTTTTTAATCTCTTTTTTTGAAAGTCAATATTGTTTTTGCATTCTTGATTTCAGTATTTAATTTATTCCACAATTTAACTCCATATATGGACACACAATGTTCCTTTACGAGTATCCGATGTCTAGGTATGTTAAATAATTCATGTCCTTTTAAATCATATTTGCTATGCCTTTTTGAAAATCTTTTGATTAATCCTGCAGGTACGTTCCTTTTGTTTGCATTATACATACATTTTAAAATATTGTAGTCCACCAGATCATAGAATTTCAATGTTTTTAATTTTATAAATAATGGATTGGACGGATCTCTGTAGTTGCTCCTTGTGATTATTCTTATTGTTTTTTTCTGTAAGATGTAAATGGAATTTGTGTAAGTTTTATGTGTTGTTCCCCAGATTTCAATGCAGTAGTTCAGGTACGGTATGATCAGTGAGTTATATAACAAATATAGTGAATTATTATCAAGCAACCCTATTGCTCTATGTAACAGTGCAATAGTTTTAGATATTTTAGTTTTGACACGTTTTATATGCAGTTTCCAAGACATTTTTTCATCAATGATGACTCCCAGATACTTGACTTTTTAACTCCTAATATTAATCTCGTCTATATTTAATAAAATTATCATTTGAATATGTATTACTAAATATCAAAACATGATTTATCACTGTTAAATGATAGTTTGTTCCCATCAAACCATAGTTTAATTTTTTTCATCTCTGTTTGCATCACTTTATCATCTGCTCAACATTATCTCCTGAATAGTAAAAAGTTGTATCATCTGCAAATAAGGTGCATTTTAATATATTGGATACCTCAATATTGTCGTTGACATAAATGATAAATATTGAGTGTTTTATGAATAATGTCGTTGTTGGAATCAACAACAAAAAAGCAACAAAATCCTCAAGGATTATGCTTGAATTAAGCTTGTTTTGTTACATTTTTCAGCAAAACTAAAGCAATCTGCAGACAAATCTATTTATATTTCAATGGACAGAATAAATAAACTCTGAAAATGACACCACTTGTTACAAACATTCAGTGCATTTATTTTTATCAGCTTTGCCATAACACTACTGGATTAATGCGCCTGAATTCACAAGATGAACTGTGACTGTCATTTTTCCATTTGCTTGTTCCATCTTGTGCATCCATAATATCTGCAACATTAAATGTCAGCCTTTTGAGATCCAACATTTTCAGACTCATCCTGGGTTTCCCTTTAAAAGGAAAGTCATGAAAGCTTTGAGATTGTTTCGGTCCGTTTGAAGCAAAGGTTGTGGATTTTTTACGCAGAAAGTGTTTTTTTTCTTAACGTGTCATTTTGACGCCATCCTTATTATTAAAGAACATATTTTTATAGTGTGGAAAATACGACAAGTACCTCATGACAATTTCCAATCATCTAGGCATTAAATACAAACAACTAACAATGGTTTTCATGTGTGAAATACCTGGCTCAGACTCCATGTGCTGAGTGGGTTAAAGGGGCGATCCCACAAATAGAGGTGATTCTAAATCATTGGCTTTAAGGTTGCAGCTTGAGAGCCGGGTGTCATGGATAATTCCTGCTCAGATATCTCCACCCTTCACTATCTTGCCCTGCTCTTCTTCTTTTAGCTCCACTTCACCTCCGTTTAAGAGACAAGCTGCCATCCCATTGATCCCCCTCATCCCCCTCCTCCTTCTCCTGCAGGCCCAGGTATGAGGGCAGTCGCTAAACCTGTGGGTAAACGTGAGGACGACACTCCCCACTGAGTGCAATTGGGATTTAAGAAAGTTAAACACTTCTCCAGCACAAAATTCCAGCATGGGCAGCAGAGAGGGGATTCTGTCCTCAGGCCTCCTCACGTCCAGCTGATCAGAAGGTCAGTACCATCATCGTCTTTCTTGTCCATCTTGCACTCTTGGTGTCTTTTGGTAACTTTGAAAAGCCTCAGTTCTCTCCTTTACTTAAACAGTGCCGTCAACATTTTCTGCTGTTGTGCTTGGCTCTAAAACTCTACACGGTTCATATGTTTAAATTGCAAAACGAAGACATGAAGTCCGTTTAAAAATCACTTAAAGGTCTAATTTGCTTGCTTTTCGATGCATTTGCTGCAGACATTAAACTAAATTCTTGTGAGTCGTTCTGTTGTGTGGTGGAGTTGCTAATGCTAATGGTTTGCTTCTAATATCTGAGATGTGTTCTGCCCTTTCCTGGAAGCTGGATTGCATGCAGAGTGACCAATCCAAGTAAAATCGTTGCTCTTTAAGAGCAAAAACGGCAAAAGTTAAAGTCAGCATTTCTGCACTCTTTAAATATTGTATTGTAATGTCCAGAAAGGGTCAGTTTTCACCTACATATTGACCACATAAAGACAGATCGACTACAAACACAATTCCACTATCCGAGTGAAGCTGCTACTCTGTCTTCTAGCACCCAAAAGTTTCTGCAGTGCTTGCTGACATTCCATTAAGTCAAAATTGTCAGCCTATGTTCCCAAACAATTCTTTGTTGTCCCACCAGGCAGTAGGATGTTTCATTCTTTTCCTAATAGGGATGTTCCGTGGGAGGACCACCACCCCAGTCTGCCAATCCAGTGGAACTGCCCTCGATGTCCATGCAATATAGCAGAGTCGGTTGCAGAGTCGGGTGGTGGTCCCCGTGTATAAAAAGGGGGAATGGGGGGTGAGTTCCAACTACAGGGGGATCACATTCCTGAGCTTCCCTGGTAAGGGCCTTTCAGGGGTTCTAGAAAGGAGGGTCCGTCAACCAAAACAGCTCTACAACATCCAGAGCCTTAACTATCGCTGGGCAGATCTCATCCACCACCAGAGCCCGGCCAGAGATTGGAGAGCCCAACCCGAAGCCACTGGACTCTGAATCCTCACTGGAAGATGTGCCGGTGGGATTGAGGAGGTCTTCAAATGACTCCACTCAAACATCCACAACGTCCTGAGTCGAGGTCAGCAGCACGTCAGCCCCACTATAAACAGTGTTGGTAGTGCACTGCTTTCCCCTCCTGAGGTGCTGGATGGTGAACCAGAATCTCCTGAAAGTCAAACGGAAGTCTTTCTCCGTGGTCTCCAACTCCACCCACCCAAGGTTTTTGCCCTTACGACCACCCAAGGCTCATTCCGCTTCAACTGCCAGTACCCATCAGCTGCTTCTGGGGTCCCACAGGCCAAAAAGACCCAATAGGACTCTTTCAGCTCGACAGCACCCCTAACCGCTGGTGACCACCAGAGGGTTCTGGGGTTGCGGTCACAACAGGCACCAACGACCCTCCAGCCACAGCTCGAGTCAGCCACCTCAACAATGGAGGAACTAATAAGGGCCTACTTGGACCAAGTAGCCGTTTTTACAAGACACAACATGCTGGCAAATCAGCATAATATTACTGCAATGATGTGTCTTATAAACGAGCCGTGCCAGCATGGTGATGCACAAATTTTGCAGCATTCGTTCTGCTTTGCTTGGTAGTAATATTGTGGTAATGGTCTGTCTTATAAAATGGTAAATTGCCTGTATTTGTTATAGTGCCGTCTAGAGTCCTGGCTGACAGAGGTGAGTCTGCCTTACACAGGCGCCACCGGTCTCTCCGAACACCACCAGCAGGCAAGGTGGGTTAAGTGCCTTGCCCAAGGACACAACGACAGTGACAGAGTGGGGCTCGAACCTGCAACCTTCCGATTACGGGGCAAGCACTCAACTCCTTTACCACCACGTCCCATCAGTCAGCGATGGCACCTTGGCGCAAAAGAGGGAGGTGTCGAGATCTACTGCTGAGCTTCGGCCGGCAACTATATTGAAAATGAATGTAAAAACAGACCGTAAGTTTTGCTTTTGTAAACAGATTCACCTGAGATGATAAACTGAAGAGATGCAGAGCTCCATGAGCTACTCTCTCCATTGGAGCTGGAGCTCAGATCACCAGAGACTGCAAGGGGACTGTGGGGGACTGACACCTTTAGAAGCGGCTTATCAAAAAATAAAAAAAACGTGACGATCACGGCTTCAATCGCAACAAAAAGCCATTCATGTCCAAGATAAACTGAAGTCAGCAGCAGCACAGAGACTGCACCCATACCCTTTTAATGCCGCCATGGTGTAATCTTTTGTAAAAAGGACACGATTGCACCACATTACCGCCACGGTCTGACCACTTTTAAACAACCTAAGGCTCCCTGATGGCACCACAACATTGCGGCAAATTGACGGCATTGTTTTGTAAAAACAGCTAATGGACCCAGAAGCACCTAAAAGCAGTTATTTAACGGTCTTTATTGTTATTATTCTACTTTGAAATTGTGACAATTTCTATTATTTTTCTCACTTATCATATTGGGGCATGTTAAGCTTTGCCTTTCTGCTTTTTTGCAATTTAATATCATGAATATTGGTTTTTTTAAGTTTAAAATTATTTTGAAAAATTTGTCATTTCAACATCGCAATGCGACATGATATTGACAATAATTTTAATGCAAAAAATAACTAAAAACTACTTTATAATTTATTTAGGTCCTCTCTACCAGCAAGCATCTCACATTGAGTTGACGTTTCTTCTCTCTCATTGGTTGCTTTAAAGCAGAAGTATTAAACCAAAAAGGTCAACAGAAGGCTCCACTGATACTCTGACCACGAGTGGTTTGTTTGTCCCCCACAATTACTCAGATTGAAAGCTTTTTTTCCCCTTAAATCCCACGTCACTCTCTGCTTTTTATCTATGCAAACACGTGGATGTGCCGTAACACGACCTGCTGAGAGTGGTATTAAGGCATATCGGCACTACAAAAACAGCCACATGTTTACAAGGACAAGACAAGCATGTTACATTCTAACAATGCAGCACTGCCTCCAATCCAGTGCTCCCTTTCACTTACAACACCGCACCCCCTCGGGGTTAGCAGACCTTCCTTTATGTTCACAGATTATCTGTTAATCCAAAATGTGCAGGAGCATGAGACAGGAAAGGGACCAAAACTCTTGAGGGGGGTGGGGAGGGAGGGACAGAGGCATGGCTTTATTTGTTTGTTGGCTTTCATATTAATCCATTGGAACACAGTGCATTTCCCCCTCTTCTCTGGGCATGTGTAAATGTTTTAGAACCATTAAATGGAAGATGAAATTTTCAGTGGATTGCATGTAAAAGTATTAATTGTAAAGACCATTATTTGGTGTCCATGAGGCTGAATCAGCTTAGACACTCCATTCCCCCATTTGCATACAAAATGCTTTATTTTGGCAATCAATGAAAGTGCTCCACTGTATGTGTGGCTTATCACATGCTTGCAGGAAATGGATTCCTTAGCCATCTCGTTAAATTCTGTTGATGCAGAACAATTTGAAACATGGCACAGGCAGCAATGACATTTAAAGATGCCTTGGCTTAATTATATTTTGCAAACATTTGGGCTGTTTGTCCTCAGGGATAAAGCGCCTCCACTACAAAGTTAACTTGTTAATAATTCAAAATGAATCTCTCTTTTTGTTGAGCACCAATCATTATCTCCTATTAGAGCTGGTTAAGGGCGTTCAAGGTGCCTGAAACGCACAGGGGAGACAAGCTGCTGTTCAGAGCCTACAATGAGGCAAACGCAGGCAGCATAATGAAGTTTGGGAGTATTAGCAGGAAGGAAGTCGTTACATTTTATAAAAAATGTGTTGAGCCCACACTCGAGAGTTCATACTATACTCTTAGGCCTAGTCCACACGTAGCCGGGTTTTTTTTTTAAACGAATATCTGCCCCTCCAAAATCTTGCATCCACACCACCTCGTTTAAGAAAAAAACAACTGTCCACACGTACCCGGATAAATACGTTGTTAAGGACATGCCAGACCTGTAGGCGGCAGTACTTCCCCGTTCTTAACCTCGTCCTTCGTCTGTGGTCTTCCGCAAGGAGCAGTAATTCCGCTTGCAAAAACAAACAAGCAACAAGCGCTTGGACAATTGATAAAGCGAGTGCAGCTCTGAGGGCATCCATGCTGTCGGCTAGTGTAAACACAGGTCGCATACGTGATGTCAGCATTTTTTTGTCGCGGAAAGTGACGTTGCGGACCTTAAAACTCCGGTTTTGTCTGTCCACACGCAGACACCCAAAACGGAGAAAACGCAGATCTTCACTTTGGCCGGAGTTTTTAAAAAGATCAGTTTTTGTGTGAAAAAACTCCGTTTGTGTGGATGACAGGCCAAAACGTAGAAAAATATCTACGTTTTGGCAGATCCCCGGCTACATGTGGACAGGGCCTTACTTATACTAAATACTTGAGACCAATGTTCATGCTGAGGGTAGGAAAATGAAAAAAGGCAAATGGACATTTTCACAATTTCCAGAGTCATGTTAATGTACTTTAAAACAGCTTCTTGTTGAGTCAGCAAACTAGTTTTTCCATAAATGTTGAGCAAAACCTGAAATAGCCTAGCTTGGCAAGCTATCCTATTACTTGACGATAAATGACCCGCACTTGTATAGTGCCTTTCTGAATCAGAGGACTCAAAGTGCTTTACACTACAGTGCATCATTCATCCATTCACACACATTCACACACTGGTGGTGATGAGCTACAATGTAGCCACAGCTGTCCTGGGGCGCACCGACGGAGGCGAGGCTACCGAGCACAGGCGCCACCAGTCCCTCTGACAACCACCAGCAGGCAAGGCAGGTCCAGTGTCTTGCCCAAGGGATATTGCTGAATTGCTGATTGCGTATGCAGTTAAATTGCGACGTGACAAAAGGAGATTTTCTAATCGCAAAGGCTGCGATTTGACCGGCAGCGAGTGGTTAGCACAATGCTAATATACGTGGAAAAACCCATAGGGATGCTGATGCTAATATTGCCGATTACATTCTTACAAATTATGAATTAGGAACGTGTCAAATGATTTGGAGTCTAATAAAAGGTAAAAACTGCCATTAGTCAAATAAGTAGACAGATATTTTAGTAAAGCTAGAAAACTGTTAGAGAATTTAACTCCGAGTTTTGGCTAGCATCTATGGATGTAACTGAACTACGGAAACTGCATGGACAAGACGTCCAAAACTCTAAACACAAAAGACTTCAATAAATGGGTCACACTTCTTTCCTGCAAATACATTTTCACAGTTGATGCTAATACGTATGCTCCTTCAAGGGATGGGCTCCTGGCTGCAAAGCATTGTACCTTCAAATACAACATTTTGTCTTTACTTGTGTTTATGTTAGTGTAGACAAATAAACTTGATGATATGATATGTAGATAAATATGTAGATACATAAACTTGTTTATATTCAGTAGAAGTTACATAGATTTGTTTTGCTTGTTAGTTGAAACATGAGAAAAGCCCCATGAGAAAATAATTGTGAATTAAATCGCAACTGCAATATTAAAGAAAGAAAATTGCAATTAGATTACTTTCTAGAATCGTTACCTACCCTACCATGAACCCAACAGCAGTAGTCTCTCATCGGAGCCGGGATCAAACCTGCAACTTTCCGATTACCGGACCACCCGCTCTACCTCCTGAGCTACTGCTGCCCTGTTCTGGCCACGACCCACAGACAAGAGCTCAGTTGTTGGAATATACAGTAATCATATTGCAGGAGTAGCTCAGGAGGTAGAGCGGGTTGTTCAGTAATCAGAAGGTTGTAGGTTCATTCTTGGCTCCCGCCACAGAATGCTGCCGTTGTGTCCTTGGGAAAGATACCTTTATCCACCTTGCCTGCTGGTGGTGGTCGGAGGTGCTGCCAGTGTTTCTCCAGACTCTTCCGTCAGTGCGCCTCAGGGCAGCTGTGACTGCAAAGCTCATTATCACCAGCATGTGAACGTGTGTGAATGGGTGGATGAATGATTGCGTTGTAAAGTGCCTTGGGGGGGGGGGGTCGTAGAACCCCGAGAAGGCGCTATGCAAATACAGACCATTAACCATCTACAGAACTGTCTTGGCACGCACTAGGACAGCGCTAGAACCAATCAGAACAACAAACAACGTGACGTATTCATCTCTATAGAAATCAGTCAACTGTGCAGTCCTCCATACAGTCGAAGAAGCAGCAAATATATCCTTTTTTAAATAAATTACTTACGTACCTCTTTCTGCTTATGTCTCATAGAAAAGCCCAAGTCCAAATCATTCAAAGTCATTTCAAATGACTGCCGTTTCTGAGCCGATGCCATGTTTGAGGTGTTTTCTCTGTTGCAGCGCTAGTGCTAAACTCGCCCAACTTGGAGCTCTGTGATTGGCCAGACCTAAAATTGTTTGGTCCAATGTTAGAGTTGCACATGCTACAATAGTGTGGGGCTAGCCCAGGGTCAGGCAATCCTGGTCCTGGAGGGCAGCTATCCAGCAGGCTGTTTACCGGCTCCAACACACCTGATTCCTGGATGAATCACCTGTTCAGCAGCTCATCAGGCTCTGCAGCAGCATGTTAATCAGCAGCAGATTCAAACCAGGTGTGTTTATGCAGAGAAACAACTAAAACCTGCTGGATAGCGGCCCGCGAGGACCAGAACTGCCCAACCCTGAGCTAGACCAACCTGCGGAGCAAACTGTTTTGATAGCTCTACATTTTTCTGGATTTCTAACCAAAGAGGAAACAGCATTCCTTCGAATCTTTTTGAGAAATGGGCATTTATATATCAATTTTTTATGTTCATTGTGTCATTTTTAAATCAAATGAGCTATATAAACTTGATTTACAGTTTGTTTCACACAAATGAATACATCACACGTTATTTTTCTCTTTAAAGAGCTTTACTCTGTTGCATTACAGGGTGGTGTGTGTGTGTGCATGTTGCTTTAGCAGTTTTTAAGAACTGACAAGTGAGGAAAAGAAAATGAAAGAAAATGAGATGCTTCCTGAAAGACAGCAGGACCAAACAGTTGCTGCTATAATAGCAAACCTTTGTTATATCACACCCAGGACAGATATTCTTTATTGATCTTGGTGTTTCCTAATACATAACACCAGGGAAGGACAGAAAAGTATTCAGGTTTGTGTATAGTGAGCTTGTTATCACCACAAGTTGGGCAATGATGTTGTCGCCTGTGAGTTTGCATTGGTTAGTTAATAATCTCATGAGCACATTAATTCAATGTAAAGAAACGCTAAAGGAAGCTGGCATTGGATGCAACTACAACGTTTGATGTTTGGCATTAACACGGGCAGCGGTAGCTCAGGTGGTAGAGCGGGTTGCCTCATGATCGGAGGGTCATGGGTTCGATTCCAGCTCCCACCAGGGGTATTCTGCTGGTGTCCTTGGGCTAGACACTTCACCTAACCTGCCTGTGTTGGTGGTGGTCAGAGGGGCCGACGGCGCCAAATGGCAGCCTCGCCTCTGTCAGACTGCCCTAAGGTGGCTGTGGCTGCGTAGTAGCTTACCATCACCAGCAGTGTGTAAATGCAAAAGTGCATATGCGTCTTTGAGTGTCCTAAAAAGCGCTATATAAGTTCGATGTACTATTATTAAATTCATGATCATTAGCCGACCAACAATAGCAAACACTAAAACAGTTATACCGGTTATAGCTCAATCCAATACCACCGCTGGTATTGATATTAATGTAAATGTTTCTATAATTATAAATCATTTTAAAGGAGACGTGTTGTGATTTTTTTTCTTAAATTATACGATTGATACAAAACATGTTTATGAAGTGTTTTACCCTGCATCCCTCTCACAAAAGCAATTTTATCCATTTTACATATTTTATAGAATAGTGATGTCCAATATTATTGGTCTACCGACATTACAGGCAAATACTGAACATCCATCCATTTTTGATCACTTATCTTGGGTCGGGTTGTGGGGGGCAGTAGCCTAAGCAGGGAGGCTCGGAGTACCCTCTCTCCAGCCACTTGGGCCAGCTCCTCCGGGCGAAGCCCAAGGTGTTCCCTGGCCAGTACCTCCAGTGTGTCCTGGGTCTTCCTTTAGGTAAGGGCTATTCAATACCGGGCCTCAAGGGTTGGTATCCAGCACGTTTTGGTTTTAACCCTGCCATCTGATTTCAATTAGTAGGTGATTAACAGGCTTCTGCCAAGCCTGATGAGCAGCTGCACAGGTGATTCAACCACTGAATCAAGCGTGTTGGACCAGAGCAACCACTAAAACGTGCTCAATACTAGCCCTCGAGGCCCGGAATTGATTATACCTCCTTTGAGTCTTCTGATTGATCATGCCTGGAAAACCTCACTAGGGAGGAGTCCAGGAGGCATCCTAATCAGATGCCCAAGTAACCTTATCTGGCTCCTCTCTCTGTGAAGGAGCAGCAGATCTACTGCGAGCACCTCCCTGATGGCCAAGCTTTTCACCCCATCTCTAAGAGAGAGCCCAGCCACCCTGCAGAGAAAACTATTTGGCTGCTTGCATCCATGATCTCGTTCTTTCAGTCACCAAAGCTCATGACCATAGGCGAGGGTAGGAACGTAGATAGACTGATAAATTGAGTTTTGCCTTCTGGCTCAGCTCTCTCTTCTCCACAACATATCAGTACAAAGCCCACATCACTGCAGACACAGCACCAATCCGCCTGTTGATCAGACGCTCCAGCTTTCCCTCACTCGTGAATAAGACCTTGAGATACTAAAACTCCTCCACTTGGGGCAGGACCTCATTCCTGACCCGGAGAAGGCATTCTACCCTTTTCTAATTCAAGAACATGGTCTTGGATATGGTAGAGCTGATTTTCATCCCAGCTGCTTCACACTCGACTGCAAACTGCTCCAGTAAGAGATCATGTTCTGATTAAGTGAACAGGACCACATCATTTGCAAAAGCAGAGACTGAATCCTTAGTCCACCAAAAGGGATCCCCTCAACACCTTGGCTGCACCTAAAAATCCTGTCCAGAAAAGTTAACAGAACCAGTGACAAACGGCAGCCTTGGTAGAGTCCAACTCTCACCGGAAACAGGCCCGGCTTACTGGCGGCAATGCGGACCAAGCTCTGACACCGGTCATATTAGAATGGTACCTCATCCTCCCGGAGTACCCACCAGAGGGCCTCTCGAGGGACGCGGTCAAACGCCTTCTCCAAATCCACAAAACACACTTAGATTGGTTGGGCGAACTCCCACACACCCTCCAGAACCAACCAACCCCCAAAGGGTATAGAGCTGGTTCAGTGTTCCACGGCCAGGATGAAAACCGTATTGCTCCTCCTGTATCCGAGGTTCAACAATCCATCAGACCCTCCCCTCCAGAACCCCTTAACAGATTTTACCAGCCAATATTGGCCTTAAAAATGTAGTATCAGAAAATATCGATAGTGTTTACTCCTTCAGTGACCCAACGTTGTCATACCATGCACATATTGTACTGCACATCAAACTCTTTGGCTTCTGCGTCTCAAAATGCCAACATGTAACAGATCTGATATAATTCTAGGCACAAATTGTGAATAGTTAGGAATTTGCCCTGCTGTAGCCTGGCCTGCCAGACTCACCCTCTGGCTGTTCTACAGAGGACAAGTCTGGATACTCCGAGGCAGAGAGCACCATGAGGGGCGGGAGTTGCCAGCTCAAAAATAACCAATCAGAAAAAAGGCAGAATTAATGACTGTACCGCGCGACGCTGTAGTTTTTAGCTGTAGTTAAAGATGGCGTCTGGCGACGGTGCAAACATCTTTCTTTAGAAGAAAGATTTTTAGAGCTTCTTGTGGTTTTAAAGACATGTTCAAGCCATTTAGAACAGAGGAAAGAGCAACCGTTCTACCACCTTTTACGTTTTCTGACTGAATATTTGTTACTGTCAATTTTCATACTATTTTATTCATCTGTAAAAATGTTGATCTAAATTCATTCTAATTTAGCCTTTGTAGAAGTTTGTTTTTAGGTTTACGGATTTCATTAGTGAAACCAACACTAGCTCAACATCACTCATGCCACAAATGCTCAGGCCACAAATGTCCCCCGGACCACACTTTGGACATGTCTGGTCTAAATTTTAACCGCACACATGCTGTGTGCAGCACGTGGTGTCAGGAAAAAAGGGCTTGCAATCAAACTCTGCAGGATAAGGTGGGCATGTTTTTGTTCATGACGGTGCTCAAAGGCTACACAAATTTAAATTGCATCTCTTGGTGATGCTCTGTCCTTCTCATACAAATAAATTAAAGTGTGCAGATTGGCAACCATTCAGCTAAAAAGACAGTCAAGGTTTGGCTCCTTATTGTAAAACACATTTCAACTCCATTAATCCACTTCATTCACCTCCCACAGCTTTCCTTTTTTTCCATGAATATACAAGACTCAAATTTGTGACAGTGTGTCCTTCGTGACACTCAAAGCCAGGTGCATCCCCATCAATATCAGCAAAAAGAGGAAAAAATATTAAACCTTCTGAAAACATATACTGTACAAGTGCAGTGATTTAATATACTGCCATAAGCCCTTGCTCCTACACTCGACATGCAATTTGGAAATAAATTGACTGATTTAGATAGAGGCACAGGGAGGAGAGGGGAAGAAAAAAACCCGATGTAAACCTGGTTTGCTACTATTGAGTAAGGTGACATTGCACAACAAATCACTTGCATGAATAGAGAAAGAAAACGATTTCTATTTCTAAAAAGTAATTTTGTTTGGGGAAGGTGCGTTGATTGCCATGTGTGTGAATCTATTCCTTACTCGGCTCGAGGAGCCAGAACATTTTATACAAGTCAATGTTATATTTTGCTGTTAGCATAATAATCAGAAAGGCCAGACTTTCATCCAAAGAATAACAGAATCTCATTTATTCCAAGTACATAATAGAAGACCAACCGCAACAGCCTATCTCTCCCAATTCTTTCCATATCTTCACTGTGCGAGAGCAGAAATAGTTGACTTGTACAACTGCAGAGGCCATTGTGTTTTAATTGAGCCCAATGAAGAATAATTAAGCAATTAAAGACTTGATAAGGAGGAGGCAGGGTAAACAGATAAAAGGCAAGTGCTGGTAGACTGCAGGGTGGATTAGACATACCTACAGTATGGCATGACCAAGAGAAGACAAGTGAGAACAGGCAGCAGCCAAAATGGGGCACCAGCCTGTGTCTGTTCTTTAAAGAGCTCATGACTAAGTGTGGTGAAAACGCTTGTGGTCAGATTCAAAATTTAAGACTTCCCAGCTGGATTTCGGGGCTGGGAGTGCTCTCTGATATTTTCACCACTCTGACATTAGTGGGTTTTATTTTTTGAGTAATTGCACAGCTTGATGTGTACTCAGGGGTTTCCATGAGAACGATGAAAAGTCTTATTTCAACAATGCTGCAATTATGGGGGGAAATATGGAAATACATTTTGAGCCAGTTCACAGTTGAGTTGCCTGGAATAATAGGAACGGAAAACAGGAACAGGGAGCAAATGGTGAAAATGGCTATTTGAAACTCAACTGTCTTTAAAACGGGAGCCCATAATGACAAAGAACCCTTACCAGCACCGTGCCCCAATTCCCTGGATTTGTCAAATAAGGCAGCACATTCATATTACCTTGAACTAGTTAATGGTGCCGCCATTTTTCAAACAGTGGTATCTTCTTTATTCAATATACAGCAGCCATAATCTTTATTGGCATCATATCCTGGTTGGCAGCGATAATCTATAATCCATTCATTCAGTGAGGGTACACAAATGCATATTTGTTTCCTAGGATTAAAAGCTTATAGAGTGTGTATGGCACGGCCAACAATGTTCATCCATGCCAGCTATGACAGCAGCTTCCACTGTACTGTTGAGGCAAGATACCCTTTGAAGTCACATGGTAATATCCCACATATGGGAACACCAAATAGGACAAAAAGTCACAAGTTAATATTCCATCAGTGCTTCTGCACTTAGTCAGATTTTAAAATGCAGTAGGAATTTAAGACAGTCATTTGATACCCCAACCTTATGGCCAGCAAACAACGCAGTCACATTAGGGTCATGGGTCAGGGTCATCGTAATCCAAGACTATTAAAAGGTTTCAGAGTTAAAGGGACACTTGACAGTTTTGCTTGCTTTTAGCACCCCCTAGTGTCGGTTATTGTCTGCAGTTAAACAAAAAATTACATTTATCTCCTCGCTGTGCATTTGTCTTTTTAACACCTTAATCTAACAGTTGAAATGTCTCCCCAGCCTTCATTAGTGTCTACAGGAGCGGTTCATCTAGAATCTAGATGAAATAAAACAGCTGTGTTCATGATCTAAAACGTGCAGGATATGTGTTGGGAGAGTACAGTAATGTCAGAAAACACTGAGCTGACAAGCCTAAGTCTACAGGCAGCAGCCCACCACACTGAAGTTTCAAGTGCTGAATTTTGGCTACAGAGGGTGGTTGGGGGCATGAGTGACATTTTATTAACCTCTAATTGGTCGTTTTAGCACATAATGGCTCAAGAAAACAAAACATTTCTTTAACTTTTCAACTCAATTAAACTTTCCTCAACCAGTTCGACTAAATCTAAAACAAATGTACGGTACGAAGGATTGTAACAGACATTTCAGTAAAAGGTAGTTGCTTGGATATTTGCCTATTATTGTTCCCGTTTTACATAAATATCAAAAATGATTAGTGGCGGACAACATTTTCTTTAATTTTGATGATAACAACTGACAACTAGGGATGTGTATTGGTGAAATTATGGTGATACGATACGTATCACGATACATGAGAGATGATACAATAAATCACAATATATTGCGATACATTCAGTCAGATGATATTAGCAATTTTTTAGACAGAACGTTTTAAAAGAAAATTCAATAAACAGTTCAAACCTCAAACTGATACTTAACACATACATGATACATGCATGTGTCCAAGCACATTAAGGGAGGCGAAGGGAAGGACAAGATGTGGTAGAAATAAAGTGTGCAAGCGGTAGGGATAACCGCATCCTGGAGAGGATTGTGAAACAAAACCCATTCATAAATGTGGGGGAGATTCACAAAGAGTGGACTGCAGCTGGAGTCAGTGCTTCAAGACCCACCATGCACAAACGTATGCAAGACAGGAGTTTCAGCTGTTGCAACTAGAGACAGCGTCAGAAGCGTCATTGTGTTTTCTGAGGTCTAAGGTCAACGCAGCCATCTCCCGGAAGTTTTAGAGCACTTCATGCTTCCTGCTGCTGACCAACTTTATGGAGATGCAGATTTCACTTTACAACAGGACCTGGCCCCTGCACACAGTGCCAAAGCTACTAGTACCTGGTTTAAAGACCATTGTATCCCTGTTCTTGATTGATTAGCAAACTTGGGGTATTGTGAAGAAGATGCAATACTCCAGACCCAACAATTCAGAAGAGCTGAAGGCCACGATCAGAGCAACAAGGGTTCTCACCTGAGCAGTGCCACAGACTGATGCACTCCATGCCACGCCACATTGCTGCAGTAATCCAGGCCAAAGGAGGCCAACTACATATTGAGTGATGTACATGCATATAAATCAATCTGCATATGACAGCAATAATCCAATGGCCTAAAGAAGTCATAAAAAGACTATTGGACCTAATGTGACCCCTGGGGAACTTGAGTAATGATCTTACATCCTCTAACCTTAAATAATCACCTGCATGGCACATACAGTATCTAAAGAGAAAAGTGTACAATTTAAGAAAACAAATTCATTAAAACACTGCATGTGATCAGTTAGGAAAGTTTTTATTTACTTATTTATTTCATTATTAAGAGCATTGCAGAAAACTTAACTCAATTAGCCCTTTTTATGGCCAACTTAGTGACCTAAATAGTTTCCATTTTACTCTGCAGTGTAATATAACCCAACGCTATAGCTAGAATATCAGAACAAAATTACAATGTTTTTACTCACACTGATCAATAATCATCATGTGCATTTTCTTGTTTTATGAAAGAAAATAACAAATGTCTTCCTTAAAGCTCCATACAGTAAAATGTTTTCTGATAAAAACTAAATGTAAACTATGTTTCTTTCATGAAGAAACTCCTCAGGGAATGCTTAAATTTGAGGTTCAGTAGGTAATATTATATTGACTTTAAGAAGGAATCCTACATAAATCAAATCTAGGTTCCTCGTGATTCTGAACTATGTTTTAGTCTTGAATCCATAACTTGATTCTCCCTGCAGCAAACGTTTACCACAAGAGGCCCTGAGAGCCAGCTGGGCTTCTGATATTACTTTGGTTTGGGGGAGCAGCTCTGGCTTTTTGTTTACTCAGTGATATGCTGAAGATTCAGCATCGTGGAGTCAATCTGGGATTACCTGAAGAGACAGAAGCAACTGAGTCAGCCTAAATCCACTCACAAACTCTGGCAATTTGTCATCGATCCAATGAGTGTTCACACCAAAAAAATAAATGTGATGCACTTCATATTTGCTTCAATTTTAAGGAAGTCATGAAGGTGAGTTTTTTTACAGTTTAAAATATTCCTGCTTTCTGCCTTCAACAGAATGAATGACAATTGTTTTGTTTTTTTTGCAATAAATCAAAATTAACATGGATTGAGGCTTACCAGCATACCATAACAGTACCACTCTGATGCCAGTGTCATACCAGTGCAACTGATGAAACGACCGGTAGTGATTTTTTATTTATTTTTTAACACCAATAGGCGTAGGGTAGATTTACAAGAACCTCCCGACATGCGCACGTCTCCACCTGACCGAGCCGTCCGAACGGCCATTTTTCGGGGTGTTTTCAGGAACTTTCTGAGTACCTGCTCTGGAGTAGATCCTCCGAATGGCCGGTGGAGTAGCTGAGCCTTTAGTTAACTCACGCTGACTGGTTGTAACTCAGTAGGAAATGACATCAGCAGACGTCCAAAACAACTGGTAGCTGTAATATTAGAAGAGTAGCTGGTGAAGCAAAATGGAAGCAAGAACAAATAAGCACCAATCGCATTTAAAAATCGAACTCCCGACACCGGAAAACTCGGTGGAAGTCCCCCACAGCTGTTGGACAAAAACGAGAAATTCCCCCACAGACTTGTGTAAGAGCTGCTCTTGTCCTCTGAAAGGATTAAATTATGATATACTTCTAAAAAATAAATGCTTTTAATATTACTAATGTTACTTTGGGTGCTTTTTGGGGCTGATCAGTGACATCACTCACTGCCAAAGCAGTCGTGATTTGCTGACGTTTGTGCAAAGTTTATGTTTATTCATTTAGCAGACGCTTTTATCCAAAGCGATTTACAATCTATAACCTGTAGGGCATGTTGTGATCTGTGGGGGAAACCGGAGTACCCGGAGGAAACCCACGCATGCATGGGGAGAACACGCAACTCCACACAGAAAGGCCGCAGCAGAGTTTCGAACCTGCAACCTTCGTGATGCGAGGAAACAGTGCCAACCACTGCACCACCATGCAGCCCAGTTCTGAAAAGGCTGGATTTGAATGCAGACAACAGCTGAGAGGACTGGGACATCCCATTTCCTGGTCAAGTTCCCCATCCCAGGAACTACCCTGGAGTTCTAGTAATGAAAACAGGGCTAATGATTTTCCTGCTTCAGCCCAGTTAAATTTCGTTCTCTTTACAAATTCAAGTGTTTATTGATGTCCGGATCTAAACAGATGTTTGTGTAATTTTTCTGTGGAAAAAATAAAAATAAACTGCCTTAAAAAGTTGGTTTGTTCCTACATTGTTTTCTTTTTTAAACACAGTAGCAGATTGTTTTTATCTTTTTTTGCTGACAAGTTTCAGCTAACGCTGTAGCCTTCCTCAGTGTACTGCCGACGTTGGTGGCGTTACTTCCTTTTCTGTTTATTTGCGGGCAGCAGAGGTCAATGTCGCCCTCTGCTGCCGGAGAAGGCACTCGAGTGTCTGCTCGATCCCCAGTGAGTCGTGGTGGATGGCTGCTTAAACTGAGCCGGGATCCTCCTGTTAAAAGGGAGTTTTCCTCTCCATTGTCGCTACATGTTTGCTTAGTATGAGGATTGCTGCAAAGACACAGACACTAGTCAGTGACTTGATGCGACCTGCTGGGTTCCTTATAGAGGAAACTATTTACTGATCGGCGTAATGAACTGAACTGTGTTGGAATGTTTACTGTGTGAAGTGCCTTAAGATGACTCGTTGTGATTTGGCGCTATGTAAATAAACTGAATTTAGTAAACACACAAACCCATCTGGTAAATGAGCAGCTTTACCACAGACAACCTGGTCTAACTCGACTCAGGCCTAGTCCACATGTAGCCGGGTTTTTAAAAATGAATATCCACCCCTCCAAAAACTTGCATCCACACCACCTCATTTAAAAAAAAAAAACTGTCCACACGTACCCGGATAAATACGTTGTTAAGGACATGCCAGACCTGTAGGCGGCAGTACTTCCCCGTTCTTAACCTCGTCCTTCGTCTGTGGTCTTCCGCAAGGAGCAGTAATTCCGCTTGCAAAAACAAACAAGCAGAAAGCGCTTGGACAATTGATAAAGCGAGCGCAGCTCTGAGGGCATCCATGCTGCCGGCTAGTGTAAACACAGGTCGCATACATGATGTCAGCATTTTTTTTGTCGCGGAAAGTGACGTTGCGGACCTTAAAACTCCGGTTTTGTCTGTCCACACGCAGACACCCAAAACGGAGAAAACGCAGATCTTCACTTTGGCCGGAGTTTTTAAAAAAATCCCGTTTTCGTGTGGATGACAGGCCAAAACGTAGAAAGATTTCTACGTTTTGGCAGATCCCCGGCTACGTGTGGACAGGGCCTCAGTCTTCTGCTCCATTCTATCACAACTGAACATTGATATATTGACAAATATAATTCAGTCATTGCTATATGCTAGGAATCCAGAGATGAGGAGGTTGTTCCTTTTTATTTTTTATTCATTTTTTTAAGGGTTCCAAAAGGATTTGAAATAATGAAATGAATAAACAAAACACGAGTGCATGACTATTTACAGTGCTGGAACGTTTTTGAACTTTGGTTGAAACAGATTTATGTTAAACACAACAAATATGTGGGTCAAACCAGAGATGGAAATTGTGGCATCAGCTAGTCATCTCCATGTTTATTCTACTCAGCAACTGAACCAAGTTCATTCACTGTGCTGATTGAAATCACCTGGTTTAGTTGATGAGCTGAAGAAAGACGTGGCATGGAGAGGACTTGTTGATGCCACAACTCCCCAACTCTGGGGCAAACTCCCTGGAGGCATCAAGAATACACTAAGCAAAGATCAGATATTTAGTTTGGTTTGGAGAAATGAAAGGAAACGTCACTTCAGTCTGATCCAGAGACAGGAATATAAGTTTAATTAAGTGCATCAGACTTGGTTTGCTAAAGCTATTCTGCATTTCTTTAATTTCTAAAGCATAATAGACCACATCCTCTACCTTTTACAGGAAGTGACCATATTGACGTGAACTGGGAGATCCTGTCCATCTATTTAAGATAAAATATGCTCACCCTTTTAAAAGACAAGGACAATAACAGCTAAGTACCATTTAATTAGATGTCTACCATCAATTACATCCCCATCCCTGGCAGGGTTAAATACATTGCTCCCTGCTTCAAAACACCTCTATACTTTTAATAGATCTTTGTTAATAATCCCCCTGGGTTCCTCCTACAGTTCTTGACCTTTGTTCATGTCCATTTACTATTTATTCTGACATTTTTTGCACTTTGCACTAGTGACATACAGATTCAGCCTCAAGTATGAAACCACGGTCCTATTAAAGCATTTTTGATTGTTCGGCATTAGAGACTCAGGTATATCTTAGATGTCCGTTATGTTGAATCAGTCATTATGATGGCGTTGAGTTTAAGGTTCATCATCCTCATAGATATGCATCGCTATAGCTTTTTCTATGCCACCGCAACTGACTTCATCTAGAACCTGTAAAATGACAATAACTCATTCTTACTTGTAAATAAATTGGAGGCCAAACCATTGAGGGATAATGGAGGCCAAAGGCTAAAATAATGATATAAAGCAGGAGACTAACACACACACACACACACACACACACACACACACACACACACACACACACACACACACACACACACACACACTTTGTCGTTGAATCAGCGTCCCAGAACAACATCACATTTCAGCACAACCCATCCAAGAGTATACAAACAGTGACACACACTGGCATAACAGGAACAGGAAGTCTGTGGGAGCGGCTGCTGCACAGCACTCACCATATTCAGATTTTTAAAAAAGGACGATAAGAAGGGGGGTGGAAGGAGGGGAAAAGGGATTTCAAGTGCTGCCCCCTACAGGAAACGAATCAGGGGAGGGGTGAGCACTTTAAGAGCAAGGAATGCGCGCGTGTCTGAATTGAATTGTTGTGAGCATGCCTATTCTTAGGTGACGTGTCCGTCGCCCATGACGTAACGATGCCAACTTGGGAAGTGCAGATCAAGGAGCTCGCACATCCGTGAGGATTTGGGAAGGGTGGGAAAGAACAGCTGTCTACATAAACATTCAGAGAAGCTGGAGACGATCGGCCATCCAAGGCCAACGCTGGGAGCTAGATTTGGATTAGAGGCCGACCGATATGGTTTTCTTTTTTTTTTTAAGGCTGATGCCTATGCCAATTTTTAAAGAATTTTGTTGCTGGTATCTAAAGCCAATTATTAAGGCCGATATAAATACATTTTAGCAGCACATTGATTGAAAAACAATTGAACACTCACTGCGTGTAATATAAATTAAATAAGTCAATAAAACTAATATTTATTGAACTTTAAATATAAAAAACTCAAAAAACTGAAAAAAATAACTGTTGGGGTCCTTCAGGTCCTTTCTTCCCTCTAGTAGTGGCAGTGGTTGGCCACACAGGTGCCTGATTTATTTATTTTAATCGGCTTTTAAAAATAATTTCGGCCGATATAGCAAAAATTTCATATATCCGCCCGATATATCAGTCGGTCTCTAATTTGGATATCCGATAATTGTTTTGGTAGTGGCCAGAGCTTGTTGTGCTGCTTTAAGGTCTCTCAGTGGTCTCAAGGGCAACTCCAAACAGACAAATCGGGGTCAATTTCCACGAAGCCAAGTTTACTACTTCTCCAAGCCGTTTTCCATTCCGCGGGCGAGTTCAGAAACCACAGCGAGGTTGCTGGTCAGAGCATCTAGCCGATGACCGGCTTGTGCAACACAGGGGTCTTAGTGCTGACAACACGGCATCCCTTCGAGGTCAGGTGGCTTGCCAATTGTTCCCAACCTGCCCACTCCTAACAGCAGAAACCCAGCTATTATGAGTCCAATTACGTAACTATCTTCAATGTCCTCTGTAGACAGCAGCAACAGACACAAGATCAGATACTTGCCCCAGGAATCCATCATCCAGCCAAGTGCGATCTGTCAGGGCAGGAATGCTCCCCCTTAGCCATTCTTCAGGTAGAGAGAATCGATCAATTGCATTTAGAGACCAGCTGACCAGATCCATAGTTGAGAAAACAATCCTGAGAAAAATGCAGAGACACTCCAGACAGACTGACGAGGACAAAACGCATGCAAAGACAGAATCAGGAGGAAGAAAAGAACAGTCTATCCTCACCGAGAACAGGATAGAAAGGGATGAAGCAGGGAAAAGAGCACAGGAGGGAAAAAAACTAAATTTGCTTTTATGATGAAGATCTAAAACCAGCGTGAACATTGGCACAACTTACACTGGTTCGAAGGAGGCTATGATATCACAAACCGATGGTCACTTGGCTTTGTTACTACTGGACTTGCAAGTATTAATGTTTTTTGTCCAACAGCGTGGATCATTTTATTTTGTAGTTTCTCAGTATTAGCTGGCTCCTGTTCGTGTTAGCTCGTTGTTAACGCTAGCTACAGCAGGCTGCAGTAGGGTTGTTCATGACAGTAAATCGGCTTTCAACCAGTAGGACGAGGAAACAGGAAACTGTTTAGTGTTACTTTAAAACAATATATCAGAGAAACATTTAATTCGACTGAATTTACTATTCTTGGACTTTGTACTGCATAGAGGATGGGAGTCAAACGTGAATTTATTTTGACCTGCGTCATTTGCTGCTTGTGAGTTTTGCCCTCGATCTGTCATTTCCAAATGCAGACCTTTACAACACCCAGCCACAGGAAGCATTTGAGTTTAGCCTTCAAAAGGGGTGAAGTTTGGCTAAATAAGAGCATGTGTAGAAAGTGTGAATGTGACAAAAACATGTTAACCTCCCGAGACCCGAATTTGTATTTGATGTAATTTTAAAGAAAAAAACACACTGAGCTATTACAGATTAGTCAACTCTCATGAATGGGAACAAAAATGTTGTCAATTTCCTAAAAAACATGTTTAAACCTAAAGTCTATATCAAGTGTCTAAATACCAAAAAGGTCTCAGTTGAATAGAACAACATTTTATAGTGCAAGAAGCCATTGTCCACATGTGGACACAGGGCCTTAGGAGGTTAAATATGTATTTTACACGTAAACTGACATTTTGAAGCTGAAGCCAAATTTGAAATAAAAAGTTTAGTCATAAGCTGGACAGAAGAGCACAGAGCAGGATGCACAGACAACAAAGATGCCAGTTGCTAGGCAATGACTGATGTCGAATACCCGAGTCAATACCGGTACACTGTAAAAACAGACATTAGCCAAAGTTTCTAACTCACACCTCATCTCCATCGCTTTTTGAACACACCTGCTAATCCTACATTGGTGGAAATTTTTCCAGATGATTGCATTTTCATTCCAGTTCATGATAACTTCTTAAACTTGGATCGAACACCTCTGGGTGCTGAGGAGCCACCAGGATCGGCTTCACCATCTCATCTTTGTGGATATGATGCAGGAGATTCTCCGTGATTGGAAGTGTGGTGATATGGTCAGCTGCAGCCAAGTTGAAATATGATAAATGACCTGCACTTGTATAACAACTTTCAGAGTCAGATGACTCCAAAGCACTTTACACTACAGCGCATCATCCATTCACACACTCACACACACTGATGATGATGAGCTACAATGTAGCCACAGCTGCCCTGGGGCTCGCCGACAGTGGTGAGGCTGCCGAGCACAGGCGCCACAGATCCCTCCAGCTACCACCCGCAGGCAAGGGGGTTCAGTGTCTTGCCCAAGGACACAAAGGCAGTGCTCTCCACCAAGAGGGATCGATCCCACAACCCTCTGGTTACAAACAGATCGCAGAAAGCAATCATGGATCAATGAAAGTATTTGATACGGCCCCCCCGTTCATTCCTTCACCCGTTTCCTTCTGTTGGTAAAAACTAGCTTTGCTTTTATTTGGACCCAAACTCAAACCTTATTAATATAAAACCTTTAATGATTGTGAGGTTAAAAAAAGAAAAAAAGAAAAAAAAAGGTTCTGCCTAAATGACTTCCCTTCCTGTGTTGCTGATCTTGCCATTATATTCATTTATAGCTTTATTTACTTTTTTGTTTTGTTTGTTTGGAGTTGTCACCATTGTTAAAGCAGGAGGTTTGGACTGTAACTTAAGACTGTTGATCTAATGATCAAAAATAAGGAGATTAAAGTATCCAGCAGTTTTACTTTCTTTGGGCTTTCTCTAAAGACTGGGTGGAGCTGACTCGGTGCAACATAAATATGTGAACACAAATAGGCAAGTGTCACAAAATCATCAACAACACTGACTTCAGGAAGAGCGACGCGCTGCACCGCAGACGCACCCTAACCAAACTCTGGGACTGCTTACAGCCGACTCAGAGGCGTATCAGCTGTACATCAACTCTGTTCCCCAGTTCCCTCTTTGTGCTTTCCAACGAGAGTCATTTGCACAACAAAGGCACATCAATCCCGCTCTAAACTGGCGTTGTGAAAAGAGTTGATTTCAAAGTAAATTAAGCAAAAGCCCAAAAAAAATGAAGTGGTCTCAAATTTTCTTGTCTCCAATACCAGATTATAAATTTCAGAAGAGCAACATTGGTGAAATAAATATTTTAAATGGAAGTAAAAAGAATTACTAATCCATCGAGTGATTAGAAACTTTATCATCTTGAGTGCAGTCCAGCTAATTAAAAACAAAAATGAGTGTATTTATCTAAAAATCACAGCTCACACGGGTAATGCTGATGTGATTCTGGAGGTCCACGTCTTTATGACACTACCACTCCGGGCGTTGTAAAAATTATTCTAGAGGAAGAAAAATCTATATACAAACAAAAAAAAAAAAAAAAAGAAATTGATTCAAACTCGGTGGTGATATCATGACTTACTTGACTGTAGAGCTGGTGATCTCCCATGGTCTCATACCAGAGTCTGCAGTGCCCTCTGCTGCTCTCTGGTATCAAATACAAACAGAAGAGTCAGCAGGTCAAATGATGCATTCAAGACCCCACTGCTGTTACCCAATCTGCATGTTCAAAAGTTTCCACTTGGATTGCTTATTTAAATCATAAAAAAAATAATAAAAAAATCTATTTTACTGCATCTTTTCCTGTCATAGCTCCTCATGGGAACCCAAGCCCTGCACGTTTTAGGTGTTTCCCTGCTCCAATCTTAAGTGACACATGTTAATTCTGCAGAACATGAGGATGAGCTAAAAAGGAAGGAAGGAAATCCTCATAAAACAGCTTTGTTTGGCATCATCCAACGGGTTATTTAACCTCATATGACAGTGAGACGTAACAGGGTTTAGACATAAAATAATGGTGATGATCTAATTTGTGACTGAAGCTCGAGTAAAGTTCTAAACAGGCTTTTGGGTTCTCACAAATTAAACGTTTTGTGCATCATTTATTATCTGATTCTGATTTTTATAAAACCGGCCCACAATTGTGATAAACAGCGCCACGTCCATCTAGTCCGAATTTTTATTTCTTTTTGCTGTTTTTTTGACAACTAACGAAAGACCCCGTTAGCAAAAATTTTCTCTAAAACTACAAATAGATTACTTACATAAGCACAGACTTTTTAAACAGTAGATACGCAAAAACAAAGTACTAAAATGAGCAGCCAACAGGGATTTACAGCCCATATTTCCAACGGCACTCAAATACAGCGGGGCCTAATCTGTTTTAATCTGGGCATAAACGTCGTCACTAGAGCACTGACATCTGTAGAGACTAGCTTTTTCTGGTCAAGTGAAATTAACAGAGGAAGTCCATCATTTTCTCAGACAAGATGGCTATAACAACCTGCCAGAAGGTTACGCTGATATCGTGCTCTGTTCTCTGCGTCTCTCTCTTCCTGCCTGGTATGCTTTTGCCCAGAAGGAGGAAAGAAAAGGGCCAGCCTGAGGGTAAGGCAGCTTATCAGGCCATCATCCATCCATCTCCATCCCCAGCAGCTGCTGCTGCTGTTCTGAGGCTTCAAGAACCCGCCATACTGCAAACATGTCTATTGTGATTTCACACGATCTAGATGTATATGGTTATTATTCTAGCCTGAAACCGACTTGGTTGCCATCTTTAAAGTTTTTGGCGTTCAAAAAATGTCTAAAAAGATTTAGAAATTCTTTCAAAATAAAACTGAAAGACAAATTACTTTTGTGATCATTTTTAATGTTTTTGGTTGTATCATTACAATATATGTTCACATTAATCTCAATGAGCAACGCTATATTAGCTTCTTGAGACCCGGAATTGTATTTGGTGTGACTAAAAAAACACTTCTAGTCTTAACAGATTAGTTGACTCATAAATGTAAACATAAACAACAACAAAAAGGCCTTCTAGAGTCCCCCCCCCCCCCCCCCCTTGGAAAAGCACAAGTTAAGCTACTTTGAGGAAATGTAAATAATACTAAAACCTAATTAATAACCACGCCAATTTTTTTCAAAAGCTATGATAGTTTTGCGCCTCATTTCAGCTTTGTTGTAAAAACTATTTTTATTTTACTGCAAAAATAGTTTTAAACTTGTGAACTTCGACCTAGACACTTCTGCTTTGTTTAAATTTGTGTTTTCTGGAGGTGGTCCTAATGCTCTCTGCTAATAAACCAGCCCTTTATTCATTTTAAATTAATGAAATATACGTACAACATAAGGTTCCAGTTACTCTTCAGGAGCGATGAGCTACTTGTGGTGGGTGTTAGCAACATGCTAACAACCAGGCTACCTCACAGCTAATACAAAACCCAACCTTAAAGCCAATACAACCAAGGAGATAAATAAAAACATTTTTAAATGGCTTCATACCATTGTCTCTCTTCCAACAGCCAGACTCCAATCAAGCTTCCATCTTTGTAGCTTCCATCTCTCTTAACACCACATGAAATTATACAATCAATATTTTTCAGTAAGATTCTCTGAATCATATATTTAATCTCCTCGATTTAAAATATTGAATTTTTGGTGAATTTTCAATCACATAATTGTAGCTCAGCCAGTCAAACACATGTTGTTGTACAGTGATGTCCAATACTGGTCCTCCTGGGCCACCGTCCTGCAATTTTTAGAGGGTTCTCTGCTTTAACACACCTGCTTTTAATCAGTGGGTGATTACCAGGCTTCTGCAGAGTTTGATGACCTACTGAACCAGGTGTGTCAGAACAGGGAAACAAATAAAACATGAGGTAGTGCTAGCTAAAACTGGCTGATGTAGTGCTAGCTTGCAGCCACTTGAGAGCAGCAGCAACACATAACAGAAAATACCTATTTTGGGGATTTTTGTCAAATATGTCAATTTGTCTGCATTCTTGCTCCTCCAGTTGGACCGGGGTTCTATTCTTCTGTAAAGCATCAGCTCCCAGTTCCAGATGACCCAGACCAGTGGGATGTGGATTCGTCTCCTTCCCTGTCACACACTTTTGAGGCCATGGCCAAAGTGATGAGCATCCAACGAGGCAAAAAATACAACCTGATGGCTCAAGTGATTCCCATCTACAGCTTTGGGATCCTGCTTTACATCCTGTATATTATCCATAAGGTACTCCCTGTGACTAGGCTCTGCTGTAAACAGCAATGAACAACATGTTTTAAAATAAGTACAAAAATAATATTAAATCCAGTTTTATAATAATATGTTGGACTAAAAAAAATCCTCTCGTGCTTTTTGATCCTAGCTGACAAACAAGAGCAAGATAAATAAACCAGGACTCTACACTACAGTGAAAATGACAAGTACGAGGAACACAGCCAGTGAGTGTTATTTGTTTATTTAATAGACTTCTACTGGTGTAAATATCATCAGGGTTTTTTTTTTAATTAAAAAAATGAATGCTGAGTAAATCTTCAGTAAACAACCAGATTCATGTTATGGAACATTTTATTTTGAAAGGAAACCAGTAAACAAACAGTTGTCTTGCAGAATAATTTGATGTTGTTGACTGTTTAGCTACAGATTATGAGCTCGCCAGGCTTCAACAGCAGCTTCTGCAAGCAGAAATGATGATGGAGAGGATCGTCTCAGAGAGGAGCAACTGTTCCTCGAGGTATGAATCAGATTTTAACTTCACTGAACCGCAGAGCGTCTCAGCTCTCCTCGGTAGGGTGAGGAGCTCTGTGACATCCGGGAGGGGCTCGGAGTACATCTGCTGCTCCTCCAAATCGAGGGGAGCCAGTTGAAGTGGCTCGGGCATCTGGTTAGGATGCCTCCTAGACACCTCCCTGGTGAGGTTTTCTGGGCACATCCAACTGGGAGGAGACCTAAAGGGAGACCCAGGACACACTGGAGGGACTGTGTCTCTCGCCTGGTTAGGGAACGCCCTATTTATAGGTTTAAAGTTACATGTCAAAGCCTTTTCATCTCCTCCTGACTCGGCTGCCATATTTGTGCTGCAGGAAGCGGAAAAATAAAACCTCAGCTTCAAAGAAGGAAGAGAAGCTCCTGAGGCAGCTGAGGCAGATATCACTGCTGATGCAGGAGGGCCGGTTGGAGGGAGCATCCCCGGAGATGGAGGCTGAGGAGGTCCCCTACAGTGCAGACTGGGAAGGTGCACACCTAAATATAAATCATCAAACCTTCTTCAACCGGACTCTTTAGGACATGTGTTTAGCCAATACAAACCTTTTAATTTTACTTTTACTCCAACACAGGATATCCAGAGGAAACGTACCCACAATACGATGATCACCGCGGTAACAGGCGGGAGTTTAGAACATTCAGGCCAGAGGATGCTCCCAGTCAGCCCACTGCCGAGGCCCTCGCAGAGAGGATGGAACAAGAAGAGGAGGAGATTGTGGCAAGGAAACTCTCTATAGTGCACGAGGAAGAGGAGGATGAAGTGGACAAAGAGGAAGATGAGGAAGTGAATGGAGAAGAGGAAGAAGATGAGGAAACTGAAGTGGAGGAAAGTGTAGAAGAAGATGAGGAAGAGGAGGAAGCAGAGCAGAAGCAGCTGCTTCCTCCTATTCAACCTGCTGTCAACAAGAAGCAGGAAAGAGTTGGGTTGGAGGTAAGCACAGAGTTACAACATCACAGCGGAGGGAAGAAGCAAATCAGTTTCAGTGACCGCAAACACGTCTTCCACTACCCTAAAGAAGAAACATTCGAGGAAGAGGAGTATGAGAAGGAAGAGGTGACGGAGGAAGGAGAAGAGGAAACAGAGGTGGAGGATGAGGATGAGGAAGCTGGTGCTGAGGATGATCCACTGATGGAGGCAGAGAGCCTGCAGTTCAGCTGTGAAGGATCTTCAAACCCATATGAAGGAGAGGAGGAGGAGTGCATGCTGTTAGCGCTAGAGGAGGATGAAGATCAGCTCCACGTAGACTTGCCTAAAGAAGTTGAGCAAAGTGGGCTGAGGATGAGAAACAGACGGGAGACATGAAAGAACTTTTCCTGCATGTAGAATAGTCACAGTTGTGTCCTTCTAGATTCCTGTTTAAACCATAAAACCCAAACTACACTGTAACTAAATATGGCTGTCAAAAAAAAAAAAAAGAAATTTCAATATTTTACTCCAAAGATTTATTTTCCATTCCTTTCTGGTTATTAAAGAGTGGATTTGGCACAAAGTACAGAAGAAAGTGTCTAAAAGCTTTGAAATGATGAGAACCATTCAACAGAGAAACAGCTGTCATCACCTTCAGACTACAGCTGCTGCTCGTCTGCATCAAAACAAGTCGCTCTAGGTTGTTTGGACATCTGAGCAGTCTCAGTGAAAGGAGACATCAGGACTGACCCAGAACTGGTTGAAAGCATGAAACATTCTCTCTAGCCAAGGAACACACTAGGATCCCCCAGAAGCAGCAGCAGAGTGTTAGTGACAGGGATGTCTGGTCTTCCCTCTTGGACCTCTGCAACCTACCTTTGCATGAGCAGAACATGGATTAAACATGTTAAAACTGTTTGTCCATATTTGTGACTTATTTATCATCTCGTAATAGTTCATTTTCATCATTTTTCTCTGGCATTGTGATCCTAAAGTTCCATCTGATCTGTCCTGTTTGATATGAGAAAGCTCCTCTGAGTACTTTAAGATTGTTTTTCAAAAAATAAAAAAACAAAGTTTTCTCTCATATCTTCATTTTGCATGTATGAGAAGCTTTTGAATTCAAAAATCAAAGCCTGATAAAAAAATCATATCTTCATTAAGCATCAACAGCACAGCATGAATATATGATAACGCTCCTGGTCGTGACTGATTAAACGAGCTAAAGGAAGCATTGTTTCAGTGGCTGACAAGAGCAGACGTACAAACAGCTCAGTCTCACAGAAAAATACTATTTGATGATAAAAAGATCAATCAGCTACAACCCTTGTTCAGTGATTCCTCTCTGATGGCACAAACATCAGTCAATCAATCAGATTTATTTATAGAGCACTTTTCAAACAAAGTGCAACTCAAAGTGCTTTACAAAATGACCCCAGATTCCCAAAACAGGTTAAAAACATTAACAGACATATGCAAGCACACGCACAAGTAAAAATTATATTTGGCTGAGTCCAGATAAGCCAAGTAAGGCAAAGCAAGGAAACGCCACCAGAGGAGCCGTCTGCCCCGGCAGCATCAGGTCTTCCACACTAAGTCAGGGCGCTCAGTGGAGGGAGAGCATAGACCCCCCACCTCCACTTAAACACTACCTGTAGAGGCAGAGGGCCCCTACAGAGGAAACACTGGATTAAAATGGGTAAAAATATAATAAAAGAGCTAATATAAGGGACTAAAGTTAGAAAATAAGTAATACATAAAATCATATAGACAGTAAAATAATAGTATTAAATAATAAAAACAATGCTAAAATATAATCATGTAAAACATGCAAAGTAAGCAATAAAATATATGTAAAACAAGAAATAAAACTAGTAAATATTTAGATAAAAGATAACCTAAAAAGATGGGTCTTGAGCCTGGACTTCAAAACATGAATGTTCTCTGCAGCCCTGAGGTCCTCTGGCAGCTCGTTCCAGAGGCGAGGGCCATAACGCTGGAAGGACGCCTCGCCGTGAGTGTGTGTTCTGACTTTAGGGATGACCAGGAGACGCCTGCCAGAGGAGCGCGGAGGCCGTGAGGGTTCATACGGTAAAAACAGTTCTGAGAGATAAGAAGGCCCAAGACCGTTAAAAACCATTAGAAGAACCTTAAATTAATACACAGGAGAACACAATATCATCAATATCATGAATAAAAAAAAGAGAGACTAAACAAATGTGAAATAATCACAATACAGTTTTGTCTGAGTTACGTTAGAAGGTTGGAAACAGATTTCCTTCTCAGCCGGTGGGTGGTTGCCAGGTTTTCTCCTTGTAAAAAGGCCAAAGAGGGATGTAGTCGTTTCAATGAAACCAATACCTCCATACTTCCTGGTTCCAGAGCCAATCATATCAGAGCTTGTGAGTTTGCCGAGTCTGTGCCAACAAACGCTGCTGTGCTGGAATTTGTAATTAGACACTGGCTGGCAAAAATCAGCAGCGCTGATTTAAAGAGCCAAAGCCTGTAAAAGAGCGACACGGAAGTTCTTACTGAGAGAGAGAGAGAGAGAGGGAGAGAGAGAGAGAGAGAGAGAGAGAGAGAGAGAGAGGAGAGAGAGAGAGAGAGAGAGAGAGAGAGAGAGAGAGAGAGAGAGAGAGAGAGAGAGAGAGAGAGAGAGAGAGAGAGAGAGAGAGAGAGAGAGAGAGAGAGAGAGAGAGAGAGAGAGAGAGAGAGAGAGAGAGAGAGAGAGAGAGAGAGAGAGAGAGAGAGAGAGAGAGAGAGAGAGAGAGAGAGAGAGAGAGAGAGAGAGAGAGAGAGAGAGAGAGAGAGAGAGAGAGAGAGAGAGAGAGAGAGAGAGAGAGAGAGAGAGAGAGAGAGAGAGAATTTGTTTTTTAAAACAAATTTTTCCATCACTGTGTGTAATTTTAATGTTGTGAATACGAACACTGATCAGTGATAATTCATTCTTTATTTAAACTGAAATATTTAACTAAAAATGTTTATTTCTTTGCATATCTCTTGTTTTGTTGCATTCACACAACAAACTATATTATACGTAAACAGATATTTCTTCCACTGCCACCTTGAACCAAGTTCTCCAGATAAGCTCCTTCAAATGTTCCATTAATGTTCCAGAACCACAAGCGTGCCGTTTGACGAACTGTAAGTTTATTGTTTTCCATTGATAAAGAACTGTGTCAATACCACCAGAGTAAATTGCACACCATTTACTGTACATTACGATGAGAGCACTGAAAACAGAGTGAAAGAACTTTTGGTTCTTTGGACACGTAAGAAAAGCAGACTTTACAGCAAGAGTATCAACAGTTTGAGAAATAGAAATTTAAAATAGTTACAACACAATTAAGTACAAGAATAGCGCATTTGTTAAAGATTTTCTCATAACCCACAGTAACAAGAGCGGTATCAGAGATTGTTCTTTGCTGCTGTTCAGCTTTCTTTTTTAAAACCATCATCAAATATAAAATCTACTGCAGAAAAGATACTGCCTCATCAGAACAAGGAAGAAGAGAGAAAAGAAATGAGTGCAAATGTGAACAAGATGGAGACTTACTGCTGTTTACTGACGTGTCGAACTTCACGACACCGAGCATAAACCTAAAAAATGTAAATAAAAAATAAGTATGGAGTGCATTTTCAAACTAACTGTGGACACTGAATGTGTTGAATCAGTGTACGGTTGTTGCAGACTGGAGGACAGACCAAAGCTCAAAGGCTTTGGAAAGTTGTTGTATCTGGTGTCTGATGTACAAACATTTACGTCATTAAACAGAATGGAGTTGTAGGGCATAAACATCATTTTAAGTGAAGTTCAGTGGAAATGTTATGACTAAGTAATAGCACTTGGAACAACCTTAGTGTGGGGAAATAGAAGGGTTTTGACAGAAAGACAAGCTAATGGCTAGGCTGAATCGGACCAGCTTAACAGTGGTTAATATTTCTATGTATTCAAATGAGCTGCTATGACATTTTGGAGATTGGGTGTTTTAAATGGCGATGATCCTTTTTGGTCTGTTAGCTCTGGTCAGACTAGCTGTTAGCTTGTCATTCTTATGCAATTTTGTCTATACTGAGGTCATTAAATAAGCTATCCACTTCAGGTAAGATATTTCTTATGTCAGCTTTCTACACTACTCTCCTAAAAAATTCCTTGTAAAAATTTAAACTCCTCAGTTAGGAAACATTATCTCAGTCAAGTTATCTTAATATCCACAAATGATGTTGGATTTTATATTGTGGGTTGGTTTAGTCACCTTTATGAAAAGTCCAAGGAATGAGCAACACACCTAAACATGTGGGTAGCTAGGTTCCCTCCAAAAAATTTTCCAATGCCTCCCGTTGGTGTCCACATTTGTTTTGAACTTCAAGTGCTGCCATAATTGTTCTAGCACATGTTTATGGATGATTGGCAAGGCGCTTGGACACGTGAGCCACAAATTTGTTCAGTTTGTTATGCTCCGAGTATCAGCGTTCCACCTGCTAGTGACGGTCGGAGGGAGCAGGCGGAGTGGGGATGAGTGACTATTGTTTTGTAAAGCACCTTGGGGGGTTCTAGGACTCTAGAAGATGCTATATAAAACAGGCCATTGACCATTCTGCAACCAGACCCAGGCATTAGCTTCTTGAAGCAATTACATTGAGCATTTTTGTCCCAGAGGACTTCAAAGCACTTTACGCTACAGTCAGTCATTCACCCATTCACACACATGTTCACACACTGGTGGTGATGAGCTACATTGTAGCCACAGCTGCCCTGGAGTACACTGACAGAGCTGTGGCTGACGGACACAGGCGCCACTGATGCCTCCATCTCCACCAGCGGGAATGGAGGATGGCCTTTCCTTCCTAAAAACACAACTGGCACAAACAGAGCCTGGGTTTGAACCAGCAACTCACCGGCTACAGAGAAAACTCCTAACCCCTGAGCCACCATCACCACAGCAATTTGGCCTCAGCCCTGTTAACTATTTCCAAACTAGTTCCACGAGACTGTTGAAGTCAAAGACGGATCACGACTTGAGCGTCTTAGGAAGACGACACCTCGTGAAGATCAGTTCCTCATCTTTGCCAAAGGCTTTCTTCCAGAGTTGTGTCAGTGTCCAAGACCCATTAAAAATAATTAAAATGCATTAAAAACACTTTTCCAGGGTTTTGATTATGATAGTATGTACGTTTTTAGTATTTTGTGACTGTACTTTTAAAAAATATAATATTGGTAACGTCCCAGCCTCAGCACAGACAGGAATGTGGGGACTCTATGCAATCTCACAAACCCAGATAGGGAACCACTGCTCCAGATATTTAAAATGAAGTATAACAGTACCACCAGTGGTAGAACCAGTATCATCACAAAGTATTTCCAGAAGGAGTACAGAAGGAAGGGCCTTCCAAAAGTCCATACCCAACTAAACACTTGTGGGACCAGCTTGTGACTAAAAATGTCAACCTTCAACAACAACTGGTTGAAGTATGTGACGTCATCCCACTGTAAACTATGACTAGTCTGGTGACCAGCATGAGGAGCCCATGCATTTAGCTGTGCTGCTTACTTCCTAGGCAACTTGCAAAGGTGACCAATCAGGCTTTCCAATACCGATCATTAGAGTGGGTGACTAGATAACCTTTTAAAAAAAACATTTTAGAATAGTATTGATTCAATCTTTTTCTATTGTTGTTTGTAGTCTTGGAGGTCTATCTAATGCTATCTTAGAAGTATTTGGAGAATTACCTCCAGGGGATGAGGAGAGAGGAAACAAATCACCTAGCTCAGCTTGATTTCTGGCTAAAGTTTGACACTAGAATTAGTCTTTAAAGGCACACTAAAGAATGTTAGAAGTATCTATTGTTCATCACAATTTCACAGTTTAGTGCACCTTCACCTTTTACATTCACGAGTGTGACATGATAATGTCTACAGCACTTTGCTGGCACCCGTTCTATGTCTGAGTCTCTGATTCAGGTGAAAGTAAGGGTTTTCCTTGCAGCAATGGCTGATTTCTGGAGAACCGTGGAGCAGACACTGATACGGATGGAGAAATCATCATGTAATAAATATGAAAACAAAGTTAAGCTTGAGGATGGGGATTTTTTTTTTACTTACCAACTATGTAAGACGTATCCATGCATGGTGAAGTGAGTGACATTGTGTTTCATGTTGGAGACTACAGAAAATCCAGTGAGCTGTGACTGTTTGTTAAATTTTACAGAGAAGGAAATGTTAACTTTATATATTTACGACATAAAGAAACAGTGTTGGTTTTTCTTAATGATGTTACAGTGCAAAATGACCATAAGTATCAAGACAAACTGTTTGATTTAGCAGGTATTTTACCGTTTGTGCTTGTTTTCATCCGCTGACCGAGACCACCCGCCTCCCCCAGGCACACGCACGTAACATAAAATTTGAGGCCCAGCAAGTATTTTTGACTATGCAGGACTTCCAAGGTACTGGGGTGATTTGGAGAGTTTCAAACCAGCCAGAGATGCATGAACAGCCCTTAAGGACAGACGGACCCGCTCTTTTCTGAACTTCAGGTCTATTCACAGGCTAACTTGCTGTCAAAGCTGGAGAGGGCGATGGCGAAGGCTTGCAGGGCACACATTGGGTAGTTATAGTCCATGGTGAAAACATCCTCTGCCACACGGCCAAACTGCATCACAATGTAGTCAGCTGCAGAAAAATTAAACACACATGCATTTATTCATAATACATCCAAAGTATTTAGGGTTAGATTTAGAAAAGCTGTCATAAAATTAATAAATTTCTTTACAATAACAATTGGGAAAAAAATATTTATTTTCTTGTTTAGTTTTTGTCAGGACTCAGGTATCTCCCGGCTGACCTTCGGACCACAACTCCCGACATGCCCCTCGTGGGGAGCTCCCAGCGTGCTCCTCGCGGGGATTCCCTCCACGTCACAGCCAAGCAAGGCTATATATGGAAGACGCCGTGACCGGCTTCTCATCTCAGTCATCGTTTCTTCCTCACAGAGATACGACCAGAGAAATAATAAAACTGTTAAACGTCTCACCTTGTTCGTCTCCTTCATCCAGTCTGATCAGCCTGACAGGATGACTGACAACCGAGTAGATTCGACGGAGATCGATCGTCTCCGCCACGAGAACGTGCAGCTGCGTTCCATGGTAGATCAGCTCAACACCAAGGTGAACTCCTTGTCCGACCACACCCTGCGTCTATCCACGGCTCTCACGGCTCTCCAACAACAAGCAAACGATCAGCAGCAACAGATCGCTGCACTCCAGCAGCCAACCCGCTCTGCTCCTAGGGAGGAGCCCCACTTCAGCCTGCCGGAGAGGTGGAACGGGGAGACGGGGAGCCCCGATGGTCTGCTCGCCACGCTGGACATGCAGTTCGAGTGCCAACCTGGACGCTACCCATCTGCGCGCTCCCGAGTGGCGCATCTCACCTCCCTGCTCTCCGGACGCGCCGCGGAGTGGGCTGCTGCGCTTTACAATTCCAAATCCCCTGCCTGCAACGACTATGCTGCGTTTGTGTCCGCTCTCCGGAAGACCTTTGTTCCCCCCAGCAGCGAAGTGGGAGCAGAGACACGCCTTCTCAAACTCCGCCAGCGAGAACGCTCGGTGTGCGTTTATGCGTCGGAGTTTCGCACCATCTCCGCCAAGCTGCAGTGGAATGACTCCGCTCTGCGGGCCGCCTTCCTGGAGGGGCTGGCACCCTACATCCGTGATGAGTTGGCGGGAAGGGAGCTGCCTCAGACCCTGGATGAGGTGGTTGATCTGGCGCTGCGCATCGACCAGCGGGTTCTGGTTCGACCCAAGTTATCCACGCGTCCACCCAGGACGCCGGTGCCTCGCCCTCGTTCACCCACGCCAGCTCCTGTACCCATGCTGGCGGAGGAGCCCATGCAGCTCGGCCACCTTCCCCCCGAGGAGAGACAACGACGGTGGCGCGAGGGCCTCTGTGCCTACTGTGGCTCTCCCGACCACCGACGCCTGGACTGCCCGCTACGATCGGGAAACGGGGGGCCCCACTGAGTATTGGGGTCGCTCAGTCTGGGTCTTCTTCTACCCCTGTCGCTACTAACCGTCTCCTTATTCCTGTCACCCTCCTCCATGGTGAGGCCTCACTCCACGTAAACGCATTGGTGGACTCGGGGGCCGCGGACAATTTCATGGACCTAGATCTGGCAAAACGCCTACGGATCCCCCTACAACCCCTGGAGAGAGTTATACCAGTGACCTCGGTGGACGGTAGGCCTCTCCAACCCTACCCAGTCCGAGACCGAACCCAGTCACTCCGTATGATCACCCAAGGCCACCAGGAGACCCTCCATTTCCTGGTCATTTCTGCTCCCTCTTCTCCTCTAATCCTGGGGTTCCCCTGGCTCCGTCTCCACGACCCTCATATTTCCTGGTCCCAGAACCGCCTGCTGGGCTGGGGGACCTCGTGCCAGACCCACCTCGTTCCTCCTCCATCCTCGGCGGGTCTTCCGGACGGGGGCCCCGGCTCCACACCGCCCCACTTGCCGCTGCCCTATCGGGACCTGGCCGCGGTGTTCGACAAGCGGCGTGCCACCTCCCTGCCACCTCACCGGCCATATGATATGGAGATCAAGCTGCTACCCGGAACCAGTCCTCCCCGCGGGCGCCTTTTCTCTCTCGCGCCTCCCGAGACCAAAGCGATGGAAGAATACATCGCCCAGGCCCTCCAGCAGGGGTTCATCCGACCCTCCTCCTCTCCGGGTGCCGCTGGCTTCTTCTTCGTGAAGAAAAAGGAAGGCGATCTTCGCCCCTGCATAGACTATCGGGGTCTGAACAAGATCACAGTCAAGGACCGCCATCCTCTGCCGCTCCTCACTACCGCTCTGGATGCCATCTCCCAGGCACGGATCTTTACGAAACTGGATCTCCGGAGCGCCTACAATCTGTTCCGTATAAAGGCCGGGGATGAGTGGAAGACCGCGTTCATAACACCCACCGGCCACTGGGAGTACCTGGTTATGCCCTTCGGACTATGCAATAGCCCTGCTGTCTTCCAACGTCTCATTAATGATGTCCTCCGCGACATGCTGGGACGGTGGGTGTTCGCCTATCTGGACGATATACTGATCTACTCCAAATCCGAGGCCGAACACATCCATCATGTTCGCGCCGTCCTAACCCGGCTCCTGGACCACAACCTGTACTGTAAACCCGAGAAATGCTCCTTCCATCAGCAGTCCATATCCTTCCTGGGCTACATGATCTCGGACGAAGGGATAACCATGGACCCTCAGAAAATCCAGGCGGTGAAGGACTGGCCCTTGCCAACCAGCCTGAAACAACTGCAGAGTTTTCTGGGTTTCTGCAACTTTTACCGCCGTTTTATAAAGAACTATAGCACCCTCGTAGCCCCTCTCACCTCTCTCACTCGACCAGGCTCCCCTGGCCAGCTGTTTCGTCTAACTCCCGACGCCATTCGGGCCTTCCGCCACCTGGTCACCCGCTTTACCTCGGCCCCGATCCTCCGCCATCCAGATCCTGCAGTTCCCTTTGTGGTCGAGGTCGACGCCTCTGACGTCGGCGCCGGCGCCATCCTGTCTCAAGGCGGGCCCGACGACAGGCTCCATCCCTGCGCCTACTTCTCCAGGAAGTTTTCCACCACCCAGCAGAAGTACGGTGTGGGCGACCGTGAGTTACTGGCCATAAAATGGGCATTGGAGGAATGGAGGCAGTGGCTTGTGGGCACCACTCGGCCTTTCACGATCTGGACTGACCATCAGAACCTGACCCACATTAAATCTGCCAAGCAGCTTAACCCTCGCCAGGCTCGCTGGGCCCTCTTCTTTGAACCCTACGACTTCCATCTCGCCTACCGCCCGGGAGCCAAGAACCAGAAGGCGGACGCCCTCTCCCGCCAATTCACCCACTCCACGCCCTCGTCCGAGCCAGCGCCAATCCTCCCGAAACACCGCTTCCTGGGCCAACTGAGGTGGCCGTTGGAGGAAGCTATCCAGAACGCCCTCCGGGACGACCCCGCGCCTCCAGAGACCCCCGCGGGTCGCCTCTATGTCCCCACGGCCTGTCGTAGCGAGGCGTTGTCCTGGGCCCACTCATCACGCCTGTCTGGCCACGCTGGTTTCTCCAGAACTCTTAAATTCCTCCAGCGAGCCCTCTGGTGGCCAGGCATGGCGAGGGATGTGAAAGAATACACCAGCGCCTGTGACGTCTGTGCCCGCTCCAAGAACCCCAACCAGGCCTCGGCTGGTGCCCTCCGACCTCTTCCGGTGCCCAGCCGCCCCTGGTCCCACGTGGGGCTGGACTTCGTCACGGGTCTCCCGCCGGTCAATAACCTCAACACTGTCATGACGGTTACGGACCACTTTTCCAAGTCTGTCCATTTCATCGCCCTTCCGGGTCTCCCCTCAGCCCAACGCACAGCGGAACTGTTCCTGGAGAACGTGGTGCGCCTCCACGGGTTCCCAGTCGACGTGGTCTCGGATCGGGGGCCCCAGTTCACGGCCCGGTTCTGGAAAGCTTTCTGTCGGCTGATGGGAGCATCGGTCAGTCTATCTTCAGGCTACCACCCGCAGACCAATGGCCAGACGGAGCGGGCTAACCAACAGCTGGGTCGGTACCTTCGTTGTATTGTCTCGGCTCAACCCTCGCAGTGGCCTAAATACCTCCTCTGGGCGGAGCTGTCCCACAATCTTCATACCTCATCTGCCACTCGGCTGTCCCCTTTCGAGGTCTGCTATGGCTTCCAGCCCCCGGTCTTTGCCCACCAAGAACCCGAGGTCGCCGTTCCGGCAGTGGAAGCCATGGTGAGACGCTGCAAGAGCGCCTGGATCAAAGCACGAGCCTCCATAACCAGAGCTAACACCAGCTATGCTCACCAGCATCTCCGTCGACACCGTCCTGGTCCCTCCTATGCTCCTGGGGACAAGGTCTGGGTGTCCACGGCTGACCTTCGGGTCCGTGCCGGGTCCAAGAAACTCGCCCCTCGGTTCCTCGGCCCATACCCCATCCAAAGGGTCATCAACCTGGTCACGTACCGGTTGCGGCTGCCGGCTACTCTCCGCATCCATCCCACCTTCCATACCTCCCGGCTCAAGCCCTACGTGGAGTCCTCCCTTCTCCCGCCTCCGGCTCCGGCGCCGCCTCCTGCCCGCTTCCTCGACGGTGAGCCTATCTACACCGTCCGGCGCATCCTGGACGCTCGCCGCAGGGGTCGGGGCTGGCAGTACCTGGTGGACTGGAAGGACTATGGCCCCGAGGAACGCTCCTGGGAGCCGGCTCGGTCCATCCTGGACCCTTCCCTGATCTCTGACTTCTGGGTCCGCCGGGGTCGCGCTGGGACTTCTGGAGCCGTCCCTGGACCGGGGGGTCCTGTCAGGACTCAGGTATCTCCCGGCTGACCTTCGGACCACAACTCCCGACATGCCCCTCGTGGGGAGCTCCCAGCGTGCTCCTCGCGGGGATTCCCTCCACGTCACAGCCAAGCAAGGCTATATATGGAAGACGCCGTGACCGGCTTCTCATCTCAGTCATCGTTTCTTCCTCACAGAGATACGACCAGAGAAATAATAAAACTGTTAAACGTCTCACCTTGTTCGTCTCCTTCATCCAGTCTGATCAGCCTGACAGTTTTTTTTTTCTTTTTTTAGATTTATTCTGACTCTATGACCTGTTGATTGACTTTTTTGTGGCTGAAGCAGTTAGTAGCATTCTGTTTAGGATAGCTCAAAAAACAACTTATGTACCGAGTTCACAGGAGCAACCTGTATCATGAAAAAAAAACGTTCAACATGATGCTTATACTTAGTTTAACGATTTAAACATTTTACAACCTGATGTACAACACAATAATCAGAAAATGATACGTGTTTTTTTCTCAAAATAATTTAGAATAATGGGTAACACTTAAAAATAAGGGTATCTTTATTAACATTACTTGGTGCATTATTAAGCATTAACAAACGTGTACTTTTCCTGGCGATTGGAGGCAGTAGATACCTAAATCGTTGCAAGCAAGCTGTATTTTTGTGTTGGAGTAAGACCTTACCAACAGATGTCCATTAGGGTCAAAAAGCCCTGGGGAGTGCAAACTTTAGCAAAATAACAAGCACATCAGACTCATTTTCATCACTGGCAACAAGTGAAGAGGTAAATGTGTAAAACAACATTTAAGAATGGCAAAAGTTTTGTAACCGTTTGTTACAAACCAGTAATGCCTTTTGTCCTCATGGGCTCCTGCAGAACGAAACATAGCATCTAATATGGCGTCGCCCAGACGCCTAGACCGCTCCCATGTATTTTAGACCTGATTTTTATGGTTGTACGTTACAAAGCTGCCAATATTTTTTAACAACTGGGCATCATTTCTTTCATTTTCAACAAAATGTTGATGGATTTTTCCAGAAATTTTTGGTAAGAACTACACATTGTCTCTTTAATGCATTATTAAGCATTAAAAAGCACAGGATCATTTTATTAACATACCCAATATTGTTAACTATTAACTGTCCTTAAGATTAGGATTAAAGGCCCGGGTGTCTGCTTCATAATATGGTTAAGCAGTTGTTAATATTTTTCTTAAGTGGTTATTTATGCACTACTAAGGCATTAATAAAGGGACCCTTATTGTAAAGTGTTACAAACAATGCAATTGACCCTTGCTACCACTTATACTCAAATCCTCCACATAAAGGTAGAACACACGGATAGGATGACACCGTAAATATTTAGAAAAGTAGAAATACTGTTGCTGAGGTAGAAGTCTAAGAAATAGTGAAAAACCTCATTTTTCTTTTGCTTCAAGCTAAATTAAAGACATGATTTGTGCAAACTTCCCTTTAGACGCGAACACGTTTTCCTTTAGTCGTTCCGCATTGCGCTGATCAGAAAGATTGTGGTTATTATTGCGGAGAGGTGTCCAGTGATTTATTAACCACTGCTTTTTCTGACTAATATTTAAGAACATGTGTCACACTTGTATCTGTTCTTTCAAGTTTTCTAAATCAAACCTAACAAAAGTACTTTGGGCACATGAAACTTACGGTCGTTGTCGTGAATAATTTGAAAATTCTTAACAGACGCCTGCGTAACTCTGCCATGGAAGTTTAACACGTAAGACTGCGTGTCATCGTTCCACACGGGCGTCTTGTTGTGAAGTTCAATCACACTTTCTGTGTTCTTGTTCTGCCACCTGGCCAGCAGTGACTCATGCTCCTGTAATGAAAAGCAATCGAGCAGCTTTAGGCGTGGATGTCCTCGTTATCGGATCAATCAAACGGCAGAAAAGGCAGAGAGGCGAATCAGTCAACATTGATGAAGCCACAGAGGAATGACGTAAAACTTACGTTCCGGGGCCGAATGGACACTCTTTCGTGGTCCATGTTCATCCCGGGAATGATGACACTCATTTTGCGAGGACCCTTGAATCCTAAGACGTTGGTTTCCTAAATCCATAGAATGGCAAAGTGATAAAATGCTTGTTTATCCAAGTGTGTTCACTCCAAATCTGTCTAACATACCTTTCAAATAGAATCCATTTAAACACCAATGATATAAGCAAGAAAATGTACAAAGATGATTATTACGTTCACTGAAACAAAGAATTAAACACTGTGAAATATTTATAACTCAAAAATAATACACGATTCTCAACAGAAATATGATTTCAGCCTAAATAAGCAGTAGTTGTGATTTCTGGATGGATATTTTTCCACTGGAGTAACGCAGTCAATTGGAATCTGGGTTTAGAGCAAAAATCTCTACATGCAACAATTTTGATGCTTATTCCTATAATCGTAATATCTTGATTTGATCATATATCTAAAAAAATGCACATAAATACATTTTTACAGCTATTTAGAACTATTTTGGCACGATTTTCATCTTTTTATCATTAAAGATTTTAAATACAGTCACACTCACATAGCAAATGGCGGCTAGCTCTTGACGCAGGTTGCTAGCTTCAAGGCTGGAGGTGCTCTTTACGGGATTTAGACCATTATCGTACACGGTGAACTTGGTTCCCATCAGGTTTGACCTGCCAAAAAACATACAAAACAAAAAAAAAAATGTTATTAATTAAGAAAAGCATTTTACTTAAAAGACGATTTCATGGTTTACAAGTTTTAGATGCTTCCTGTTCATTACAACTTGGTTAACATGATATGATTAAGTCCTAAACTTGTTGTTATCTTCTTTTTATGTTTCTTTTCAATCTCCATTGGTTGTATCTTGCTTAATAATCAGCGTAGCAATTCAAGGTAAAAACGTTACGCTGTGTGCAAAGCAAGAAAAAAACCAAAGGAGCTGTCCTAAACTTGTATGATTCAGATTATTATAACATTATAATAATCTAAATCATACAAGTTTAGGACATGCTCCAGCTTTCATCCAGTATGGTGTAGAAGCAGAAAACTTATTAAATGTCACTCTAAATGAATTGGTCAAATGACTAATTCATTTAGAGTGACATTTAATAAGTTTTCTGCTTTGCTTTGCTTTTCATTTAGCAGCTAATTGTCATTGGCATTATCCTCATCTTATTCATTTCATGAGGATTTTTGTGTTGCTTTGCTGGAGAATAAATCATAACACAACATAAAACACTACCTGAAAATTTTTGTAGTTTTTCAAATAAGCTTTAAATGTTAAAATTCTTTAATAGTTTTTAGAAATATTTGTTCTGCTGCAATTCATCTGGTATGTGAGAGTGTAAAATGTCATTTTGGCATAAATAAACAATATAATGTCATAGATTTTAGACCATATGGCCCATTCCTACTCAAATAAAATATAAACCAGCTTTTATCAAGACCCTCCTGTCATGCATGTTTTCCATGTCTCTACTTCAGCCCACCTGATTTATATATTTGCATTGCTTTCTCAGGGTGACATCAATTGCTGCAGACACCTGTTAATCACTCATTCATCTAGATCAGTGTGTGGCATCAGGGAAACACCTAAAACCTGTAGGATGGGGGAAGCTGAGGATCAGGGTTAAGAAACATTACATGAAGAAAAAACCAGAGCAGGGCTGCGGCTGCTACTGAGAGAGGGCCTGAAGCCTTAACGACATGCAGAATGGATACGGTCCAGTTTCACATGGATCAGAATTCGTTGAGTCCAATTGGAGCATTTACACCAGCTGTGGTGTGGATGCAGAACTCCAGAAAGTTTCCACAAGGAGTCTGGATCCTGCATGAGGATTGAGCCAGACAGGAAGTGAAACGTGGTTCCGCATTAAGGATGTTTAATGAAATTATTTTCATTTAACAATCAGTTGCGCTGACGTCGTTAGGTCCGTTTTAGGGGGGCTTCAGCCCCCCTAAAATAATCACAAGCCCCCCTATCATTTTGGTTTATTTTATTTTTTCAGTTAACTTTTTTTTATTTGTTCACATCATGCTCAACACAATCACGACACGTGTAGTTGGTACATGAGTTTTTTTTTTGTCTGAAACAGAAATAATAATTAATGAATATAGAACTACACCGTCGCACACAGGAAGTATCAAGAAAGGACTTTCTCCCCTTAAGCACGGCAGCTTTGTTGACAAGTCAGGGGCAGGGGTTATACAGCAAAACCTTTATATCGATGAGCAAACCCTGCTCAGCGCTCTTGTAAGTCACTCATCACATTAGGGTAAGACAGCAACAGCAGCACACCGTTAATATTTCAAGGTTATAGTTCAGACGAGAGAGGAAAATGCTACCGCACCGACATGCTAATGCTAACTCCGCTAGCATGTTTACATGCCGCAAACCATAATGAAAAGCCGCGCCATAGTTAAATGGTCGGAAAACTCCCCTGAAGTGACGTGATTAACGAGCCAGCCAGTTCATTGAGTGACAGTGCCACCAACTTGAGCGTACAGTAATGAGTCTGCACAAACAGAACCTGCTCTGCGCTTGTGTGCAGGAGCTGCAGCCCTCTGTGGGCTCAACTCTATCTCTGCGATGCAAATCTCTCCCTGCTCTCCTCAACAAGTAGCCTCTCCAACAGTCAATCACAGACAGCTCTGTTTTATCCAATCAAAGCATGTCCAGGAAATACTGCTTTACAGAAAAACACCCATTTAACAGCTAATTGAACTGCTTTCTGCTGCTGGTTAGCTACCAGTCACCATCCACTGCCTGCAAGATACTTTGTTGTAATTCATGTGTCATGATTAGAGTGACCATATTTGACTTCCAGAAAAGACACATTGCCCATTCCTAAAACTGTTAAATTGCACTATTTTCAGTTAAAGAGGACTTTTAATTTCAACATATAAAGTGTTTCTTCTCTGTTTGGTTAGACATAAATGATCCCTTGATGTGTAAAAGGAAGTGAACAGTGGAAATGTCCCAGGAAAAGAGAAGGGTTAATCAACCTAATTAAATATAATTATATAAAGTCCTCTTTATCTGAAAAAAGTGCAATTTTCCTGACAGTATTTCCTGGACATGCTTTGATTGCATAATGGAGAGCTGTCTGATTGGCTGACAAAGAGGCTACATTGCTTTGTAAATTGCAAATTGAGCAACAACAGGGAGATTTGTGCAGGCAGAGACGGAGTTGAGCATGCAGAGAGAGGGCCGCATATGACTGCAGAGCAGGTGTTACTCTTGCAGATTGATCACTGCACGCTCCAGTTGGTGGCACAAAAATCACTCCACACTAAAAACCTGAATCAGAATATGGCCGAATGTGTATATTATTGACCATTTTTCTATATTATATATTTTTTCTATAATATATATATTATATTATAGGTACATATATGTATCTATAATATAGTAAACAGCCAGTTTTATAATGTCACATGTATTCAAAAGCTACATCAAAACATATATTAAAACCTATATGTTTATATGAATTCTTTCCATGTGGGTTGTCAATTGCTTAATATTTCCTATGTTTACCTATGGTAAAGAAAGGAGATATTGTACTCATCTAACTTTAACATAAATGTTGGCAGCTTAATGTGACATTATGGAAAATGCCATCATCATGAGCAACCAAACATAGGCTATATTAGGCTAACAGTTGTCCATATTCTGTACCATCTATCACCAATGGCTGTTTCAGTTATTGTGAGTGAAAACTAAATGGCTTAGTAGCATTTGTCTTGGCATTAGAAATTGAAAATGTTTTTCAATGTGTTGGCTAGATGGATATACGAAGATTTTTTTAAGAGAGTGAGTGAGGAACAGGAGAGAGACCAGGTGGTTGATGCTGAGGAGATCTGCATGGTCAAGGTCAGTGATCTACAGCGAAAACAGGGGTGAGCGCATCGTTATGAGCATTTAACTGAGCACAAAGTTCCCAAGCAAAATTGAACAGTTTTCTATTTAGGAGTGAACAGGTAAGAGAACTTGAGAAAAAAAAACTATAATATCATGTGACCTGCAACCTTATGTCAAGTTGTATCTGTATAGTTGACTTTCTGTATTATAAGTTCTACTACTTGCTGGATATTTTCATATATACTGTTATTTTGTATTTTGTAATTGTTAATTATATACTCCTTTATTCCATATCATAGCAGTGTTATTCATATATTAAAACTGTCAACTGCACACTCATTTGGCAGAATAAAAGTTTGACAATTATTAATTTGTTCTTTATTGTCACATTTAAGTAACATTTATAATTAAACAAGTTGTAATTAAACAAATTAAATAAATGACTACAACATTTCCCCCTGTTAAGTGCAGTAGACTGAAATGAATAGCTTTATTTGGAAATATAACATATCAAATTTTTTATGGACTTACATAAAATCTTTCTTCAACATAGACCCCACTAATTAACTGATTAAGTGTTATTTTTTATAAAAAGAAGAGAGAAAATGCACAAAAGTAGGAAAGGAAAGGAAAGTGATAAAATAATAGGTTTTGTTAGATTTTCTTCAGATAATGAATTAATTGACAAAGTTTTTGCAGGGTGTGACAAAAAACGTTCGAGGTCAAGCTCCTGGGGCTAAGCCCCCCCTATATCTCAATCCTAGTGACGTCCATGATCCGTTGTACGTTCTACTTTGGGGGAATCATCAACACGTTTGACTAAGGGGGTACTCGTGGTACGAGAAAATGGCTCAGGGGGTCCATGAGTCAAAAAAGGTTGAGAACCACTGGTTTGGACACGCCTCTTCCTGTTAAGTACGTGTGCGGTTTGCATTCATTGGTGAATATTATGAATGTTTTTGAAGCAACTTTTTTTGCTGGAAGTGCTCATGGACCTGGTACCTGGTCCGTTGGGTTAAATTGTGTGAGGCAAAAGAATGGTAATTCTGCACCCCCTAGTGTTGAAATGTTACATGACATTTTTCCTTATTTTAATCAGTCTTTCAAATTTTATAAGATTCCTTCTTGAATTTACAGAGATGCTGTTTTGTGAATATGCTGAGCTCAGATCGGGAAATCTTTTGTAGTTTAGAGCATTTCAATATATACCATTAATATGCTCTTACCTTGTAATTTTAACTTGTTGGTTTTAATTGTGTCTGTTGGCTTTATGTTTTGTTTTTTTAATGTACAGCATCTTGGTGGCATGCCTTTAAGGTGCTTTATAAATAAAGGCTGAGTTGAGTTGAGTTAAAAAGAACACATTTTGGAATGATTTTATTAGAATAATTACCGTCATGCTAAATAAACAGAAAAGGAGATCAACAACAAGCATCTTCAGCTGCAAATCCAAAAACAGTCCTAAGGGGTCACTCTCCAGCAAGCATTAGCTTCCACAAACCGAATTCAAATGACTGAATCACCTCCTCAATGATTTCTTCAGAGGCCTTTTGATCAAACACTCGTTTAATCCAGATGAGCTGAAGCAGAAAAAAAAACATCTAAAACATGCAGCATAGCTGCCCTTGAGGGTCAAACACTGGAAAATACTTTTTTTTTCACAGCAAGACATTAAAGGTCAAACACAAAAATTAATTTTTGCATTTTTTTTGTTGATTTATATGTAAAAAATATGATGGTTAATCTAGTATGTTTCTCAATTTTACACAGATGGACATATCAGTGCAAACAAAAGGCAGTGTTCAGGGTTAACTTCTACTTTAAATTTTTTTTAACTTTTCACTATATATATATATATATATATATATATATATATATATATATATATATATATATAAGTTGTACGACTCTTTTAGAAGCAATGCCTGATATAGGTCAATCTCCTGGAGGCCTCTTCAGAAGCACTAGCTGAAGGATAAGTGTTCAAATATAGATCTTTATCATTCATGCAGGGTTGTACCTGCAGAGGTCTGAGCAGCACGCTGACGGGCACTCAGGCCAGCTTTGAAGATTAAAAAGCTCCGCAGAGCCACGTTTGATTTACAGTTTCCATGGAGCTGCTGGCGCTGCATTCAGGTTCTCCCTGAGGATTAGCTTACTACTCCCTTCTTTCCTTAATAATCTTCTGCATTCAACATTCAAATATATTTATCGAGCAGATCACAGAACACATAAAACACTGAGGGATGAGTTTATTAATGGATATGAAACATGAAAAATAGACGACTGATTCAGAGACTAAATGACTTCAATTAAAAGGTGACTAGCTTATAAAATATCCTCACAAGCATGGCTTGTCCATAGGACTGGGGCACCCCCCTACCTGACTTGAAATGAGAAAATAAAATCTAAAAGTAAATAAAACTACAACATATTTAGTATGAATGTGTCAGATTTGCATAATGTGTGTGCTTACATACAGTTACCCACTTTCTCCAATTGTCTCACAGGGAATTTCCTCCACCAGACTCACTAGTTTCACCCCTGGGGCGCTGGAAACAGCACCTCTGAACTGCAGCTAAACAGCCAATCATATTTGGTTGCTAGGGAGAACTGGAGAATTTTGGGCCAATCAGTATCCATGAATTTAATGTCTCTGGGATTAGATTCATTCGTGAATTTCACTTCACTAATTTTAATGCCTTTCTTGAGCTGAGAAGAGAAATATTTCACGCATGCCCCTGCCAAGTCAACTCTAATGTATGAAATAATCAATTACTAGTTCTAAATGTCTCATGAAGTCAACTGATGCTTTTAACAACTTACCTCAGTTTACCGATGAAACTCTCTCCATCACGAGACAGATCAGTGGGGTCGATGGAGATGAGGTAATTGGATGTTTTACTTTTTTTCCTCTTCCTGCCAGCCAACAGGAAAACCTGATTCAAACCAAACCAGGTACAAGGTTAATAAAGTCTAAACACAAACCCATCATTAAACAACTCTTGGAGATCTCGCACCTTCTTGCCATCTTCCCTCTCCAGGTGAAGGTAGTAGGTGGGGTACATTCCTCTGTCCATGCCCTTCTTGTCCCTGGTGATCCTGCATTTCACTCTGACCCCCTGCGGTGCCGGTCGCAGGGAAAACTCCTCCAAATCCTCAACATCGACCGCGGGTTCGCTCACAGGTGGAGTTGGTGCTGAGGCAACGTCCTGCAAGAGAGAGAGGAGTGAAATGGTGTCCTGGGGACTGAGGCGGTGCCAATAAAACTGGGTGAAACAGCGTAATGAGACTGAAGACAGAGCTGTCCACTGGGACTGGAAATGAGCACAGTGTCTAAAATAAGGACTTGTTGAGGGGTAAAAGACTAAAGGGAATGATTAGAGGAACAAAGAGGATCACTTGTGACATTGCGAAATTCAAAAAAGTGTTTGTTGTTTTTTCAGAAAATTTTGCTCATTTTCTGTTCTTGTCAGAATTAAACAAACCGTTACGGCTTTGTTAGTTAACATAAGTGTTAAATAATACATCCAGAGGAACATCATTTCAATTACATTACACAAAATGATTCATTATTCAGCTTTCAATTATTTGGTGGTATGAAAAAGCTGAGAAAAATGATTTAAGTCAAGTTCATCTTACTATTACCAGTGGTGCTCCCAAGGGGTGACTAGGGAGGCCATGGCCACCCCTGGAAAATTGTTGGCACCACAACCCTGACCCCTTATTAAATCACATTCACTTTCTTCATAAAGCAAGTATATATATAAAATAACTGAGGCTTAGTAAGGTGTTGGTCCTTGTTGCCGGGTAGATTAACAAGCGGTGAAAATCTCCTTTCTACCTTGCATGACTTCTTGCTGGTGGCAGAGCCGGGTCTTGTGTTGTTGTTGAGCTGTGACGAACTGGAGCTGACTTCGTCTTCGTCATCCTCTTCTTCATCAAAATTCATACTGCTGGATATACCTTTAGAGAAAACAAACAAGAACAAAATAAATGAAATGTCTTCAATTGAAATGTGGCCACCAACAAAACCCATTTGTCTAAATGTTAAATTATATATATATATATATATATATATATATATATATATATATATATATATATATATATATATATATTTTATTCAAAAAGTTCTTAAAATGACAATCATTTAGGTAGCTACTGCCCCCTATCGCCAGGGAAACTACACACTGTCACTTTAAGGTTGGTAGTCCAACATTTTTAGTTTCATAATATTATTATCACATCAAAAATAGGATTCTGGCGGAGCCTTTTTTGCACCTTTTTCATAATGAGGGGAAGTGTGTGACAGACAGATGAGAAAAAACTGAACTGGAGAGGTGAAGAAAAATATTAATTAGCATCAGACAGATTTAAAAGTCACCGTTAACGCCGTTTTTCACAGTTCAAAACCAACTCGTGTCACACGTTTGGGGAGAAACTCAGAGCTCCTAATTGCACAATTCAAAGCCGTTCTATACACCTAAATGGAGCCGCACATCTTTTCCCCCTTTTGTCATGAATAAAACTAAATTACGCAACTATTATCTAATGAGGAATATTCTGAGGCACACAACACATCTCTTGTTTAGGAGAAAGCAGGAACGTTATTTAAGTGAATCCAATTAGTAGGCCCAATAACAGACATTAATTGAGATTTTGAATGCAAACATCATGAAACATTTAAGACTCTGCATATGTTGCAAAATCAAAGTAAAACACTGTACAGTTTATTTATACTGTCCATCTTCAGAAAAGAATGAAATGGAATAGAAATGTGCTACTTTTTATTTATTTTAAAAAATCTGAACATTGGTAGGTTTTAAAAAGGCACATCTTTTTGAAGACTTGAGCGAGTGATGAAAACCTGTGACTGAGGGTCTGAATAAGGACTAGTGTTAAACGCGGTACCTTTCTTTAGCATGGTGATGCGCAGATCCTGTTTGCTCTGCGACTGGGTGCAGCTCATGACTGGTTCTGTCTCCCTCTCCTCTGTGGTGGGATGACCCACGGTCAGGATCTGGATCTGACCATCGTCCTGCTGAGTAGCCGGGCCGTCTACTGCTGCTGATCCACCAGCCCGCAAGAACAAAGTCAGTCAGAGGTCTGTTCAACAACACATATCCTGTCTATGCAGAACGAGACGTCTGTCTCCTAAAACATCTTTGGTATGTTCTTGCCGTGTTTAGTTTCTAACTGCATTTTTGGTTATGTTTTAAAACACAGAAAATGTTTCTTTTTACTTTGCTGGCAGTTTCATTTACCGGCTGTAAACTTCCTCAGAGCTGACACTGATGGTGGCGTCACTTCCTTCTCTGTTTATCTGCGGGCAGCAGAGGACGTTGTCTCCCTCTGCTGTCCGCTCTCCCTTCACCGATGACACAGTCCCATGCGCGATCGACGATTTTTTGTTTATTTTTCTTTGTTTATCCCCCATGTCGGGTATCCACAGGTCTTTAAAGCGTGTTGTATGTGGTTGTCCTCTTGTTTACGGTCTCTTTCTTCTGTTATTATGTTTACTCTGTGATATAATGTTCTGATTACTGACATTTTGTGTATGGTGGGGTGTTCTGATGTCCATAATAAATATTGGTCTGTGTGTGTTGGTTTCTTAAATGTGTTTATGTTTAGGGTCCCATCGGTCTGCCTGCTTATTTTCATGTCCATAAATGCTATACTGCCTTCTGTTTCTGACTCATATGTGAACTTTATGTTGCCTGTGTCGTCAATGTTATTCAAGTGTTGTGTTAGTGTTTCTGTTTGTCCTTTTGGTATGATTTCCAGTATGTCATCTACGTAGCGTTTCCATAATTTTCTTTTGCAGCTTGGGGGGTGGGGGGGTGGGGGGGTCAGTGGCTATGGCTTTTTTGTTCTAGGTCTTCCATGAAAAACTCGCACAGGGTGGCTGATAACGGGTTACCCATGGAGAAGCCTTCCAGTTGTTTGTATATTGTGTCATCGTATGTGAAGTAAGTGAAGTTAGCTACCAGTCAAATCAGTTGTGCTATGTCATCTGCTGTGAGGTTTGTTCTTTTGTGTAAAGTTTTGTCCTGTCTGATCCTGTTAACTACCATGTTTATGGTTTTTTGGGTTGGTGTTTTTGTGAACAGGGACGTGACGCCATGTGAGATGAGTTTGTCGTTATCTTCTATTGTAATCTTTTTTAGTTCTTTTGCCAGTTCTGCGCTGTTTTTGCAGTGTTGATCTGTGTTACCTGATTACGGACTGATGATTTTGCTTATTTCATTTGCCATGTTGTATGTTGGTGTACCTATGCTGTCTACTATTGGTCTAAGTGGGGTGTTTTGTGTATTTTTGGAGTTCTGTAGATTCTTGGTTTTATGTTTGCTGTAGGAATCCAGTGTTTGTACATTTTTTTCTGTTATTTAGCCTTTTTCTTTCAGTGACATAGAGCCACAGAGATTAGGAGACGTGGATGCGGGACCATGAACAGAGACGATGGAGTTTACACATTGGATCGTGCATGGGACTGCATCATCGGTGAGGAGAGAGCGGGCAGCAGAGGGAGACAACGTCCTCTGCTGCCCGCGGATAAACAGAGTGGGAAGTGACGCCACCATCAGCGTCAGCTCTGAGGAAGTTTACAGCCGGTAAATGAAACTGCCAGCAAGGTAAAAAGAAACCTTTTCTGTGTTTTAAAAAAGAACCAAAAATGCAGTTGTCTCCTACAACATCGACGGAAAGACTTTTCCTTGATGGCGGCGGTGTGGTTCAGCAAGATGGAGCAACGGTGATTTAGGGAGTGCACTGATGAAGTTTGGTCACCGCAGCCAAGTCATGAACACCCACTGCAGCTTTTTTCATGATACTGTACAAAAGTCCTTTTATTTCACTGACTCAGCTCAGACTGAGAGACCATCTAAAGGCTCAGGAACCCTTTGCAGGTGTTTTGGATTCATTAGCTGATTCAAGTGCGACACTTTGAGTCTAGACTATTGGACATTTTCATAATATTCAAATAGTCTGAGATTTTGAAATTTGGCGCTTTTATCATAGGTTTTCATAAGCTGTAAGCCATGATCATCACACTTATAAAGGCTTGAAATATCTGGTGTTCCATCTTATGAGTCTGTCTCATATATTGGTTTCACCTTTTAAGTAGAATTACTGACATAAATAAACGTTTGCACCATATTCTAATATTTTGAGTGCCACCTGTATAATCTTCTAACCCGGTTGATTTTTAAGGCACTTGACGGCTCTCCCTTGCCCTGCCTCCAACATGCCTCCATCTAAAAAGGCTAGGTTATCCAGAGTTATGTCTGTAGTTATGCTGCTATAGGCTTAGACTGCTGGAGGACTTTCTGACCACTTTCCACACTCTACTATTTTCTTCTACAATTTGCTCTTTAACTGTATTTTTTCCTGCAATTTCAGTTGTTAACTTTACTTTTTTCTCAAAGTGTTTTTCTCCCCAGAAGAAGCTACAATGATGTTCTGCTGAGCTGTGGTGGCCTCATGGAGGGCCATCGGCTTGAACACTGTTGCTAACAACTTAAACATTCTCCCTCTCCTGATAATAACACTTTACTTTCTTTGACATTGAATGTGCTACTACTAGTTTACCTGTTTAATTATAGATTCACTAGGATAAATACAATAAAGTTTATCTCTCACCAAATAGAATATCTACATAGAAATCACAATGTGACCATAGAAACACCACTTATATATGTTGTGTGTGTGTGTGTGTGTGTGTGTGTGTGTGTGTGTGTGTGTGTGTGTGTGTGTGTCTGCTCTGTCTTCTCAATCCCCAGTGAGTCGTGGCGGATGGTAGGGGTTGTATGAACTAGTCGACTAGTCGACTTCACTGCTCTGTAGTGACTTTTTATGCCTGTAATTGACTAGTCGCTGTCACGTGATAATGACCAACAAGATGCAGTCCTCGGAAAAGACGGCAGGTGATGAGCCCCTGCGCGTTGGGAGGTGGAGGCGACGCGCTGTGCCAGAGCGTAGGTACTGACACCCGCTGTAAAACGGACATTTAACCAAATTGTGACCTTTACCCTATTACAATTTAACCTTCCCCTCACCCCCATCCTAACCTTAACCAGCGTGCGCATGCAAAGCTCTGATCGTTGACGCGCTCCAGACATCTGCGTCCTGAGCACGGCCACAGTAACATTATCAAATTAGGTGTTGCCACCTCAAAAACAAATATAACACGCGATCGTTCATGTCGGTTCGTTTCCTTTTTTGTTTTCTGTCTTTTAATTGTGCCTGATGCGTTTCGCTGCTGTGGAGCAGGGCACATCACCTGTTTTGTCCCCCGGTGACGCACTTCACTGGTGCAGCCGGCAAACAGCGCTCACTCCGCTGTTTCTGCGGTCGGTAGATCTTTTAGAACTGCAGTTCAAAGGTAACTCATGAGGTTAATATATATGAACCCAGGTAGCAGTTTTTCTTTAGGATTGAGAGGAGATGCAAGAAGATAATAAACAGACAGGACAGAAAAATAGTCAAATAAAAACAAGTTTGTTTTTGTACCTGGTGGTTGCAACAAACAGACACCATTGAAGGTAATCAGAAGTGGGGAACAGAAAATGAAATAATTATTTTAATTTTTAGAGCAGCAGGAACTCTGAGAGGCTGCAGGCGCATCAGTGAGTTTGTGGCCACTGCGCAGGGGGAGGGGGGAGATGGCTGAAGCAGAAACTACCGCTGTTAAAAGAGATGTGTTTAACTTTGAAAATGTGGGCGTAATTTTAATTGTCAAAAACTCCAGCGAATCAACGACCCCCCCCCCACACACACACACACCCACCCACCCGCGCGCTTCTGTCAGGTTCGTTGGCAGATCAGAATCGTGACTGAGAGTTCGGTTGCCCAGACGCGGAGAGACGGAGATAACCGGCGTGGTTATCTCCTGAAGGTGTAGTTTGGAAAGTTTTGAGGGCTGGTAAGCCTGGAGACTCGATACAAAGTCTGGTGAGAACGATGACTGAGCAATGAATGAAACGCCGGCACTTCCTTAAGTAGTGTCGGCGTGATGACGTCAGTCGCCACGTTGGTGGCAGGAATGAATGGAATGCAGTCAGCTGGAGGAGTTCGTGACAGGACCCCCCCCCTCTAGGGACGGCACCCGAAGTCCCAGGACGGCGGGCCCAGAAGTCAGTTAGCAGGGTAGGGTCGACAAACGAGCTCGTGGGCTCCCAAGAGCGTTCCTCAGGCCCGTACCCCTCCCAGTCCACGAGATACTGCCAACCTCGTCCCCGGCGGCGAGCGTCCAGAATCCTGCGGACCGTGTAGGTACGATCCGCCTCAACACCGCGGGGCGGAGGCACCCGGACCGGCGGAGGGTGGAGAGGGGAGGAGATCACCGGCTTAAGCTGGGAGACGTGAAAGACCGGGTGGATCCGGAGAGTAGCCGGGAGGCGCAGACGGCAGGTGACTGGATTAATGACCTTGAGGACAGGGAACGGACCCAGGAAGCGAGGAGTGAGCTTCCGGGAGCCCGCCGGCATCCTCAGGTTAGCGGAGGAGAGCCACACCTGGTCGCCAGACCGGAAGACGGGGCCAGGCCGGTGGCGGCGGCGATGCTGAGGGGCATACTCCGTGTTGGCCCGGGCGATGGCCGCACGGGCCCGGATCCAGGCGAGCCGACAGCGGCGGACCAGCGTCTGGGCAGCAGGGACCTCCACCTCGGGCACCTGATGGTCAAACAGAGGAGGCTGGTACCCATAACAGGTCTCGAAGGGAGACAGACTCGTGGCAGAGGAGGTCTGGAGGTTGTGTGACAGCTCCGCCCACAGGAGAAAGCGGGGCCAGGTGGTCAGCTGGGACGAAGCGAAGCAGCGCAGGTAGCGTCCAAGCTGCTGGTTAGCTCTCTCTGTCTGACCGTTTGTCTGCGGATGGTACCCAGAGGACAGACTGGTGGAAGCACCGACCAGGCGACAGAATGCTTTCCAGAAGCGTGAGACGAACTGGGGTCCTCGGTCGGAAACCACGTCCTGAGGGAAACCATGGAGTCGCACCACCTGTTCCAGGAGCAGTTCGGCCGTCCTCTTGGCAGTGGGGAGGCCGGCCAGGGCCACTAAGTGCACGGCCTTGGAGAAACGGTCCGTGATAGTCAATATAGTGTCCAGGTGGTCGACCGCCGGCAGTCCCGTGACAAAGTCCAGCCTGATGTGTGACCACGGCCGCTTGGGCACAGGGAGAGGCTGCAACTCTCCAGCGCCGGGTCGGTTGGAGGACTTGGAGCGAGCACACACATCACATGCAGCTGTGAACTCGCGGACGTCCCTCCTCATGGACGGCCACCAGAGAGCCCGACGGAGGAACTGGAGGGTACGGGCTTGTCCTTGATGTCCTGCGAGCCGCGAACAATGCCCCCACGTGAGCGCCTCTTGCCGGCAGGAGGCGGGAACGTAGAGACGGTTCGATGGGGTCTCCGGCGGCGCTGGATCGCCAGGAAGTGCCGCCTGTATGGACTGCTCCAACGGCCATTGGAGGGAGGCCAGGAAGCGTTGAGTCGGTAGAATGGTCCGAGGCTCCGGGGGGGCGGCATCTGGTGCGAAACGCCGAGAGAGAGCGTCCGCCTTGAGGTTCTTGGAGCCGGGCCGGTAGGCGATATGGAAGTGGTACGGCTCGAAAAAGAGGGCCCACCGAGCCTGACGAGGGTTGAGCTGGCGGGCAGTCTGTAGATGAATGAGATTCTGGTGGTCGGTCCAGATCAGAAAGGGATCGGTGGTCCCCAGGAGCCACTGCCTCCATTCCTCCAGCGCCCATTTTATTGCCAGCAGCTCTCTGTCGCCGACCCCGTAGTTCTGCTGTGTGGGGGAAAACTTCCGGGAGAAGTAGGCACAAGGGTGGAGCTTAGAGTCTGGACCCCGTTGCGAGAGAACGGCCCCCGCTCCCACATCCGAGGCGTCCACCTCCACGACGAAGGGCCGGGTCTGGTCCGGGTGGAGGAGGATGGGTTCTTTAGTGAAACGTCCGACCAGCTCATGGAAAGCACGGACAGCCTCTGGAGTAAGGCGAAAAGGGCGAGGCTGATTGGTGGTTTTGGTGAGTGAGGTCAGAGGCGCTGCGAGGGAACTGAAGTTGCGTATAAACCTCCGGTAAAAGTTCGAGAAACCCAGGAAGCTTTGCAGCTGCTTCAGGGTCGTGGGTAGAGGCCACTGAGCTACGGCCTGAACCTTCTGGGGGTCCATCTTCAGGCCCTGGGAGGAGATGGTAAAACCCAGGAAGGAGGTGGACTCCTGGTGAAACGCACACTTCTCCAGTTTGCAGTAAAGTCCATGGTCCAGGAGGCGGGACAGAACAGCTCGAACATGCCTGATGTGCTCTTCAGCAGTGCAAGAGTAGATGAGGATGTCATCTAGATACACAAAGACCCAGCGACCCAACATGTCTCTCAGCACATCTGTAATGAACCGCTGGAAGACGGCGGGGCTGTTGCAGAGTCCAAAAGGCATCACCAGATATTCATAGTGGCCAGTGGGCGTGATAAAAGCGGTCTTCCACTCCTCACCTTCCTTAATACGGATGAGGTTATAGGCGCTGCGCAGATCCAGTTTAGTAAACACAGCGGCTTGTGTGATGGCGTCCAGAGCGGTGCCCATGAGAGGGAGAGGGTGACGGTCCCGGATCGTTATTTTATTTAACCCTCGATAGTCTATGCAGGGCCGGAGATCCCCCTCCTTCTTCTTAACAAAGAAAAACCCCGCGGCCCCGGGGGATGTTGAGGGACGGATGAATCCCTTCTGCAGGGCATCAGTTATATAATTGTCCATAGCCCGGGTTTCCGCCGGAGAGAGGGAGAACAGGCGACCCCGAGGGGGGGTGGTGCCGGGCTGGAGCCTGATCTCCAGGTCGTAGGGTCGGTGAGGAGGTAACCTGGTAGTGGGTTCTTTAGCGAAGACCTGAGCGAGGTCGTGGTAGTGAGGAGGGATGAGCGTCAGGTCTACGTCTGTGGGAGGGGCTGCTCCAGTCCGAGGTGCAGGGGAGTCCCGGTGGTTATGGCAACCCGTGCCCCAGGCCAGGACTTTACTGGTGGACCAGGAGATGTGAGGCTCATGGCAGCAGAACCAGGAATGACCCAGGATGAGAGGCGTAGCCGGAGCCTGGATGACCAGGAAGTGGAGGGTCTCCCGGTGTTGGTCAATAGTCATGTGGAGACCCTGAGTACGGTGGGTGAGAGGGTACGGCATGATGGGCCGGCCGTCCACAGAGGTCACGGGAATGGGTCGGTCGAGGGCGGTGAGGGGTATCTTGAGCCGAGTAACCAGTCCGTGATCGATAAAACACTCCGCAGCCCCAGTGTCTAAAAGTGCCTCCAGTCTGGTCGGGCCTTGGTCCAGGTGGAGGGAGACCGGGAGAGTGGTTCGGTGTGGAGCCGGAAAAGTGGAGACTCCGGGCGGGACAGCTCCTACTCCAACCCGGAGGGACCTTTTCCCGGTTGTTTTGGGCACGTGCCACGGTGGTGACCCAAATCCCCACAGTAAGCGCATCTTCCCTCCTGGTAGCGCCGTGCCCGTTCCTCAGGGGGAAGATGTCCCAGCTGCATCGGCTCCTCCGTCGGTTGGTGAGCCGGCCGGCGGGGTGACGTCCTGGTGTGTACGGGGGCTGACATGGTGCTCGGCCGGTTCAGGATGCAGCGGTCCAGTTGGAGAGCCAGATCCACTGCCAGGTCCAGGGAGGTTGGGACCTCGTGCCCGATCATGCCCTCCCGGATTCTCGGTGACAGTCCCTCCAGGTAAACGGCCTTTAGGGCGGCGTCATCCCACCTCAACCGAGCTGCTGTCGTCCGGAAGCGAGAGGTGTACTGAGCCGCCGTCTGGGAGCCCTGGCGGAGCTGAAGCAGCCGAGTCTCGTCCGAGACCTCGCTGCTGGGGTGCACAAAAGTCTTTTTCATCTCCTTTACAAAAGTCTCATAGTCATTGCAGGCAGGAGATTTCTGATTGTAAAGAGCCGCCGCCCATTCACCGGCTCGACCTGTCAGCAGTGAGGTCAGCAGGGCGACGCGAGAGCAGGATGTGGGGTAGCGTGCTGGCTGGCACTCAAAAGTCATGGCCAGGGTCGCCAACATGCCCTCCGGGGATCCCCTGGTTCCGTCCCACTTATCTGGAAGGCTGAGGCGTGGTTCCATTCTGTCAGGAACAGCTGCGGTCTGACGTTGCAGAGCGGTGGTCAGCTGGAGTACTAAATCGGTGAGTGACTCTATCTTGGTGGCTTGGCGATCAGCTATGGCACGGAGCTGGTTCATTTCTGCCGTATGCTGATCCAAGGTTGCGCGCTGTTGAGCCACTTCGGCACGCAGACGCGCGAACTCCGCTGGGTCAATTCGGGGCTCAGTCATCCTGTCAGGTTCGTTGGCAGATCAGAATCGTGACTGAGAGTTCGGTTGCCCAGACGCGGAGAGACGGAGATAACCGGCGTGGTTATCTCCTGAAGGTGTAGTTTGGAAGGTTTTGAGGGCTGGTAAGCCTGGAGACTCGATACAAAGTCTGGTGAGAACGATGACTGAGCAATGAATGAAACGCCGGCACTTCCTTAAGTAGTGTCGGCGTGATGACGTCAGTCGCCACGTTGGTGGCAGGAATGAATGGAATGCAGTCAGCTGGAGGAGTTCGTGACAGCTTCAGGTGTATGACGTCATCAACGACTAGTCAAAGTCGACTCGATTTTCATTACTTGACTGTCGACTTTAAAAAAATTAAGTCATGCGACCCCTAGCGGATGGCTGCTTATACTGAGCCAGGATCCTCTGGAGGTTTCTTCCTCTTAAAAGGCAGTTTTCCTTTCCACTGTCGCTACATGCTTGCTTAGTATGAGGATTGCTGTAAAGACTCTGACACCAGTCAGTGACTTGATGCAATTTGCTGGGTTCCTTATATAGGAAACTTTTTACTGATTGACTTAATTAACTGAACTGAACGTTTACGTTCTGAAGCGCCTTGAGATGACTTGTCGTGATTTGGTGTTATATAAATAAACTGAATTGAATTGAATCACTACTCCGCACAACCTTCCTGCAACATGCATGTTTTTGAGAATGCTAAAGTAACTAGAATGTACATAATTAATCACAAAAGTATATTGTGATTAAAATTCTAATTTATGACATGATGTTTCCCTCTTATGTTACATGCTATGTCTCAGTCTGTAGCATCCGGCTGTCTTGTCCTGTGTCACTCAGCTAGCCTGGCAAACCAGACTAAATAAATCTTTGCAAAGCAAGAATTTGGTCTAGTTCACTAGGCTATCACTCAGCAGCACTGCAGCAAAAAGCAGCTTAAAAGTTGGGTCGGCTGCCAGATGTGGCTTAAAAAACAGCGAGCAAAACACCATGTGAGGCTAACAAAGAAGGGTTGCAGCAGCTGGATTATAATGAGATTTTATCCTTTCTTCCATGTTGTAATGTGTGTGTGTGTGTGTGTGTGTGTGTGTGTGTGTGTGTGTGTGTGTGTGTGTGTGTGTGTGTGTGTGTGTGTGTGTGTGTGTGTGTGTAACCTTTGTGTTTCCCCTTCCTCTCCTTCTTTTCGCTGCTTGTCTGTGGTGTGGAGCTGGCCGATGCTTTACCCTTTTTGGCCGAACGAGGCAGATGAGCGTCCGATGTCATCTTCACCTCCTCACGTTCAGCCTCTTGCACTAAACAAAGAGATGCAGAAAACAGCAGCTCATGCAAATGGAGGATTAAAATAAGTGTGACAGAAAGGCGAATAAAGCTTTAGGTAACTTTTCCACTTCTTTGGTAGCCTCGATTCTCTCGAATTATTTCTGTTCTTAGGTAATAATAAAAAATTTTTTGAACCAAATTCACTGTTTCAAAAACAAACATGTTCATTCATAGCTCTCTCTCTCTCTCTCTCTCTCTCTCTCTCTCTCTCTCTCTCTAAATAGCACAAGTCTGGAGGAGTTCTGCTATGTGGTGGAGTTGCTAATGCTAACAGTTAGCTTCTACTGGTGGAGTTATTCTCTGTGGATTCCTGGACACTAAACCAACAAAAGCCTTCACCGTTGGCTCCAATACACTATTGCCTGCACATTTAAAACCAAAATTGTGTTAGGTTGGGGGTTGATGAAGTCCCCTTTGTGCCTATAGTTTCTGTGCCTAGGGCCATGAATAGACTTGTTTGCTGTTTAAGGAAAAAGAAGAAGGTTGACAAAATATTTCTGTCCACTTAAAGATGTGGAACACTAAAAAAACATTTTTTAAATGATTATAATCTATCACTGAGTTTTTCACGCAGGCTGAGCATGAAAATAATCTCCTACACCCATCTTCTGCATTAGCTTCTGATAGAAAACAGACGGAGAAACGCTAGGATTAGAAAATCCTGGCAGATCTACATCACACTGTCACTTAGCATTCATGGACACACCCAAACACTAGAATGTAAAACAGTTTGGCGACAACAGTTAAAATGAGTGTTAATGATGAAAACGATTTTAAAATGCAACCTGATACATCCAGATGAAATCTGCATCATTCAAAGTTACAGCTGACACATTTAGTACATTTTATTCAGTTTATTTTTACTTTCAAACTTAACTAACAAAAAGCTAAAAACTAAAGTTTGGGCTCCCTATCCTGACAAACATTACTGATTTTTTTGGATGTTTGTTTCACAAACTTGCTTTTTACCATGAGTTCACTTTCAACAGTGCAATGTTCAGCCAGCCTTGCCACTGGCTGCAACACTGTGACACCGCATAACTCTCTTGCTTCCCCCAAAATGCTTTTCTTTTCAAATTCATGTATTTATCTATTTATTTAAAGAGGAGTAACTCCATGAGATGTGCCATCTCGTTTTCATGAGGGTCCTCTTATAAAGCCATAAGCATGTACAATTAATGAACACTTATGTCAAAAAGTGCTAGTTAGAATGGTTAAATTTATATCCTCGTCGTCGTCTTCCTCCGCTTATCCGGGTCTGGGTTGCGGGGGCAGCATCCCAACTAGGGAGCTCCAGACCGTCCTCTTCCCGCCCACCTCCACCAGCTCCTCCGGCAGGACCCCAAGGCGTTCCCGGACCAGATTGGATATGTAACCTCTCCAACGTGTCCTGGGTCGACCCGGGGGGCTCCTACCGGCAGGACATGCCCGAAACACCTCCCCGGGGAGGCGTCCAGGAGGCATCCTGACCAGATGCCCAAACCACCTCAACTGACTCCTTTCGATACGGAGGAGCAGCGGTTCTACTCAGAGTCCCTCCCGAATGTCTGACTTCCTCACCCTATTTCTAAAGCTGAGCCTGGCCACCCCACGGAGGAAACTCATTTCGGCCGCTTGTATCCGTGATCTCGTTCTTTTGGTCATTACCCAAAGACCATGACCATAGGTGAGGATTGGGACGTAGATCAACCGGTAAATCGAGAGTCTGGCTTTCTGGCTCAGCTCCCTCTTCACCACGACAGATCGGCTCAGCGTCCGCATCACTGCAGACGCCGAACCAATCCACCTGTCGATCTCCCGATCCCTCCTACCCTCACTCGTGAACAAGTCCCCGAGATACTTAAACTCCTCCACTTGAGGTAGGACCAAATTTATATCAGACCACATTATAGTTTTTGTCTTTAGACACTTTTTTAATATTATTTTGATGCTGAATAATGCAGAAATGTTTTGGGTCCTATCTATTCAGTTTACTTATATAGCGCCAAATCCCAACAAGAGTCGTCTTAATCTGTAGTTTAATCCTTTCCAAAAGGACTTTTGCAGTCATGCGAGGTTCATACTTCCAATTCCTCGCCCAGTTTAAATAGTCTTACAGTTTAAGTTTTATATGTTTTATTAAACAAAAATGGGTAAATAATTTTTCTAAAATAATTAGTGGTTGAAAAGCTCAACTCATGAGCTCCAAACATTTAAAGGGATACTATGGAATGTCCTCCACTGAGACCCTCACCCGCCCTGGGTACTGTACTTGCAACTGCAGAGTAGCCGGTCCAGTCTCCACTGATGGAGGGAGCTGTGAAGTGGAGCTGACATGGTAAAGCTGCAGTCTGCTTCCAGCACGTTTCCTGCATGTTTTACACAGCTGATTTTTTTTAATTTACTGATGAACCGCTCCTCTAGAAACTAATGAAGGCTGAGGAGACACTTCAGCAGTTAGATTAAACCACAGCGAGGAGATATTCTTCATTTTCGGATTAACCATTCTTAATTAATAATGGACACTAGGAGGTGCCATAATAGCAAGCAAAACTGCAAATTGTTAAAAAAAATAAAATCTCTTCTGTCCAGATATATTTCTGACTCTGAATGCAACCAAACTGATCGTTAAAGTTGAAGTTTGACTTTCCTGAATGAGCCGAGTTTTCGTTACCGTGGTAGATGGTGCTGCTGTTGCTGCTCAGGTACGACTCCACCAGCGGAGCCTGTTCCTCGCTCTGTTTGGTCCGACGAGTCCGAGATCTCCCGTCCACGTTGGACTGGACCATCAGAGGCTCTTGTCTCTTCTTCTTCTGTTTCTGCTCGAGTAGTGCTCGCTGCAGTGATGCAGGGAGGAAAAATGCACGTTTTTACTGACCCTGAGATGGTTACCTAAATGTCTTCCCATACATTAAACAGGACATGACCAGGTGAGATTTCATTATTCCTTTGCAGAAAAGAAAATATATTAATTTCTTCCAACATTACAGACAAAAGAAACACTGCAGGACACGAGAAACAGCACTTGTCACCATCCTAGATGAAGAACTTCAGCCGAGAACACAGTTTACTGCGTTTCTGACAACAAATGACAACAGCAGCAGTTTTGTTAGAGAGTGAAGCTGCCAAACATTTCTTCGACTTGGGGATTCTACACTGGCTCTTGGTTTTACACAAGCCCATGTGCTATACTAGAAAATGAACAGTTTTTCATATTTATTAGGTTCTGAAACACCACTGAGAACATGGGCTGGGTGTTAGGTTTTACAAGTCATTTCAGTTTTCAGAATAAAATCCATCTTGTTAAGTAGGGATGTCCTGATCAGGTTTTATTGCCCTCGAGTCAGAGTCCAAGTCATTTGATTTTGAGAATCTGCCGATACTGTCCCGATCCGATACTTTCGATACATAAAAAGAAAGAAAGAAAAGGAAGAAACAGTTCCAGAATGTTCCTTATTTTTTATTTAATTACCTTTTTATTTTAATTTTTAACAACAGATCACTTCTGTGAGGTAGCTTGAACAATCAAGAAATAAATAACATGAATTCTTCACTTTTGGACTTTATTGCAAATACAAAACAGGGTTTTTCCTGCATTCAAATTTGCGTGGCGGCCGCCTCCAGCTAATTTTGTGCTGCCCCAGCCTGATTTCACTCTGCCCCCAGCAGAATGTTGAATGTTATTTTAACTGCAGTTGCAGAGTTGCGCCACTACAGGGGCGCTGTATCAGCAGCGGTGCACCGAAAAGCACTAAATTCGCTGCAGAAAAAGATCAATGATTGCTTTTCTCGCTAGTTGGTACTGTGGATGGTTGGTACAGATCTATAGTTGGTGCTATTGACGTCCTGATTTTCCCCCAGGCTCTTCCATATCAGAGCAGAGCTGTAAAGTGCGACGAAAAAAACTGTCTGTGCGTGTCTGTCTATTTTTAAACATAGCACTGGTGCAACATCTTTGAATTACTATTTCCCCCAGAACTTTATTGAACAAAAGTAAGTTACGTGTAATAAAAATTATTTTTACTGACGCACAGTGTGGTAATCTGGATGCAATGGAGGAAAATGAAGGAACCACAAAGGCAGAACTGGCCCAAAGTTTGGGATCAAAAGTGCAGCTACACGCAGATTGGCTAATGCTAAAGCTAACGGGTAGCAGTCTCACAATCAAGTGGCGCACAGAAAAATATATGATGATCGTAAAACTAAGAATGACTAAACTCTATAAGCAGATGAAAAGTCCCCACCATCCTGTTTATTCTGCATCCTGCAGCGCTATGGATCAGAACTGCTGCAGATACAAGTCACATTACTGCTGGCGCAGGAAGTACAGCAAGCCGTTGTAGTATATAATTCACAAACGCTTCTATCTTTAAACATAATTTGAACTGGATTATTGCCAACCCGTACACAATAGACCAGCCACCATTGCATTGTTAGCAGCAGAAATTAAATGTTATTACCATTTCCAATACAAATGCATGTTAATGAAATGCATTATATTTTACTGGATATATTTATGTGTTATTCTGATGAGTGTTATTAATACAAACCTAAAATGTTACTGAAATGTAGGTCAAATATTTAAAAATATTTTAACTATTAATATCAGATGGGGAAAAAGGGAACTAAACACCAATCTAATGCATATTATTGAGCCTTTTATAATAACAGTCTGATATTTCAGCCTGATAATTTTGTTGTTTTATTTCATTTTTTTCAGCAGCAAACCAGTTTTGTTTCACTTGAAACATTGTCAAATGGAATATTCAATTAATCAACAGAAGCTTAAATTTGAACACTTAACGAAAAAATATTTGCCTTTAAAAAAAGTGAGGCAGTTGAATGCACAGAGTATGCATGTGCTGGCGCATGGTCAGGATGGAACCACCTCTGCCTCAATTTGAGCCAGGAAAAACCCTGTAAAAGTCTAATATAAAAACAGATAGCACTTCAACTTAAAATACCTGGCAGGGGTCTATTTTGCCTCGGCCCCCAAAATGCTTAGATCAGATCAGTCCCTGGGCATGGGACGGAGTTTTGAAGATGATCTGAATTGTATCAACTATATAAATACTGCATGCTGATAAATTATTGCTTTATACAGGTACAAACGTGTAGTGGGATGAATCTACCAACATTTTATTTTTTTAAGAACTTTGTTTTGTTTTCTTGGTTTTTATTTTCCTATCTTCCTTTCCTGTCTGTCTCTGATCTTCCTGCATCTCCCAGTCCTCAAGAAAAACTTCTGCCTGCTTCCTTCTTTCTCACCTCACAAGTAACTTTTTAACTAGCAGATCAAATTTGATCTATTGACCGCAAAAAATGCGGAGAGTGTGCTGCGCTGCCTGGCTGCGCCAGTGACGAGCGTGCATGCGTGCATGCAGGTGTCTGAGATTGCTTCAGGGAGAGAAAAGGTGAACTGAGTGAAAAATGATGTTTTGCAATTAAACTTTAGTTCTTATTAGAAAAACAGCATCAGAACGCTGTCTACAATGTCTGTACATTTTACATTTAGGCAAAACAAGAGAATAAATGGATCACAAACATGCTGGTTTAGCTTCATACGCTCATGCCTTGGAGAAATTTTGTCTTTGTAAGTGTCAATTTGTTTAGGGAATGTTGGGGCGTGTGTTAAAGTTACGTAGTTGACAAAATATAAGCAGTGTGAGAGTACACATGCTAAGCTACGCTAATTGCTAAGAGCGTAGAAACACTCAACGCTAAGATGCCTAATTGTCAGTAATGTATTTTTTCTGTTTCTGCATATTGTAGTTATGATGATAAAACATTTATAAAGATCTTAGTTTAAGAAAAGCAAGCCTTGGGTGAAGATTCTTGTGTTTGTTTTAGTTGTTTGCTAGCTGCTACCCTTACCAAAAAGAAGTACACTGAAGTATACTTGAAGTATACTAAAAATGAATACAGTATACTTCCAAGTTTACTTTCAATGTACTTATTAGAAGTATAGTTATCCGAGTACATTTTTTAAATACTACTAAGTATACTTTAATACATACTTACATTAAAGTTTACTTATATTTAGACTATACTTGTACTTGACTCTATCAGAAGTATATTTCACCAAGTAATGTATAAGTATACTTAATATATATATATATACTTATATAATATAATATATATCTAAGTATATATATATAAATATGTATATATATAAATATATATATATATGTATATATATATATATATATATATATAATATATAAGTATATATATATTATATATATATATATATATATATATAGTTGTGGTCAGAAGTTTACATACACTTGTATATAATATAATGGCTCTACTGAGTGTCCCGTTATTTCTAAAACTGATTTTTCTCTGATAGAGTGATTGGAACAGTTACTTCTTTGTCACAAAAAACATTCATGAAGTTTGGTTCTTTAATGTCTTTATTATATATATATAAATATATATATATGGAACTTTTTATTTTTGAATTAGAACAACATTTACATGGAGATGCATTTGAGTTTCTTCTTCCCTTCTCCAGGGCAGTGTTTCCCTGAACAAAGTTCGAATTTCCTTGTGGCCATAAGATCTATCCAACTTAACCAAATCACCAATCAGTACATATAGTTCTGACAAGCTTTCTCTGTATTCATCTTATCTGCTCTCTACTACATTCTACATTTTACTTTGATCTAAATAACTCACCCAAAAGACAAAAATACATAAATAAAAAAATTAAAATTAATAATAATAATTTTCACATGAGAGTACTATCTTTCTAACATTTGTTTTATTGGTTCCCAATTTTTTTTCAAATTTCCCTAGTCCCAGTCATAGTCTTGCATTAAATTGTTCCATTTTGTAGTCCTGTCTAACTCTGTCTCTCCACTCTGCCACCCTTGGGGGTTCTGTGTCCAGCCATAAAACTGTAATACACTTCTTGGCAGTCATAAGCAGAATTCTGATTACGTATGTCTCCATTATGTGTGTATGATTTTTGGTACAGCATTCCCAGTACAAACCATTTTAACTTAAATTGTAATTTCACCTTCAAGGTTCTTTCAATTTCTCCCTAACACCTTCCCAGAATGGTATGAATTTAGGGCAGTCCAAAAGTATATGTGAAAAGTCTCCCACTAGCCCGCATTTTCTCCAACATAAATTTGAAACATTACTATTTAGACATGGTAAGTGGAGTTTTAAAGCGTGCATCTTCACCTTCCATTCAAATTCCCTCCAAGACGGACTATTAGTTAGTTTATGGCCTGCTTCAAGTGTTTCCTCCCATTCCTCATCTGTTATCATTATGTTCACTTCCAGTTCCCATTTTTCTTTAATATCTATATTCTTAACAATCAAATCCTGTTGTGAAGCTTTATATATTTTGAAATCAGTCCTTTTTGACATGTCCTTTCTGTTTAACATAATCACTTCCTCCATATTAAGTTTATCCTTGCTTGAAACTTTGCCTTATTTTGAAATAACTACTCTGTCTGTCTGTCCTAAATAACATATTAAGCATGAAATTACGAATTATTGTGAAATTACACGCACAGGAAGTGCTTTTATTTTGTAGCATTTGCTCAGTCAGCTCTCGAAGCTTCTCAGCAGACCGAGAAGAAGAGCGAGGGTCGGAGGTGCATTAACTGTCGGAGGTCGCGCTTCTGTTCTGCATCTGCACTTGACAGTCACTGGTTCTGCACCACTGAGCCAAATGTAAGTAGCCGCCATTAAAGTTGCTTAAATGTTTTAAATGTTTTTAAGACGGACATGGTGAGTAATGTTGGCTACCTAGCAAGCTAATATGCTAAGTCATTGCATGAGTTAGCTGTGTTATTAACTTTGTGTGCGACTAAAGTCCGTTTATTAAATGAAATGAGCAGCGCTATCTCATTATTAAAGGTTAGCATTACTTTAGATACTTTTTTATTAGACTTCTAGAGACTTATTTCCTCCATTTGTGTCCCCTCGATCGTAATTTTTTAAACGCGACGTTCTGAGAAAAAAATAAAAGCGGGAGCTCAGCGCCACCAAGTCAAACTTAAACGTCCACTTATTAAAAGTAAATGAGCAGTGGTCTCTTGTACAGCGATGAAAAAATCAGTCTGTGTTGTAAACTATTTCCCCGTAGCACCCGTGCAATAGCTTTGCAAGCAGCCTGCTTTTTTTAACCGTAGAAGAGGATTGTGACCGCAAGAGATGAAGCGGTGCTGTACCTCGATGCTATGTTCCCTCCATCCCTCCATTTTTGTCCCCTCCATAGTTTTTTTAAATAGTGCTCAGTTGCACATATCTTGAACCGCAGAACGCTGTTTCTATTAATTTCACAGTATTTTAGTGTTGTAATTTTGTCCTTACTGTACACTGTTACTCCAGATTCTTAAATGTTATGTTTTTAGCTTTGTGTGGATAAGTCAAATTACACTTGAATCTCCACACACACACACACACACACACACACACACACACACACACACACACACACACACACACACAATTTAGAAGATTAATGATTTAGCTTCATATATAGTGGAGGACTGCCTAAATTTTGCAGACTAACACAGATCTGCCTTGTGATTGAAAATGTTTGTTTTCTCTACTGATTATGCTTCCTGGTGTAGATGTGTAAATGTAGAGCATCTGCGTTCCTATGAGCTGTCAGCCACACCGGGAAGCCTGTCTATGAATCTGCAGTCAGTCTTCAATGATCCAACCCCACTCTCTGCACACAAGATTGATGGCATGCTGCTGTTGACCCCCAAGAGGTTCATACAAGTGAGAACACTGGTGAGTAATTCTCACAATCTGCATTTTTGATGGCACATCCTAAATAACATGACTATATATGTATGTATGTATATATGTATACAGATTTGTCTTTTAAAACTGGTGAATATACAATTTACAGGTAATGCCTTTATGCTATGAGTATTAGAGCCACTGATGGAAAAAATATATAGAATTCTGAGAAAATAAGTCATAAATCTGAGTTTAATCTCAGAGTTCTGACTGGTACCTAAAACAAAAAAAAAAGGGAAATTGGGGAAGATTATGAGGGGGGGATCAGAATTCTGACTTAAATCTTAAAATTCAGGCATTTTTTTGTTAGTTTGTTTTGATTTTTTTTAACAAAAAAAATCCTAAATAGTTTTTTGTTTGTTTGGTTTTAGGTTTATGAAAAAAGTCAGAATTCTGACTTTAATCCCAGAATTTTGCAATTATCTGACTTTTTTTTCTCAATTCTTTTCTTTTTCTTCAGTGACTCTAATACTCTTAGGCAATAAGGCAGTATTAGGGCCACTGAAGGAAACAATTGAATACTGAGATAAATGTCAGAATTCTGACTTTATTTATTTTATTTATTTTCAGAATTTTTTCTTCTTCAGTGGCCCTAATACCCCTCCGTATTATGTAATGTTAAACACTTCAAATTAACTTTTGAATTCAGCAGTTTATCATTGGATTTAGATGCAGATATCACTGTCTTGGAAAATTGGTCAGAGCAGTTTGGCATTAAGTTTGATTAGTAAACTTGACAGTATTTACACTCTTAATCTTCTTAGGAATTATATGATGTCCACACAAGGCGTACCACTGTTCTCCATGCCCTTCCTGTCTATCTACGTGAGGAAACCTCTGGATTTTTGAGGACATGTGTGGTAAGTCCCAGTATTGTAAATTTGAACAAATCATTCTATTTATTTATGCATAAAGACAACAAAAGGACAACGCACATGAACATTTTGGAAAATGTGCCATTGTTTCAACTACAAACCTTTGGCAAGATGTTTAAGCCTGCCACACACGAGAGCAATCAGCTGAGCAAACGGCCTCGAATGACTGTTTGCTCAGCAGATTGCTTGCTGTGTGCACCTGATTTTCACTGAGTTTTCCGCCTCACGAGACGCTGAGGTGAATATCTGACCAGTTAGATATTTTGCGCCTCACAGGGGTAAAAACTCGCTGTGTGTGCACTACTGAGCTTCTGGCTGAGCTGAAATATTCTAGTGGCCAATCAAAGCACTTTCTCCGCTCACATGACCCCAAGATGTATTCAGATGCAGCCCCTTGCCCTGTCTGCGTGTCTGAAAAATAAACAAAACGGTACCTTGTGGATCGATGGGCCCACTGTTTCCATTACCCTTTCGGAAGGATTCTGGGTCTTCCAGGTGCATCTCTTGGAGTAAATTGGCATAAACTCCTTGCCTGGTCCATCTTTCCAGCTACTGTACCCATATTTTCCTAACCTTGAAATGCCGGTGGCGGCGACGTTTCATCAACAAAAAGGGTAGGCATTTCCTCCGTTTCCAGCTCTGTCTCTGTGTTGTTTCTTTTCTGACATGCAGACAGGGGGCTGCCAAGCTTTCATTAGCATAACACTGGCACACACGGAAGCCATCTCACTTTATTCGTAAATGAGAGCACAAAGCAACAGAATGAACAGGAGTAGGGCTGGGCGATATGGCCTAAAATCAATATCACGATATATTGAAGATCTCACCTCGATAACGATAAGTAGACGATATCTACAGGAATGCGTAGCAACAATATTTGTCCACTAGATGGGGCTGTCTCATGTATTACATTGACTAAAATTTTACATGACTCAAGGTGCTACAGCTTCTTAAAGGGACATAAATGTGGCCAACTTACACATCTTTTCATTTTTTTATTATCAAATTTATTGACATGGGAAAAATTATCTGGATGAGAGACAAGAACTTGGATAACGATAAATCTTTGACATGTTGCCCAGCCCTAAACAGGAGTCTGTCAGACTGCATTTATTGTTATTTACATGAAAATCTACTGAAATAAAAATGGCCACAGTCAGAGTTTCAGTTCAAATGTGATTAGTGTATGATCTCCCTTTCATTTTTGTAAGGATGATACCAATGAGCCGGACCTCAGGGATGCAGCAGTTGTCCTCCTGACAACCATCACCGATGATGCTGAGAGTCCAGTTACGTACGACCCAGTGGGAATCTGTTATCCTAGAGGGTGATGTGATTGTCAACCTCTCCAGCCTTCCTGATGCCTTCCTGGTAATGTTCGGCCTCATCTGTGCTTTACATCTAGATTATCCGAAGGGACTGACCAACACATTTGAGTTCACGCAAAAAGTCTTACTTGGTCTTGATGAGTCTAAACTATCACCCACGCTGCAGAGTCAAAAATGACCTGATGTTACATGTGTAACTCAAAATCTGAAAGAGTGGTGGATTCAGATGGCTCACTCTGTTCGAGCATTGTCCACATCCACAATGTAATTTACTATTTGTCTGCTCTTTAATTGTTGATGTTAAAGTAACACACCACCATTTGGGCAAATATGTTCATTTTCCACTTCTCCTTGAGTTAACCCTCCCACTGTCCTAATGGGTAGGACCCCGCGTGGAAAGTTGACCATTGAGCAGGGTTGATGGTTCATCCCTTGGGTCCACGTGGCAGGGGTGAGGAGTGAGCACCACCTCCCCCCTGCCACGTGGACCTCAAGGGATAAACCATCAACCCTGCTCAATGGTCAACTTTCCTTGCGGGGTCACCCATAAAGACAGTGGGAGGAACAGTTGAGTTTTACCTTTTCTCTGTTCATCCAGCCGTTCTGAGTCTGGCTACTCTCATTTGTGGCTTTAGTTTAGCGTGAATAATTGAATCAGATTAGCCCATTAGCATCTAATGCTAATAGGCTAATCCGATTCAATACTCAACTAGTTTTATGCCAAATGGCATAAAGTACTCACTGACTTGCTTGATAGTGGTTAGTGTAATTCATATTTTGTTAATGTTGAATTGATGTGCATCCTGATGTTGCTTTAAACCACGTACTCAAAGAAAGACTACACACTGCTGTTGTCGTTTTCAAAAGTGTGCGTTTGTAATTGTTTCTTTCAAATTTTGTTTTATTTTCTGTTTGAGTTGGCTTAATCAGTAACTTTAATTTGATCATAATTTGAAAATATATTTATTATAAACTCCAAATATTTAAGTTTATTTATGGTCTGATATACTCAAATATCTGAGTTTATAAACTCAGAGAATATGAGGCAACTGATTGCCTTACATTTTTTGAGTTCTGCCTACTTATTCGGGTTTACAGTGTACGAACTGTAAAGATTTTGTGGTGTCAGAGTTCACCTAACAGTTCAAGTGTTCATTTTTTTTGCTTTGTGTGTTCACAGGGCATGCTCAGTTGAAGTTTCCATCTCTGCGCGTTCAAGATGTAAGAAAAATAACACGAAAGAAATGCAACAATGAAAACTTCAAAAAGGCATCAACAACCAAGCAAGTGGATCCATAAAATGGACTGATTTTTTTAAAGGCGTTTTTAAAAAGTCTTTCAAAATGGACAGAATTAATGCGTTAAACATGTTCAGAACAGTTTGCGTTCTCATCTTTGATTAATCCTGGTAAACAGGTCTGTTTTTGTTCTGTTCTAATTCTCTCTGTTTAATAAATTTAAACAAAATGACTTAGCTATTTTATTTAATTTTTTTTCTCTGCATAAAGACGAAGTATCAGTAAATAGTGGAAAGTAAATGTATTGGTAGTAAGCAAATAGCAGATGTTAAATGTTACTTGCAGTATATGTTTAAAAAATAGAGATACTTAAATGTACTAAAAGAATATTACGTCAAGTTTACTGTAAAGTGTACTTTCAAAACTGTAAGTATACTCAATTATATAAGAAGTACACTACAAGTAAACATATATTATTACTTTAATTATAATTTTAAGTATACATTCAAAGAGAAAAGTATACTCAATTATTTCAGAAGTACACTACAAGTAAACTTATAATGCTACTTAAAGTTTATTTTTAAGTATACTTTCAAGGGCAAAAGTTTACTCAATTTTATTAGAAGTAAACTTATACTGTTACTTTTAAGTATACTTTCAATGAGAAAAGTATACTCAATTATATCAGAAGTACACTACAAGTAAACGTATAAGTATACTTCCAAGAAGAAAAGTATACTCAATTATATCAGAAGTACACTACAAGTAAACTTATAAGTATACTTCCAAGGAGAAAAGTATACTCAATTATATCAGAAATACACTAAAAGTAAACTTATAAGTATACTTCCAAGGAGAAAAGTATACTCAATTATATCAGAAGTACACTACAAGTAAACTTATAAGTATACTTTCAAGGAGAAAAGTATACTCAACTATATCAGGAGTAAACTTATATTGTTACTTTTAAGTATACTTCCAAGGAGAAAAGTATACTCAATTATATCAGAAGTACACTACAAGTAAACTTATAAGTATACTTTCAAGGAGAAAAGTATACTCAACTATATCAGGAGTAAACTTATATTGTTACTTTTAAGTATACTTCCAAGGAGAAAAGTATACTCAATTATATAAGAAGTACACTACAAGTAAACTTATAAGTATACTTTCAAGGAGAAAAGTATACTCAATTATATCTGAAGTACACTCCAAGTACACTTGTGAGGTTACTTTAAGTATACTTTCAAAGAGAAAAGTATACTCAATTATATCAGAAGTACACTACAAATAAACTTAAATTATTACTTTGAAGTATACTTGTAGTATACTTCAAGTATACTTTTAGTGGCCCAATTTAGTCCCAAGGAGTATACTTCTAAGTAAACTTTAAGAACAAGTATACAAATAAACTTCTGTACACTTAAGTATACTTGAAATTAGATACTTAAAGTATACTTCTTTTTCGTAAGGGTAGCTACACACAGCTACGTGCTCTAAGAATAGCAGATCCTCACGACATAGGGCAAATTCCTAATCATTCACAAGTTGTGCCAAATAAAACTTAAGTATCTCAAAATCTAAACCTCAGATTTATCACATTTTGGCATTTTGAGAGAGAGAGCAGATGAAGCCGAAGATTTTGATGGGTAATATGTATATGGTATGTAAACATTTGGTCACTAAGGAGTAAAAACCAATACCGATATTTTCTGATATTACATTTTAAGACCAATATCGGCCGATAACATCAGTAGACAGATAATATCAGACATCCCTAATATAAATGCTTATTTATAGCTGGCTTATTAATGTTTTGATGGTAAAAAGGAACTGTTGTCTGTGTTTTTGAATGATGAACAGCTGAGGCTCACCTGTCTGTCCAGTTTCTGCTGTCGGAGGTTTGTGCTTTCGTCATCTAAAGTGCTGCAGAGAAATAAAAAATGGTTACATTAGAAAGTCCTTATAATAGTTTTAGTTATTGGACTATTTCAAAAGAAAATCAGATTTAAAGCAAATTCTAAACATATTAGCATGTCATTTTTCTATGTAACATCACATGTGTGACATGTTTAGCAAATTATATTTATACTATAAGCTCATTGCTTTAACCGTTCAACTACTTTTGCAAAAAATCATGACATCTACTTAAAGTGAGTTTCTTGAGAATTGTTACAATGTATTATTATGTTATCTCAGCTGTTTGAATGATCCCAGTTTGGAGAAACAGATTACTTCTGACAAGATGGACGACTGGCTTTAGTGGGTTGATTTCTGTGTTTCCGAAACATCTTTAAAGCCCTCCTTCACTCGTTTATTTCTAAGCATTTACTGTGCTCTCTAGTAGAAATGAATGCCTTTTGGGTTGTTTTCTGAAGTAAATAAAGCCCTGTTGCTCCTCTTTCAGGAAGTAGAAGTTATACCCAGAGGACTTGGGCAGAAAACAGCAGGATTTGGAGTCTTAAACCTGGGGCACGCTGGTGGCAGCCGCTCCGCGCTCGCGGTTATGAGAAGTTAAGTGTTCACACATGAAGTGTCACGACCTGTCGCTGAGAGCTTCTTGGAAAGTTGCGCAATAGTCACAACATCACGGAGGACTTGAGAACAGGAAGCGGGAAGTGACTCCATTGTTTATACTTGCCTTTGTGTTTTGTGAGACCCAAATTCATTAAAAATGGGTAAGTATGCTATTTATTAGAATATTTTAAGATCAGTAGTACTTTAAAGTAGGGATGCAGCAATACCACTTTTTTCCAAACCGATAGGATACCGATACTTGGATCTTAGTACTCGCCAATACCGATTACCAATACCGATACTTCTACTACACAAAAAATTGCAATGAATTAGAATACAGGTTTTATTCTCTTCTCTGCTTTCAACAGGAAAAGACTGTGAGGTAGATAAAAAATAAAATATGTTAATAGAGATGATCACAAAACTAAAATATTAGCTGAACAGAAATGCCAAGTTACAGTGAAGCCAAATGCATTGGTATCAGTTCCTGATATCGGTTAACTTTTACCAATACCGATACCAGTATCGGTGCATCCCTACTTTAAAGTTATCAAAACTGCGGTTGAGTTTGTGTAGTAAAGCCATTCCGCGTCGTAATGTTTGTTATAAAGTACTCGACAATGTTATAAACAGCCACGGCGGCACTGCGATTCTGGGAGTGATCCCCGTGCGTCTGTCTCCGGTGTGCTTTACTCATTATTATTCATGATATTGTGACATCTCGCCTCTGATTGGCTAACAACAGTGCAACTGTTCTGCTGCCTCTGTTCGATCTGCAATGTTGATATTTGTTTTTTCCATGAACAACACAAGTCTGAAGAAGGTTGCTAATGCTAACAGTTAGCTAGATGTGCCCTCTCCTAGACTTTAAACTGTCACAAATCAAGATGGGTGACTCCATGAATGTTAATTTTCAGTATGACGTAGATCTGACTGGCTTTTCTAATCCGAGTTTCCCAAACTATTTCCTATCAACCGCTAATGCAGGAAATAGGGGTAGAACACTATTTTCACTTTCCGCCTGCAGGTGAAACTCAAAACAAAAGACTATTTCTTAATGCTAGTTACCACAGAATTGTAAATAAATAATAATATAATAGGGTCATAAACCTGTGTCAAAGTTTCTAAAACACCAATCCTAGCCCCACTTGGACTGGTTGTTAGGTCATCAATCTCATCAGCACTCAGCTCCCTTTCTTCAGACTGAAGTTGTTTAGAAAGATTTTTACAACAGAAAAACCCATATATTGGTATGATTTATCTATAACACACAGGGACAATCATACACACTCTGGTTAAACTAAAATATTTGGACCACATGAGCAAACATGTAAAATCTGACAAAAACACAAGAGAGAGAGCATGCAGTTCCCACACAGAAGGGTCCTAGCCTCAGTATACCATCCTAAGAAAAACTTGAACCATCATCGCACAATGTCTGACTTAAGAAAAGTCCCATTAGTCATCACACGCTGGTGAATTTACATCTCTGTATCTGACCCATCCCCATGGGGAGCAGTGAGCTGCAGCAGTGGCTGCACTCGGGAACTATTTGGTGGTTTAACCCCCTAATTCAACCCCTTAAAGCTGAGTGTCAAGGGGAGAGGCCTTTTTAGTCTTTGGTAATTGACTGGATTTGAGCCCTGATCTCCCAGTCCCAAGACTCTCATTCCACTAGTCCACTGAGAAGGTTTACAGGAGAGTTGCACAAGTTATACTTTAGCCTTTACATCAATTATTTGACATGAAAAGATATTACAAAAAGTCAATAATAAAAATGTATGTGACTTGAAAAAAAGGGAGAAAATGGAATAAACTCAATCACAAACAGAAAATAAATTATCACGTGATTTTATTTAATTATGTAGTAAAAACAGAGCCTTGTCCCAACATGCAGCCATATTATTTAACACCAATCGCAACAAAAACATCCAACAATTATCACGTTATGCAGGTGACTTCAGTAGTGGATGTGAAAAAGGAACAAAATTCATCAATGATGCAGCTTCTAACATAATTTGGACTGCTTTGATTAGCGTCGTTCAAACCTTATTTTACCAGCTGAAAATAACACACTGTATCTGCTGTTGTCAACCATGATTTACAATAATTAAATACACTGAAGAAAAAGTCAATAAAACATTTTCTTTGAAGTCTCCTTTCTGTGCTTATTTCATTAAACAAACACATTTTTCGAGTAGACGGTTTAATTTCTTTTAAACAAATGATTAAAGCTTTTAGGATACAACTGGATTCTCCAGGCAGGAGAAAGTTTGCTGCATAGTGAAAAGTTCAGTTTATCATCTGTGAGTGAATTTGCATTTTACAGCCTTAAGATTCTGCAAAGATAGGGTTTTAAAAGCCATGTATTACTGTGACAAGACACACGAGAAATCTTTTATATTTAAATCTTAAATACTAAATCTTGTTAGATGACGAACAGATCACAAATAACATCTTAGCAGGTTTTCTTTAAATCTCCATCCAGGATCTCACATTTTAAGATACAGGATGGTGAAGTGGAAGCCATAAAGGGTTAAATTTTCTTTCTGCCCACCAACAATACTCCTAATTCAGTGTACATTAACAAATCTACCATTGCTCCTGTTTGACTCAAAAACATCTCGAAGAATCACTGAAATCTGTGTCACCATCAGCGATAACCTTGGCTTGATGTTTGATTAAAGAGACTGGCAGAGCCATGAAGAAGCTCACAAGTACTGATTATTCAGTTCAGTTGAGTTTACACATAGAAGTCCTCACAAGAGCCTTTTCAGGAGACTGAACAGAAAAACAAACTGGGTTCAGTCTAAAACCAATTACACAAAATCTAAATTTATCAAATCATATTCATTCATTCTTTCTAAGGCTGATGAATATTTGATAGTTCTTCACTTTGATTTAAAAGTTACTAGAATTGTGGCACATTTGAGTTCAAGAGGAAGCTGATTCCATGTGTATGCAGCATAGTAGCTAAAAGCAGCTTCAACCTGTTTGGTTGTGACCTGGGTTTCTACCACTTGACTGTTTCAAAGCCCTGTTGGGTGTATATACTGGGAGGAGATCTGACATGTAATTTGGCCCCATGCCACTGTGATTTATAAACTAGCAGGATCCCTTTGAAATCAATTATTTAGTTTACTGGTAACCAGTGTAGATATTTAAGAACCAGACTGATGTGCTTGGTTTTCTTGGTTCTTGTAAAGCCTGGGGCACACAGAAGACAGATGTGCTGTGCCACGGAAGCACCGGGGTTTTGGGAAGTTAAAGGAGACATAACATGCTTTTAAGTTATTCCTTTTTACATCTAAATCCTTCAGTTGGGGGTCTAAAAACAGTGGAACTGCAGTTCTTTGGTCTGATTTCCTCATTATTGTTGCTCTACAGACCCTCATCTACCCCTGTTCTGAGGAGAGTCTTGAGAACGAGCCGTTTTTGGGTACTGTCTCTTTAAACTGGAGGAGGAGCTGTAAACTCCGCCCCCCTCCATAGTGCAGTCCTGTACTCTCCTCCCCCAGTCGGACTTTGTAGTTCTAGAGAAATCATTATTTAGCATAGCAGATTTAGCATAGCATATTAGCATTTTTAAAACACGTGGGGAGAGTAGTTCATCAAGCTGTTTCATGGCTGCTAACTCTCTCATGCATTTGTCTGTAGTCACTCACACACACCCGTCACGGCCGACGGAGGGACAAGCGAGCAGGCACACGCGCTCGCTTGTACACACACACACACAAGGAATGCTGCTTGCTTATTTCTGTAAAAAATATTTAAAAAAATGATACAGCTCATTAAAACACCATTCAAAGAATATATTTTATTAAGATCTCTATCTATATACATACATATAATTATAAATAATTTTATAAGTAGTCTTATTTTATATTGGGTGTCTTAATGGCTGAAAATGGATAAAAAGCAGTTAGATTTTAATTTAAAGATTTGAGATTCTAGTCAAAAATAAAGAACATTCCTCCAAGTGTTCTTTAATGTCATCATTATAATTCTAATGCTTACAACTTTGTTTTTATTGTCTGCAATGCGTAGCCTATATCTTTATTAAATGTGTTTAGCTGTAAAGTGGTAATTCTCTCTAATGTGTACAGAGAGGTGGACATCAGTGCTGCAGTGAAATTCCCAAGATCAGTCTGCTTTGCTAACAAATATAGTTAAATCTTACCTGCATTCTAAATAAATACCGTTAGGTGAAAACATCAGTAGGCATTGAGTTATTGATACAATCCCTAACAGCCAGAATGGAAGAAGAGCATGCTGGGTCATCCTGGACCTGAGCCTGTTCTGTGTATTTACCTACAGGATGCAATAAATGTCTACAAGGCTGAGTTTGGACCATTACATCTAAAAGAAAGCATACAATCAGTGATTTTTTTATTGTTTACATTAATATACAAATTTTCTAAGTATTAACCTCACAGCAAATAAGTAGAACAATATAATAAACAGGCTTTAGTAGTTAAAACAGGCGTTGTGCACACAGGTGCTTTGTGTCTCGGTGCTGGTGGTGTCTAGGTCTCAGAGTTCCTGTCCTCCTGCCGTCTTCTGTTGTCCTCAGGATACGGATTGATGTTTCCTGATGATGAGGGAGGGGCAGTATGTGGGCTTCAAACTGGTCCTGGACAACAGTGGGAGACCTCCGTTGTCTGAATACTGAGACCAGAGAGTTGGTGAGATGCAGATCTTCTCTACCTCATCTAGAAACGGAGTTGGTTCAGGGAAAACTTTTCCAAAGACCAGTTCCATGATGTCATCGCCATATTCTGCAATGATAGACAATAACTTTAATGACATATTTTGTTTACAAGCAGCTTTAGGAAAGTTGTTTCTTTAGCTTTCATGTTTATAGTCACGTTTGTGTTTGTTCACAAGTTCACTTTGCTGCAGTGACTTCATATTTTCCTACAAATGTAATAAAATAGTGACACTAAAATTATACAAATGATTCCTTATGAAAGGAAGCTCATTAGAGAGCAGTGCAGACAGGCTTACTACATACTGCAGCTGTTTTTGTAGGCCAGCTGCTGCTGAATTTGGGGAAAGTTATTCTGCACACATCCAGATCAGATGGTCGATTACAGAAAATAATGTAATTCAATAATTTCTAAACAGACTAAACAAGTAAAACATCAAATAAATCACTCTGCTGTCATCAGACGGAGTGATTCAGGGGGTGAGGTGTTCTTAATGATGAGGGTGGCTGAGGTGTGTCATCACTCACTTTGGTCTGGTCCAGACCGTCTCTTTACTGGTGGGTCTCCTTCCTCAGTAGGTGACGTGAAACGCCAACATCTGAACGTTCTGTGTTCCTTAGAGGAGAAGAAAAGTAACATTAGCAAGCTGGCTAAATTATTTTTTACTAGCATCTCAAGGACTTGGAGAAGCAGATCTTCACTTACCTAAACATCAGACCAGTTTGTCCCAGCTGAGCTCATCAGGGCGTTAGTCTGACAGCCTGTCAGTGAAACACGGCTCCAGACTTCTGGATGTGGACTCTAAAAAGCAAAGGAACATTTTTACTTTGTTTTAATTATTTTACAGGCAATTTTATCAGCTTTCCGACGCTCACGCTCATACAGACGGTGAGCTTTGCTGCGTCTGACTGATGCAGAGTTCGTTTTTATATCTGCAGTGAGACAAAAAACTAACCTCACTTCACTTAGAGATCGTTCTTTAAAACTCTATTAAATCCACTGTGTTGACGCACTTTAATGACTTTGTCACGCTGCATTTTAGCTGATATGGGACTTTATTTACTGGATGCTAAGATTACATCACACTCATGTAGAATAACACACAGGCTCTCTGCTGTTACAATCAGTGGGAGGTTATCATCTGGTGTAAAAGAAGGCGTTGATCAGAAATCACATTTTATTCCACGAAAATCAGCCAAATCCACATTAATCTGGGTGCTAACTTTACTAGCATACTGTGCTAGCGATAGCAAGCCGGATGCTAACGCTTTAGTGCTGCTAATGCCCGTAAATCTAAAGTAAAGTTTGTCGACATTTTAGAGTGATATGAAGCTTACCGCTCTGCTGCTGTGTCCCGGTGCTGCCAAATTCAGATGGAAATAACTCCTTTTAGATAGATGAAGCCCTCAGTACTTAGCCACTAGCCTGGAGACAGAACGAACTAACCACGCGCGCGCGCGCGCACGCACACACACACACACAAACAAACGCAAACACACTACTTTTTCTTCTGTGTTTTTTTAGCAGTAGTGTCATCAGCTCCTGGGTTTAAATACTGCCACACCACCCTTCCTTAAAACGAGGAACAGTTTTGAGCTGTGTGTGGCTAAAATAACCAGACATTCTGCATTTTTCCAATAGGACTACAAAAAATCTTAGCGAGAAGAAAAAATGGCGGATTGGCTCTGTGTTTAGCGAGGGCCATTACCATATTTGGTAGTTATCCTCACTAAATTAATTACTGATGTAATAGATAATGTAAAAACTGAACGGGTGGACAAATATGCCCAAAACTTAATTATTAAATATCTAAATAGCAACTCCAGTGAATAATATAAGCCTTTTTGCTCACTTAGACACTTAAAATGTGAAACACACCGTGTTAATGGATAAAAAAGTGGGTTTTTCATGATATGTCTCCTTTAAATGGTCACAAAGGACTTGCTACGCCCCTGAACACTTCTTGGAAAATCGCACAGTCACATGTGTAAGGGTTAAAGAGTTACATTTTAATTAATGACCATTGGACATTAAAGATCCATATCTAGTATGGACCCCATCTAATGGACACTGGGCTATTTAAATCAGAAGAGTAGTTATTTTTATTACAGGGAAATTAAATAAACACTTTGCATGAACTGAGAGACAAGAGAAGAGAGAGAGACTTCCAAACATTTAAGAAAATTTATTATCTAAATGGTTTTAAACAGTTTAACAGTACTAACTCTCTAATGATGGATGCTTGTGGAATGGAATGTGAGGTGAAGTGTGTGTTGGTGCGATGTCAGTTAAAAACCTCCGTTCCGGAGAAGCGAGTCTGAGTGGGAGATGATGTTTTGCTCCTAACTGATCAACGTTTGAACCGTGGTCATAAAACAACATGAGACGCCATCTGTGTCGCTCTACATACCCTTCAGTGAGACTCCCGTACAGATCAGGCTGCCAGGTCCACGGACCCTCCTCTGGTACTGGAGCCGATGAAACAGCGTCGACAGCACGACAAACCAGTCTAGTCTCCAGGTAAAAAGCGACAGGTGTTTCACAGTGTCAAAGGGACCCCCCTTTGGGTCAGCGAGTTCAGCTTTTATTTTGAAGGAAACGTTGTTTTGTTGATAACGACAGGATTTCCCAGCTTGGCAGTTCTAGCTTAAAAAGAAAAGTATAGATGGCCGGTCCATACTTCACTTAGCATGCAATGAACTTCAGGGGATCTCGAGATCTCGTTGAATACTGAACTTAAAATGGCGTTGTTCTGTTTTATTAATCTTGATGTTTATGATTCTGGACGAATCACAGCTGGCAGATTAAACAAACACCCCAGAGACTCTGCCATGCTTCAGACATGAAGGTTCTGATTGGATTTGCGACAGGAATGTGTCATGATTATTTATCTTTGTGTATCAGTGTGTCTAGTGGCTAGAATAAGTCATTTACTTATTAAAACATTAATCATAACATTGTGATTTCACAGATCGGTCACATGGTCATTATTGACCAACACTTTGATGGATTAGCTTTATTAAAATAGAGTTCCTTGATTAATTAAAAGAAAATAGTTCATTCTTCGTTCTTCTGTCTTCATTGCTGGAACGTAAACAGTTTAGAAGCGAATGCATGACCTTGAGGCTGTTTCATGCACACTGACACTGTGTCAAAAGGAAACAGCTGTTAGAGGGTAGACATAGCTCCTTCATCACGTTACACATGGGACTTGAACAGGAAGTGACTCTTTTGTTTAAACGTGATCAGACTTGCCGTTGTGTTTTGAGGTACTCAAATTCATTAAAAATGGGTAAGTACGCTATTTATTAGTGCTATGGCCACCAGCCTGGCCTCTGGTGATCCAGGAGCCAGGATCACTCAGCTCCGGTGATCAGCCAGACACCGCCCCTCCTCCTCCTCTCCTCCAGGCTGCTGATGAGCAAAGCTGAATCTCTCTGATGAGCCACACCCCGGATAAAAGGCAGTGCCATCCAGCAGTCTACGAGGCAGCAGTGCAGGGGTTCGTTCAGCTGTCCTCCAGGCCTTGCTTTGTTTTAAACCCCTTTGTGCTTTGGGATGAGTTTTAACTATAATGGTTTTAACTTAGAGTGGTGAGTTTTAACTAACTTTAAAACTCTGAGATAATCCAATAGGATCTTTTGGTAAGACCACTTAACGGTCTTGGTATGGGTAATTCCCTCTTGGATGTCAACTCATGTTTGACTTGGTTATGATCTCAGTGATCTCTGGTTTTGTTTTCTTAAAGGTTAACTCTGTTCTGGTTTTAAGACTTGTATCAACTTAGTGGATTTTAATCAAATCAAATCAAACTTTATTTATATAGCACCATTCATACAATAGATGCATGTCACAGTGCTTTACAAATTAAAATGACCCCACATTCCCTCCGTCCCCATAAATATAAACGCATTATAATGTATCCCCCATTACACTCATCGTTTGACATGTACACACACAAACACACGCTCAAAGACGTGAGATAAAAAATGGAACACACTGGAATGAGTTCAGATGAGCCAGACAAGCTAAGTTAAGGAAACACCATCAGGGGAGCCATCTGCCCCAACAGCAGCAGATCCACAGCAGCAGCCGTGGCACTGACACAGTGCGCCCAGGGGAGGGAGGGAGGGCGGAGACCCTCACCTTCACCCAGGCACATCCAGAAAGCGCCCAGGCTGCCACAGCCGACCACTGCCCCTGGGGCAGAGGGCTCCCACAGAGGAAACACTGGAAAACGAGGTGGAAAATAAGGTTAAAATATAAGATGGTAAAATTTTGGTAGAATAGAACGTTTAAAGATAAAATGAATAAAGCACCTTCTAGTTTTGGTAAAACTTTTAACACGTTTTAACCAGGTGTCTTAATTATTGATAAGTTGTCTTTTAATTTTAACCTTTTTTTTAATCAATACTGTAATCAAGTAGCACTTCTAAGCTTCTCATCCATGTTTTGGTGGTTGGGTTTGTGCCGTAGAGCCGTTCCGCGTCGTAATGTCTGTTGTAATGTACTCCACAATGTTGTAAACAGCTGCGCTTGAAATAGAACTGGCGCCTATCTTCAGCACCTCCGTGCGAACCAGCGTTGCTGGGATGTGGCGTTAAACTCCCCGTGTAGCTACTCTCAGTAACCATAACGACTTCTTTTTAAAATGACGGCGCAGGCATGACGTGGTGCAGAACATCTGTCTTCTGTGTGGCCCAGGCGTTAAGACTTTAACAGTAGCTTTCTGAATAAGCTGCAGTTGCTTCACAGCTGAGAAGACCAGCAAAAAGTTCAATGCAGTAGTCTAGCCTATAACATAATTAGGCTTAAAGGGACATAACATGCTCATTTACAAACATTATTACAGAAGGTAAGTTTAGAGTTGTGGATCAGTCTGGGGAAATTACTTCCTCGCTGTTTTTCTTAATTCAAACTCCTACTTTATGGTGAGACACTAAGAAATGTCAGTTTGGTTAGATACAAGACACACTTGGTTCTAACTAAGAGAAGCCTTAAGTGAATGAAATTGGTGATAAATCTCTATCTCCATGTGATTTCTACACCTATATGTCCTCCATCCTTTGTGTTCCACACAAACATTCTCACATGTTCCCCAGTTGTGAGAACTTGGAGTCCACCCATGGGAAGGAAATGCATGAATTGCCAGTGTAATGGAAAGTCAAGAAAAAACAGTAAAGCTCTGGTGTTGTCACATAAAAACAGCAGGAATACAGAAGTTTAAAAACTTTGACCACCAACATGAAAGCCACGAAAAGGGCGAAGTATTTTTGACGTCCTGGTTATCTGGAGGACTCGGTAAATTACATTTGTGGTAAACAACCACAGATCAAGCACAGCACAATGACAACATATCCAATTATGAATGCATTTGAGACAATATGTGTTCCACAAACAAAGTTACAATTTGACAGACACCAGTAAACGTCCTCCCCCTCAGGCATCAACAACACATAATTCATATGGTCTTCTCCTGACTCTTTCCATCCTAAAATCTCTGCTTCTCTTATCAATGAAACTCTAATTATTAGGTGACCTTGACTGAATCTCGCTTTGATAAAGTCTGCATGAACCAAATTCTGGACGGGAAAAAAGAAAATTCCAAAACTATAGGATTTTCATCCCAACACAAGAGATTTCTGCATCCGGTCTTCACCCCAGAGTCCTAAATCACCAGCGGCAAACTCGTTCATTGTTCCTGAAGCTTTCTGCAGTCCTCTGAAAAACCTCCACGGCTTTAATTAGAGATTTATGCAGATGATAGGGAGAGAATGAGCCAGAACACAGGAGGAAAGATGAAAGGCAGAGAGGTAGAGGTGTCCCTTGATGTGTGATGAGCGTAGAAATTACATTTTTCAGCACTGTGACAGGTTTTCAGGCGTCTGCGCTCCATCCTACTCATTTATTTAGGCGCTTACTTTCAGACAATCATGAAGCTTTCAATCAGTGAACTATGGAAAAAGAAGGCTGGAGCACTCGGGTCAAAATAAAAATATTTAATTGGTGCAAATAAATTAACTAAGATTTCGACATTTCTTCGTCAAGACTTAAAGCTCAAACGTTGCAACCTGTTTTTATACAGGTGTTTGTAGGCTAATGAAACAGAAAGCATTCTAGTCAAGAGCTCATTGGTTTTGGAGTTGGGGGTTGCAGAAGAGGAGGAGTCTGTGTCTGTCCAATGTCAGTCAGACATGACTTTAGCCGTAACTCTGACGAAGACAACAATGTCGAAAAGTTAGTTCATTTATTTGCACCACTTAAATATTTTTACTTTGATCTCATTCAAAACCCAGAGCTTGTAACCATTGGTGATGGTTGGAGCATAGATGGACCGGTAAATCGAGAGCTTCGTCCTGCGGATCAGCTCTCTCTGTACTAAAACAGACCGGTACAACGGCAGCATCACTGCAGACACAGCACCAATCCAACTATCGAGCTCCCGATCAAGCTTTCCCTCACTTGTGAACAAAACCCCGAGATGCTTCAACTCCTCCACTTGAGGAAGGACTTCATCTCTGACCCAGAGAAGGCATTCTACCCTTTTCCGACTCAAGACTATGGTCTCGGCTTTAGAGGAGCTGATGCTCATTTCATCTACTTTACACTCTGCTATGAACCCCTCTAAAGAAAGTAACAGCACCACATCATCTGCAAAAAGTAGGGACCTGATTCTTAGGCCACCAAGACATATGGTAAAAGTAATTTAGTCTCATGATTTTTACTCTCATACGTTTCAGTCAGCCCCCAACCGCTTTACTCTGCTACCTGCAGATACTAAGGGGCAACAATGGCTTAGGAGTGAGAAGTTTTCCCAATTGTTACTGGGTTGCCAGTTCAAAACCATGTCAGTCGTTGTGTCCTTGGGCAAGAGGTACCCGACGGCAGCTACAATGTAGGTCATCACCATCAGTGTGTGGATGTGTAAATGACTGTAATGTAAAGGGATTTGGAGTCCCTGACGTGCAAAGATGGCTGGACTTTCTATTAAGTGGGATCTCTGGATATTTTAGGTTTTACAGAATCAGAAAACTTCTCTTCCCACACTTTGCATTTGAGATAAAGCCTACTGGGGGTCAGAGTGCTTATCGAACCAACCTTTCAAATTACTAGCCTGGAAAGCCATCCTATGTAAATATGTGGGTTAAGTGAAACTGACTGGTCGTGTTTACTTAAATTTTCATTGTTGTTGCCGGCCAGGGCTCAGCTCACATTCGATACAAGATCGTAACATCAGCATCTGTTGCGCGAAGGAAGTTTTCCACTGCAATAATATTATTATTATTAAGCTGGGCAGCACAAATGCAACAATATTTACGCACTGTTATGCTGCCACAACACATTGAAAAGACACTGTGGCAGCAACCTGATTTACCACCACTACTAGTCTTTTGAAGGTGTCTAAAGAAAAGCCCAAGTCCAAATGGTCAAAAGTTTATGCTAAAGCCGTTTCAAACGAGCTCTGCCCCTGAGCCGAAGACATCTTCTATGTAAGAACAAATACAGTGCTAAAGTAAACACAGATATTCAGTCTAGTGTTAGCCTGTCCTGCCAGACTCTTCCCCTGTTTAATTCTGCACAGAGAAAGGGTCTGGGAACTCTCCTAATAACCTCACCCCCTGAGAATTCTAACCGAGCCAATCAGCACTGAGTATCGTACATCACACACCATAATGCCGAGTTTGTCATAAACATGGCGACTGAAGCTGAGTTCGCTGCGGCTCTATCCTCCTTTCTAAATGACTTGAACACGTCTTTAAAAACACAAGTAGACGCGCTAAAAGCATTTCTTCTAAAAAAAAAATAATAAAGATGTGTGCGCTGTTGCCAGGTGCCATTTTTGACTACAGCTAAAAAAAACTACAGCGTCGCGTGGTATGGTTTGCATTTCTGTCTTGTTTCTGATTGGTTATTTTTGAGCTGCCTAGTCCCGCCCCTCAAGTGCCTCTCTGCCTGTGAGTAATCAAACTCTTTCTCTGTGCAGAATTAAACAGAGGACGAGTCTGGCAGGCCAGGCTAGTCTAGTGTGCCCTGCAGAGAAACACTTATGTGTTTAGGGCATCACTTCTGCCTTTATTTTAACAAGAATTTTAGGTGTGTATTCACTTGAAGAATAAAATAAATGCTGTATGTTTCCCAACCTAATCACTAAAAAAAATCTAATCCTGAAAAATCAAGAAATGTGTGGCTGAAGTCAGACTGCTAAATAACAGTTAAAACAAAACAAGATTGTGTCTTTACCAGACCATATTTATGACAAACCAAAGAAATGGTCCAGCCTCTATCCATGAAGAGTCTGTGTCCTGTCATTGTTCTTTGTTTACCACCAAATGCACTCTTCACTGTCAATCAGACGCAAGAAATAACCACTAAAACATTCAAAAGGATATTTAAGCCTTTTATTTCTCTGTCAAACCATTTGGTTGATATACAGTGTGCCACGGATGAAAGAGGAGCCCACACAGCTGCAATAACACATATTTACAACCATTTTCTGTCAGACATACTAACAAAAAAGCACTCTGACTGCAATCAGAGTGATCAAGTGTGAAAATAGGCATCAGACGGTAAGATGATCACACAAACATGACGGCACTAGAGTGGGTCAAACAGCTTATTATCATGTGAAGAGTCTGGTCATTCTGGCCCAGATGGGTTTCAGATAGCTTCATATTCTGTGGAAGGAGGATATGAACAGAAACCAGTTGTAATTAAAATCTATTTTGTAGGGATGCATCGATGACTCAGCAGGTGAATGTGATCAAATGTTTTAACCTCGACTGAAGACGACGGGAAGATCTAAGATCCAACTTGGTCCTTGAAGACACCAAAGTTTAGATCTGCTAATTTACACACCTCCTATGTCAAAATCTTTGAAGATAAAGACTCAACGTTGCCAACCTTTTGTGTCTTTAGGTGTTTAAAGACAGCCGCAGAAGAAAGGCTACTTTTAAGATGGCTACTAAAGAGAAATCTGGATTTTCTAGAAGGATGTCTGCCGTTTGTCAAGTTTGATTTCCTTTTATTTGAAGCTGCCACTTTCACAGGACATATCTAAATTCAGTGCAGTTTGTGAAAATTTCCATTTCAAATTCACAATTTCATAAATCTTACAGTAAATCACAGCAGCGGTTTTATTTACTAAATATTTTTGTTAGATGGTGTCTTTAAAATGATGCCTGTAGAGACTGTAGGGACAGCAGTAGCTAAGGAGGTTGAGCGAGTTGTCCAATAAACTGAAGGTTGCAGGTTCGATCCCGGCTCTGACCAGAGAATGCTGCTGTTGTGTCCCTGGGCAAGACACTTAAAGGTAGTGGCCAGACCCGGCATTAAAATTGTAGAAATATAGTATGACTACTCTTTACCATCTATATAAATACGAACTGGGTTCAGTTTTTCATTATGTTAAGGAATTTAGTCATAAATCATTACAGAAAATCAAAACTCTCTCCTCCAGGCAGTGAAGAACTGTGTTTTGCATACGTCATACTAGGTAGCTGCTGTTGCTAGCATGGTAAATCACTGTATTTCGCTTATTATCGTGCTCCTAATTAAAACAGAAAATTGCGTTTACAGCTGCAGCTAAAGGTCTGAGCCATATGTCCGTGTCCTACACGTATTTTTAACTAACAAAGGTTTGATCTAAAATAATAACCTACCAGGGGCGAGCGCACACGGACACACACACACACACACACACACACACACACACACACACACACACACACACACGTGACACGCACTGGTCAACATCATATATATTTGTCTTGTACCACATCATTTTTAATCTGAAGCTACATATTAAGCATATTCAGGGCAGAGTATTGTTCCTGTTAGTGTTTAGTGTGAGATGATAGTATATATTCCCTTTCTTTCTCCAACAACTTTACCTGATAAGCTAACTTTAGGCAAACCAGCAGCACAACAAATATTTTCAAATAAGACTCACAAACCCGAGTCAACACCAGTCTCATCAAAGCTGGGGTTCTGTCGTTGTACTTTTTGTCTAAAAAACGTCCTTATGTCTATCTTCACTCATGTGTTTCAGGCAGAGAGTGTAGAAGAAGCCAGCTGCTGAAGGGCTTCTTCTTCAGTGGTGGAGGCTCAGGCAGGCTGTATACAAAATACTGCTAGCTGCTCCCTCTCTGTTGGACTTTAGTACTGCATGTTACTTCCGCGTTTTAGATCCGGGGCTTTTCATAAAACATTCGGGGCTTGAGCCCAAGTAGTCAGGCCTAACACCGCCCCTGTAACCTACATCTATTAATCCATTTAGAACCGCACCGGTACTCCAGAGTCCCGTTAGCATGACTGCCGCAGCACTAACATTGTTAGCTCCGGTAAAGGAATAAACAAATAATTTGTGAAAGCTATCAGACACACACACACACACACACAGATATAATCTAAAAGATGATCCCCATTTTTCAACCTCCAACTGACCCTTTGCACGTGACGTCACGCCACTCATGTGACCGCCCCCTTCGCCATGATGGACGGCAAAAAGACCATTTACACCCGTAGAAACTCCAGTGAAGGTAGTCAAAACAAGCCAGTTTGTAGCCTTTTATCGCTTTTATTTAGTAGATTTGACAGTAAAATGGTTTAGCTTGCTGCGTGGTTGGCTGCACTGAGACAAGGACGTAAACTCAACTCGTTTTTTCTTTTTAATAGCTTTGATGGAGACTGAGGATGGAGATGAACTGCAGCGATCAATCAATCAAGCGGACTAGCAGTCCTCAGATTTGTAGCGAACATGTTTTTACCGGGTAAGATTAACGTTCATTTATTTCAAAAGGAAGACAGGGACAGGGATAAATGTGATGTATTTATACAAGTTATTGATAATCCTGATGGATGGGTATTTCACTACGGAGGATGCTCGTCGTCCACTGTAGTGTAAAGCGAGACAATTATTAACAATATTAAAGCTCCGATGTATGATTACGTGTGTTAAAATTATCTTATTTATTTATATGAGCGTCACCGTTCAGAGGTCTTCTCAATCCGGTGAGAGAGCAGCAGCTGAACCCGGTAACACCACCAGCAACAGAAGCTGGTAGGGATCCGGACTTTTTAAAAATCAGCTTTGGTGTAAAGTGAAACACTGTTTACAACATAAAGTTATAAATCCAGAGGGGTGAATTTAGGCAAAGTCAGCAACATGTTTACATCGGTGAACAGCTGCAGAGAGAACGTAAGCTAACGTTGGTAAGCTAGTTAACGTACCGCTCTCTATGAGCCCCCGCTAGATGCGCTACTTCTTCTGATAACTGAACTGGGCATGAACTAGTTGAAGGAATGCTGGAGGAGTTTTGTTTTTGTTTTGATCGCAAAAACAATTTCAGGCTCTACTTTTCCCTTTGTTTAGTAATCGTGTCGCTCACTGTTTACATGCTTTTGCCGTCCACCATGGTGGACCCACGTGATTACGTGACGTCGGTGCAAAGGGTCAATAGGACCGGTAGAACCTCCGTGTCATCCAATAAGTAAACACGAACAGAGACGATGGAGTTTACTTATTGGATCGTGCATGGGACTGCATCATCGGAGAGGGGAGAGCGGGCAGCAGAGGGCGACAACGTCCTCTGCTGCTCGTGGATAAACGGAGTAGGAAGTGACGCCACCATCAGCATCAGCTCTGAGGATGTTTGCAGCCGCAAACGAAACGTCAGCAAGGTAAAGAAAAAACCTTATCTGTGTTTAAAAAAGGAACCAAAAATGGAATTTGAAGACAAACACACCAAGAACATACAAAAGACAACTAGAAAAGTTCTGATTCTGAAAGTAAAAACTCCCATATGGAAGATCGCATGTGTGATTTAGCACTGAGCAGTGGTGAGTGTACAGAGTAGGAAACATGTCAGATTATATTTTTGTTGATTGGCAATAGTGTGCTTATACAGTGGCTACGAAAAGTATTCAGACCCCTGTCAATGTTTCACTCTTTGTTATATTGCAGCCATTTGCTAAAATGAATTAAATTAATTTTTTTCCTCATTAATGTACACAAAGCACCCCATATTGACAGAAAAACACAGAATTTTTTAAATATATGCAGATTTATTAAAAAAGAAAAACTGCGAAGACAAGATGACTGGTTGCAATCAAGGGAACGATGAATGCGGCCAAATACAGGGATATCCCGGATAAGACCCTTCTGACTGCTAAGACCTCAGACTTGGCTGAAGGTTTACCTTCCAACATGAAAATGACACTGTTTGTGATTATTTCACTGTAGAGTTCTTACAAACTGCCCATTTAAACATTTAGACTAAAGAAATAAAAACTGATCGTGAAATTATTCAAATGCAGATTTAATTTATTACTGTTGGTGGGAGTTTGAACATTAAAAGGCACTAACACCTTTAAAACAGCCTTACACACGTCACCAGCTCTCACACAGTACGCGTCACTGAATGACACCAAATGAAGATAAATTTTTCATTTGCATGGTGTCAGCCATGAAATTCTCCAGCGTGAAGAGAAAATTAATCTGATGTGCACTCCACAGATGCAAATTGACCTTGAAGGAATAAAAATAATAATGCCTACACTCTTTAGATCCTACTTATTTCTTCCACTAAGATTTTTGAACGAATGGACCAAAAAATAGAACTGGGACAAGAGCTAACAGTTTGACATCTCCTTCCTGCCAGAGACAAGCCAGAGCAAGAGATTTAGTCCTCTAATGCTTAAACAGCTAATCTGGTGAATTTGCGCCCTACAGAGAGGTAACCATTGTGCAATGATGGCTGCCTCTTTGTGGAAGCGTGCGTTTCCGAGATATGCTCTCCTCATTATGGTGATTTTTTTATGAATCCATGCTCTGTACAGCTGTATGAGCCAACTCTGCTCAGATGCACATGCACTTTTAACAACAGCTCCACCCAGACATCTCTCTAGCCTTAAGCAGCTTACTTTAGTTTTATCTTTTTTGTATCTTGGCTTTTAAAAAAATATATTGATTATATTTTATTGCAAATGTTAACCAACAAGGAGGCCAACAATAATCTGAACAATAATCCTTTATTTAGGTGGATTTATTTGAATGTAGTGATATAAAGACTGATTTCTATCAAAATAAAGAACAGATTTTAACTATCTTATAGAAACCAGGAGCCAATGGCCTCAAAACCAGTGGGTGAAACCATGGCGATAGGCTTTTAATCAGAACCAAGAGTCAGCAACATTGGTTCTGCACTTGATGATTAGTGCAGAAACAGGTTTGACAACAGGGGGCTGTAAGCTCATTAGTATTCAAGTTAAACAGTTATTTAACAAAAAAATAATATCACCTAAAAATGGTAGGATCAGCATGGCCCAGCAGAAGCTCCACACATGACTGCAGATGTAAAAAACATTGTCAGACACAGAAACCTCCTGAGTGAGTGAAACACAATCTAGATAGACCTACGGAGCTACATTAAAGGGGCATTATGGAAGTTTGACAGCCAAAACATGTATAGAAATAATAAATGTCTTCTTCGTACATTCTCCTGCAATGCCCTGGTCCTGTAGAATGAGCCCTGGCATTTTTACTGTGATTGCCTGTTTTTCTGTAAAATCACAGAAAAAGAGAGATGCTCGGGTCGAGCAGGCTGCTTCATGCGCGTTCACGCTCAGGCAGAGCCCGTAGCATTTGCTATCCGTAGCTTTAGCAGCAGAGAGTGAGGTAGTGCCAACTCAGCGACTTTGTCACTGTTCCTAATGCCTAGTGATGAACCTAGCTACATTTCTGAGGACCTTTAGCTACTTTCTTCTAGATATTTTCTGCAAATTAGCAACAAAATAGCCATTTTCGCTCCAAACCGTTCTTTGAACATTGTTTCAGCTATCATTAAGGATATAAATATTACAGATACAAAAGACGTCACTGGTGCTATAGCTCATCTAGTAAGACGGCGGACTCTCGTGCAGAAGAACCGGGTTTGATTCTGGATATGAACATATTTTCTTTTTTACATTAATGGTATATTTTTTTACAGTAAGATGCCCAAATTTTTATTTGAGACTCGCCGAACGGCATTGAATTCACAGATAAAAAAGATATGGGTTCAACTTTCATTTTGGAACAATTTTTCAAGCAAGGGAAGGGAATGATCTGAGCATGCAGGAGGACTGACCCATCATAAACCATTGTCAGCTGTGCTGAAGAGAAAGGTACAGAACCAAATTATGTAATTAATTAGCTGCACGTTGTCCTGTCCTCCGGGCCACACACACACACACACACAGACACACACACACACACACACACACACACACACACATGGGATTGTCTCAGCTGTTCTTTTCGTTAAGGAGTGTGCACGTACAGCATGTGCGCCTTGTGCACTATTGAAGCTGCTGTTATGCTTTTGGCCTGAGGGGGCAATCGCGAGCATAAAAATTCAAAACTCCGTAAAGTCCCTTTAATCTGATTTATCTATCTATTTTTATCTATGTCTATATAGACATATTTATCTAGATACTGTATACCGTATCTACATATTTATATCTATAATGACATTTAGCTCCTTAGTTCTATATAGATTATCATGTCACAACCTGAGGAGGTTTCTGAGTCTGTATGTATTAATATATATATATATATATATATATATGTGTGTGTGTGTGAGTGTGTGTGTGTGTGTGTGTGTGTGTGTGTGTGTGTGTGTGTGTGTGTGTGTGTAGAGAGAGAGACATGGATATTTATATCTAGATCTATCTATCTATCTATCTATCTATCGATCTATCGATAGATCGATAGATCGATAGATGATAGATCGATAGATAGATAGATAGATAGATAGATAGATAGATAGATAGATAGATAGATAGATAGATAGATGAAATAACAAATCAATTTAATAAGTAAATTCTGCAGGCAAAACTATAAAAACATCTGCTGCAGTCACATTTTATTCTTAGCACAGCAAAAAATAAATAAATAAAAAAAGAAAGAAATCCAGTGTCCAACACTTTGATTTGATCACTGCCGTGTTCTCCTCATCGGTCTGATCTCCTTGTCAGACACTGACACAACCAAACACACACACGCACACACACGCTGAACCCCAGCTCTGGCTCTGTGCTGTTTCGTGTGTTCATGAGTGCGGTACCTGTAAGGGATCCAGTCGGCGGAATGCTTGGAGCTCATTCTGCATCAACTGTGAGGCTAACGGCCTGCAGCAGCACCAGCGTAAGTGGCTACAAGGTCTGAGGATGGCGATCACAGCCACAGAGTCCACATCGCCTGTTCATCTTCTGCACCCAGCTCGATATTCCCACTGTATCTATGTGCTTCCTCTAACCGTAGTGCGGAAAATTCTAACAATCCATCCAGACAGCTGCACTCTTCAGTCTCGCATGCTGAGCACATGAAATAGAGGCTTCTTCTTGTCCATGTGTACGCTTCCACTCAATGCCTCTCCTCTTCTCTTCTTCCATCCGCTGCCTCTGCTTCTTCTCGACGCTGGCGCTCTCTCTCTCTCTCTCTCTCTCTCTCTCTCTCTCTCTCTCTCTCTCTCTCTGTATGAATCTCTCAGTGCTTCTTTCCCTTTAAATCCCCCACCCCTTGTTTATTCTCAGGCCAAATCTCAATCTCTGCCTCTTTGCCCAATCTAAGTCCAGTTATCTGTCTCGCAGCATCACCTGCAGCAGCATTGAGAGCAGAGACTCGAGGGGAGGGGAAAAAACAAGGCAATGAAAGAATGCCCTCTGCTTTCAGCTCTCTGTAGCTCCTTCAATGCTATTTCTGCACAGTGTCACCCACTCATTCTGGTGCTGCCCTCTACACACTCTCACACACACACACCATCTCTATTTTCAGTATTTCTTGCACACTTTGTGTGTTGCATGAAGCATGTAAAGCAGGCTCTCAGATGTGTTTTCTGGGCCATCATTTTTTTTAATTCCCCCAGAAAATACATTAGCATACGAGTGTGCAGACCTGTGCCAACAGCCTTTAATTCAACACTTTCTACAGCTAGACAAAGGCACACTGTGATAGAGCCACAGCTCTGAATCTCTCTCACACACATCTGCTTCCGCCCTCCCTCTGTTCACACAAACACACACCACTCGCTGTGCTCTCGGGGTTATTCAGGAGTCCATCTATAGACAGTTAAACCCTCGTAACAATTTACAAGGAGTCGATTCATGCCATTCCTGTCGCGCCAAGGAAGCATCCTCATTTTAGGTGTGAGTACTGAATTGTGTCAAATCACCAGCAGCTGTCCTGAAAGTGTAGCTCTAATAGGTACAGGTGTGAAAAGCATCCTGTCCTCTTCTCACTTCTTGACACAACATGTCCTCAGGCAGCAACATCTTTTGTTTGCTGCATTGTTGCACCAGTTTCTGAGCTTAATCGAGGACTGGGCAGTGCTCTTATGAAATCCATGGATTGAAGTCTAGGCACACGCATACTCACAGATAACGGCTGAGGCATTTGTCATGTGTCGAGGCCAAGGTCCACCCAAGGTCAGAACACAATTCAAGTGCTGAAAACAGCAAAGTTGTAATGCATCATTCAGCTCCAGACAAAGTGTAATTTAAGCAAAGACAAAGCGTCTTCAGAGCAACTGCTAAGTGCAATCAAGTACCTTTCTTCAGTCGTTTTCTTCCTCCTTAAAAACAAGCACCACTTAATGGCTCTGGTAGTTGGCTGCCAAAGTAAACAGGCAATGGCTTAAAACAGCAGGGCACAACACAGTCAAGTTCTGCTTGATTATTATATAAGACATCCAACTCATCCGAGCAATCAAATATATTTCACCTGAATTTCCTGAACACAATGCTAGGATTTGCCATTTCTATCATTCTATTTCTTCATAAGCCTCCTGGTAAATACAATAGTCAACAATAAAACCCACTGTAAAGGATTCAGCAATGTTAAAACACAAGTGAATGAAATTTAAAGTCATAATTGGTTTACATTAATACGTGGGACTGAAATGAGGGTCAGATTGTTCAGGAAGTAAATTTTTGCATCAACTATTCACTCTCTTTCCTTCGAGCAATTAACTAGGCAGCCTCAAAACCTTGATAAAGCTAATAGCTCCTTCCCTGAAATGTCAGGCTCATGAACTCTGACCTTTTGTTACTACAACACAAGTTTGGGTTTTGGACTGAACAGAAGAAAACATCTGTTGCTCTTGTGTATATTGCATCTTGGTCAGCTTGCTTCTCACACCAAACCCTCTGTCAGGAATCTTGGTGTGACCTTTGACCCAGCTCTCACCCTGGATTATCATATCAGATCTCTTGTTTGCTCTTCCTTCTTTCATCTCAGGAACATTGGTAGGATAAGCCCCATTCTGTTCCACTCTGAACTTGAGACGGTTATCCACATCTTCATCTCCTCACGCTTAGACTACTTGCTTTTCACTTGTCTGAGAAAAACCTTCCTAAACCGTTTACAGGTGATTGCCTTATTTGGTTCTGTTTTTAACACATAAAAGGGTTGTTTTACCTTTTTGCTGACAGTTTCAACCACTCCTGTAGTCTTCTTCAGTGCTAGCCACTTTTGGCAGTAGCTGTAGCTCTCAATTTACCTGACAATCTACGTTCCTACCCTTATCTTTGGTCACAAGTTTTGGGCAGTGACCAAAAGAATGAGATGAAGATGTCGAGCGAGACAAGCTACGGCAACTTTTGTTAAACTAAAAAGACTCTCTTTCATTCGACTCCTTGGACTAACCACTATCCATGAAGTCAGGATTCCTACACTGCCACACGCTGCGCCGACTTTTGTGCGTCAGTACAAGATTCCCCTGGCGTCCCACGGACCAGTCCAGGAAATCATTGATAGCCTCTTGGCGAAAGGGATCATCCGACCCTGTAACAGCACCTACTCAGCTCTCTTGTGGCCAGTAAAGAAATCTAATGGTAAGTGGCGACTGACCATTGACTACAGACAACTCAACAAACAGGTTCCCTTGTCTAGGTGGCCGATGGCCCGCTTGGAACAAGAACTCCCGAAAGTGAAAGACGCTAAATACTTCTCCACCCTTGACATTGCGTCTGGATTCTGGACAATCCCTGTCCATAAGTCTGACCAATACAAACTAGCCTTCTCCTCTGCCAACCACCAGTACACCTTCACTTGGTGTCCTTTTGGCTACTCCGACTCACCAGCTGAGTTAAACATCTTCTTGGACAAAGCCTGCCCTGATGCTCAAGAGCGAGGTACCCTCATCTATGTCGACGACATTCTTGTTCGTAAGCATACCTTGGATGACGACCTGTCCGAGCTGGACCACGTCATGGGTCAGCTCACAGCTGCTGGTGCAAAGATTTCTCTCGCCAAAGGTCAGTGGTGCAGGTCAAAGGTTCAGTTTGTTGGCCTCCTTGTGGGACCACAGGGAGTGTGGCCTCAACTTGGCAGAATTCAAGGCGTGGCCACCATCAAACCTCCTACGAATGTCTCCGAACTTCGGAGTTTTCTCGGTGTGTGCAACTACTCGCGCCAGTTCGTAGAACACTACGCTGAGATAGCGAGACCTCTGACTAACCTACTGAAGAAGGGTGTGCCTTTCGAGTGGACTGAGCAGCAGCAACAGGCCATGGATGATCTGAAGGCCGCGTTATGCTCAGCTCCGTGCTTGGCGCTCCCCGACTGTGACAAGGAGTTCCACCTTGAGGTTGGTTTTTCATCTCACTGAGTGCCGGTCTCAACCAAGTATATGACTGCAACAGGCGTGTCGTAGCCTATGCTAGTAAGCTCTTGTCCGGTCCTGAGTTAAAGTACTGTGGCTGTGAAAAAGCTTTGCTTTCCACCATATGGGGCGGTGAAACACTTTTCTAGCTAAATCGGTGGACAGAAAATCATCATTGAAACTCAGCATCAGCTAGTGACCTTCCTTAACAGTCAGCGCATCAGAGATGGTGTGGTGACCAACGCACAAATCGCGTCATGGCTGCTGGCTCTTCAAAGCTTCGACATTGAAGTACGCTACGCCCAGAACTGCTGTAAACTCTTGACATGGGTTTGGCTGCGTGCCAACACTGCTCGGACAACGCTGTCATGTCAGTCCTGCCAGCTAGCCCTCCTCAGTCTCTTCTAAACCCCTACCACCACTACTTCGACCAGTCTCTCTGTGTGGACTTGCCACCCGTGTACGTCAATGGCAGTTCTTTTCGACACGGTGATGCGCCTAGGTCAGGCATGGGTATCTTCTGGTCACACGCTGACCAGAAGGACTCCCGGTGTTACTGGTTGGGTCCTAAGACCTCACAATTTGTAGAAGTGGCTGGGATCTTGATAGTACTACAACTTGCTGTGGACCGTGGAGTCCATGAGCTGGTGATTTGCACCGACTTGGACTACGCACGCCTCAGTTTCATTTGTCATCTACCTTCTTGGAAGAGTAACGGGTTCCTGACCTCTAACCAGAAGCCCGTTAATCATCAGGACCTCTTCATGGCTTGTGACGCCCTAGCGACGTCACATGACATGCACATCTATTGGCGTAAAGTCCAAGGACATTCTCGTGCACCCAAAACTGACAAGGATCTGAACGACCTTGCAGACTCTCTTGCCAAACAAGGTGCGGCCGATGGTACCCCATGGGTCTACAATCCCTTGTGGCTCCCTGAAGATGTGTCTTCTCGGTCTGACCCACTCCTGTGTGTGGTGACTCGAGCTCAGGCCGCTAATGCGTCCACCTCCAAACCATCCGAGGGTGTGGTGTCCATTCAACCTGTCTTTTCTGGTAACGATCTTGTCAGTCTTCAGTCCCAGGACCCTGCTATAAGCAGGATGATCCTGTACCTTGCTGATCCTAATACTCATCTGCCTTCTTCCGTCAAGCTGGACTCCGTTCCTGAGCTCCGTGCTCTCTTTCGTGTTGGTGTCACGCTGAGAATGGTTGAAGGGTTGCTGATGCACACCTCCAAGCCTCCTTTGCCACCTGTCCTCGTGGCGCCACAGTCACTAAGGGGGGGCATGATCACACAAGCTCATGACTCTCCCTCCGCCGGACACAAAGGTGTCAAGGCCACGTTCGGTGCCCTGAGCCAGGTTGCTTATTGGCCGGGGATGCGTTGTGACGTCTCAGACTACGTCCAGCATTATTTGGTTTGTTGTCAGTTTCAGCCATCCAACCCCGCACACAGAGCTCCCCTACAGAGAAAGGGACCATTCACACCGTGGTCGGACTTGCAATTTGATTGGGTGGGGCCTCTGACCAGGTCCAGCAGGGGTAATAAATACGTCTTGACCGTAACCTGTGCATTCGCTAAGTGGGTTGAATGTCTACCAGCACCTAATGACACGGCACAAACAACAGCTATTGTCTTGATGAATCACATCTTCGTCCGGTTTGGTCTTCCCACTCGGGTTGACTCGGATAGGGGAACTCACTTCACCTCTGAAGTGATGGAACATCTTTGGCGACTGTTGGGTGTGAAGGCTAATTTCCACATTAGCCATCGCCCCCAGTCTTCTGGCCAGGTCGAAAGGATGAACCGGATGGTTATCAGCATGTTGAGGAAGTACGTGTCCTCTAATCACTGAGACTGGGATGTGAAGCTTCCGTTGGTCCTCATGGCCATACGGGCCACCCCTCATGAGTCTACAGGCGTCTCCACATTTGAAATGATGACAGGTAGACAGATGACCCTACCACTTCACCTGCTGTACCAGCCAGTTCAGTCCGAGGCTGACCCAGCTTACACAAGCGAACAATATTTGCAGGACCTGAAGAACCATCTGCCTGCAGCGTTTTCGTTTGCACAGACAAATCTGGAGAAATCAGCTGAGGGCAGGACGGCTTATTATGATCAGAAGGCCTCACATTCTGAACTCAACATAGGTGATGAGGCCTGGTTCTACATCTTCGCTCCTAAAACCGGTAACACAAAGAGCACCTCTGGTAAGCTGATTAAAAAACTTTTGCCGAAGTGGTCAGGCCCATATAAATGCTAAGCTCTCTCCAGTCGTGTGTCAGATCAAGACTGCCCAAACAAACAAGGAGCCCGTCTATAAATGGGTCCACATGGACCAAATCAAACCGCACAAGGGTTCCACTAACTTGGACAATGCTACCACCAACAACTTACTGACTTCAAAAGGGGGTGATTTCATACCTCATCGGTTCCATAGTTCTCTATTTCGAGTTACACAAGTTTGTCTATGTTTGTGTGTGTGCATGGTCGTCTTTCCTGTTTATACATGACGTGCAGACTTGGGTGATTTGAGATGGTCATGCTGTGGGTTCCTGAAGTCAGGTAATCAGTAAGTTAACCGTAAAAGGGTTTAATTTCACATACTGTTGTGTGTTGGGGTTATTAGGAGCGAACAATTCGTAAGCTTTAACTTACTTTTGGATTCTTCAATAAATTCTGTAAATATGGGAATATTTACTGATTTATTAATTAATTAAGATATTCTTAGATATATGGGGCACCATTCCCCTTCAACCGGGGAAAATTTGAATCCAAAACTCTTATCAGTCTTTCTTGAAGTTCGTAGAATCCTTGGAGCAGAGACTTCTCTTCGACACAACAAAGCTACTGGAGACGAAAATCTGAATTTTATAACGTTTAATTAACAATTTGTCAAATGAATAAACAGTGGCATAAATGAATAATAACCATGTGATATAATAAAAGGATGTATATTCAAAATAATGTTCAAGGTGTTTTGTGTATATGTATGTGTGTGTGTGTTTCTAAAATGGAGTCTGTATGCAAGATGGCTGACCCCTTTGTCTGGCTAAAGTGTGGGTGGCAACATGCACTTTAACTTCCAAAGCACTTAGAATCAGTAGTAACTTAACCTTAAATCACTCAAAACATTTCAAAGGATCATGAAACAACACAAAAGATTAATCACAAGTTAATATCTTTTAGTTTATCAGCCTGGCCATGGCCGAAAACATTTAAAGATACCAAACAATGATCAATAAGCAGTTTATTTATTCAAAATGACCCGGCGGACGTGTTTTGGGAGCGAAAGAGGAAGACGCGAAGCTACTTTTTAAGGAATAGCGCGGTTTTATTGCTTATTCTGGACTATAGAGGAAACGGGAGGAGAAAAGGAGAGAGAAAAATGAGTTTTCTGATCACAGAACAGCAAGGCGTCCCCAGCTGTTTGATTTGACGGTTCTCCGTGTTTTCTCCGCAGTTTGGCGTCGTCCGTCGGTTTGATGCTTTCTCCGTTGTTTACCTCCACGAGTGTTTCTCCACGGGCTGGACACAAAGAGAACGAAGTTTCTTTTGTGCTGAGTTTGACAACTTACAGCGTCTCTGAGAGCTGGATGGAGCTCCGCTCGTTCCCAGTCAGGTCCTGATGGAGTTGGAGTGTAGTTTCCAGCAGTTGCGTGGCTCAACAACTTGGGCACTTAGAGCTTCCGCGTGCTCAAGTTGTCGGAGCGTTCGACAAGCGTGTCCTTACCGCCAGGTATCCTGGGCAAAAGAACGAGGTTTCTTTGTCTCATTCATGATTTATAGTCTTTGAAGTCGCGGGAAAGCTGTCCAAGCTCCCGCCTCCCGCAGATCGTGTTTCTGGTATTAGGCGGTGACGTCATCACAATGCTTCCGTGTGCAAAGCATCATGGGAAATGAAGTTTCTTGGCGCTGATGTGATTATTTGCTTTTCAGAGCAATTTAAGCACAGTCATTTTGGAGAAAATCACTGCATAGTAATTTCCTCATGAGGTCAGACCCTCAACATGTGTTATCTAAATTTGTTTTATTTTCACTAATCTTAATTCCTTATGGGTTATATTCACATATAGGTTGATTACTAACTTCACTGATTTACATTTTAGTGCTTTTCGACACTCATATAGCTATCTTTTTATATTATTTTACTTACAGTTGATTAAGTTTTAAAAACTTTATGATTAACTTTGTTAATTTAACAGTAATGGGCTACTACCATTTTTGCCCTTCATTTTGATGACATTTTTACTCAGTGTCGTGATTTCTCCCATAAATATAGTATAAGGGTTTTGTTACTTTATTCCTTTACACCACTTTTTCCAGTACACATAGTGTATTGCATTCATTTCTTCACTTGAAGTCTGTTCACAAAATTGCTTCACATAGTACATACAGGTACACAGAGTGCCAGGTTTCTTTTTCTTTACTGATTTACATTAGACACAATCTTGTCGTGTCAACATTGAAGTGCCCTGTGTTGTGCTTTCTCTCCTCTACTGAGTTTCACAGATGATCCTCGATTCCCGGGTTGGCCTATGATTCGTCTTCGGATCCTACTGCTGCTTGGTGTTCCGGCTCGTTGGACCTGGACGTCTGTGGATTCCGGCTATTGCTGCTGGGATGTTTCCTTCGCTGGGACCGGATCTGCTGCCTGCTCGTCTTCCTCCTATTCTGGATTACGCTAAGTGCAATTACAAGGATCAAATTACTGTTGACTTATTCCCTTCCTGAGGACATATTCATGATTTGCTGACTTTTGATTAACCGCCTTAAAAGGATTTATCCTCTCCCAAAGGAAATTATATACTTTTGGCCTCTGCCTGGGAAATTACATCTTGCATTCTCGACGGAGACCCTCCAGGACTCTGTTGTTCAACGCCAGGTGGTCTCTGACGGATCACCGTGCCCTTGAAAAGGGGGGATATGTAGCGTGATGAATTGTCCATCTTTGACCTAAAGGCCCTGCTCTATTTGCTCTGCCCAAGCAAAACAATAAGTTTCTGACACAAGCCTAATCTACAAGATATGGACCAAGGCCACTCATGCTCTGTGGTCTTATCTAAACTGTTGCTTCCTCGGACCGCACAAGAAAGAAGAAAGAAGACCAATAACTCTTCTCTTTAAATAATAATCTAATAAATTTTGTTAGTCCAAATAATCTTGTGAAGCTCAATGTTCAATCAATCTGTGAAATCTGAATATTAATTACTTGATATTATAATCCTATGATAGTATATAATAAGTAATATAACTTTAAATATTTACACTAGACTGATCACACGTAATGCTAAAGTCACATGACACATTTCCTTTTCCTGATCCAATCAGAACCTTCCAGATCTGATGCAAGGTGTGGTTTTGTTGGTGCTTGTGTAATCCCCATTTGTTGTCAAATTCTGATTTGACAGTAAATCAAAACATCCAAATTATAAAACTGTGCCCCACGTCATCTTAACTTCAGTTCCAAGCATTCTAGAGAAGTTATCGGAGTAGCCAATCCGTAACTTTCCTCTTAAAGCCGAAAGAACCTAACGACAAGCTGGATTAAATCTGTTGCATGTTCCACCTGCTGCAACGGTTCCTTCAGAATAAAAGCTGAACCATCACGACCCCTTCAGGGTCTCGCTGATGCCAATAAACTGTCGTGACCTGGGAGTAACTCAAGACTGGAAGGGTCGGCAACCGCTGCATATCTACAGGCGTCGGTTCCAAGAGGATCCAAGCTGGACCCCCGACATTCCGGATCTAAACGGGGACTTCCGTTGGGGTACGTAGACCGACAGATGGCGTCTCAATGTGTGTTATAATCTCCAAACCAAAGCTTAGAGCAAAACAACATTTCACTCCCACTCAGAACTAATAGTCTCTCCAGATTTGCTGGTTCTGAACATATTTCATACACACACCATCCTCAGTCTTATTCCACCTTAGTTACATCATACACATAGTGTTTAAAGTTAGTCTTGTTTAAATTGTTTAGAAATAAATCTTCTTAAACTTTAAAACTTAACTCTCTCTCTCTCTCTTTCTTGTCTCTGGGTTAATACGAAGTGTTTTCTAATCCCTGCAATAAAAAGTTCCGATCTTCTGGTTAAAGTAAAATTCAAAGATCCACCAAATTGATTTCATATTTCCTATGGAATCTCACATTTTATGGGTCATTACTTAAGATGTAACTAACGAATCGTTACACAGGTTAATATTTTATATTTATATAGAATATTACATCTTCATGGTCATAACAGATAAAATCTGTCATGATCCTCGTGCCGAGGTGAGTGCTCCTCCTAAATTAACCATCTTTGAGGTTCTGTGTCCCACAGGTGAGGAGCAGAGGGTCACCAGGTGTGCTGAATCAATCATTAGAAGCTTGGGTTTAAAAGGAGGATGGAGACACCACTCGAAGCTGGATGATTACTCCAGTATTGGTAACGCCTGCCACTCGTACTTGTTTGCTCGTAGTAGTTTGACCTCGCATGTTTAGATTATTTGGATTTTGACTTTGGACAGTTTTTTTTTTGTTGGATTACGATTTTGAACTTGCTCCTGAAGCTCCGTCTGTTTTCCCTCCTAGGATTACCACCACAACCTCCACCGCTCCTACATTTCCCCTCTCTGCTTCTTCACCTCCCGTCCGGCTGGATCGCCACACTCGTCACCTTGGCACCCTGCTTGTCCCGCAGCTCGCTGAGCTAAGAACTCTGAAAAATTGCCCATGGCATCATTCACTGGATTCCAGTGCTTCTTGAGTTCCCGTTTGATTAATAAAATACTTTAATTTCTTACCTCCTGACTCCAGTGCTGATTTTGCATGTCTTGGGTTAAACGCCTTCCACAAGTCATGACAAAAATCATCAATTTTCCTCCTCTACAATGGACAAGATTTCTATGTATTTTTTTCTGTTATGAACGTATCTATTGTTTTTACTCATTTACGTGTTTCAGCATGCACTCTGAGTATGGCTCCAGAAGAGCTGCAAGACTGTTTGAATGAAGAGGATCTGAATGATCTGAGGAATAGCATGTCAGTTTTTAATCTCCTTTTATTTTTTGGACATACTATTGGTATTGTTTTTCTTTCTAACAGTTATATTTTTTCATTTATAGTGTTGAGATCGATGGATGCTGTGATCCAGGTGAAGATAGCCCAGAAGACAAGCTCTGATGAGGATTTCTTTCCACACCTTTGTTTAGTGTGTTACTGTTATTCAGTGCATTTCAGATAATAATTAATTTTTTCATAATTTGCTCATAAAATTGAATGTATCTGTCATTTTTTGTTTAATTTAGACCACGCCTTGCAAAATCAAAATAAGTCATTCAACAACTATACAACATCAGCTTAGATGAAGCTGTTATTGATGTAGCTACTACCAACGAACCAGATGAGGAGATCCAAACCAAACCCAAACAACCCAAAGTTCTGTGTGAAGAAGATTTGGTTGGGAAAAGTGCCTGCATTGTCTACAATGATATTCTGCTGCAGCTGGTGTCATACCTGGAGTTGCCTTTCCGGACATGTAATTACAACGATCTAGTCACTGCAACAGCATGTCCAGGAAAAGCCCCATTTCAAGCAATTTGAAACCTCGTGGAACAGGAGCCTGGCTGGAATGGATAAGAGACCATTTTCTATTTTTGTTTAATGATGAATGATTAGAAACTATACTTATTCTTTTCTCATTTTAATCCTAAACATTTTTTCGATATATAAGTTATATTCAGTTTCTATTTTTGTCAAAGTTGTATGTTGTGTTTATTTTTAGACTTGTCCTTTCGGACACATTGTGTGGAGATGGAATTCCCAACCTTTGTTAAAGTTTGGGGTGCAGGGAGGTGACTTTATGTTGGCAACAAACATACTGTTGTCGGGGAACAATTACCGAAAAACAGCCCTCCTCTTCCGTTTCATGAATATGGGAATGGTGGCACAAAACACTTTTTTCTAAATACAGGATACATATTGCATTGAACCTGTTGAGAAGTTTTGGGAGAGCACCAAGACAGAGGTCATAAACAGCTTAAAACACAAGGACAAAGTGGTTGTTCTAGGTGAGATTTTATGTAATACTTATTCCAATGTTCGTCATTTTGAAGAGTCCAGTGAGTGTTTAAACTTTGTAGTAATATAATTAATTTTTATTTTGTCTGCAACAGGAAATGGACGAATGGACTCCCCAGGTAATGTGTGCTATAACATGGAAGGCTGAAGGATTTGTTTAGTTGAGCGACATCTCAACTGTTTTGTGTGTGTGTGTGTGTGTGTGTGTCTAGGCCATTCAGCACAGTATTGTACATACACAATGATCGAACAAGATTCTAGAGACATTATACATATCGTGACTGTTGATAAGCGGGAAACAGACAGAAAGTCTGTACTTATGGATAACGAGTGCTTCATAAGAACCATGGATGTCCTCCTCCACGAGCTACCAGTGAAAGAAGTGGTCACTGATGCTCACCCTCAAATAACAGCATTGCTTAGTAAGATAAACTAAGTCCAAAGATTTTTGTGATTTGTTTATTGATTTCTAAATACTGTACTATGTGATAGATCCAGATCTAGGGAAATACAAAGATGCCCATCATTCCCTTGACATCTGGCATGCTGCAAAGAATTTGGGGAAAAAGATCCGACGAGTATGTTGCTTTTAAAAATCCATTTTCCATTTTCATCCGCTTATCCGGATTCGGGTCACGGGGGCGGTAGCCTAAAGCGAGAGGCCCAGACTTCCCTCTCCCCAGCCACTTGGGCCAGCTCGTCTGGGGGAATCCCAAGGCGTTCCCTGGCCAGGTGAGAGACAAAGTCCCTCCACCGTGTCCTGGGTCTACCTTTAGGTCTCCTCCCGGTTGGACGTGCCCGGAAAACCTCACCAGGGAGGCGTCCAGGAGGCGTCCTGACCAGATGCCAGAGCCACCTCAACTGGCTCCTCTCAATGTGGAGGAGCAGCGGGTCTACTCCGAGCCCCTCCCAAATGACCGAGCTTCTCATTCTATCTCGAAGAGCCCAGCCACTCTTCGGAGAAAACTCATTTTGGCCACTTGTATCCGCAGTCTCGTTCTTTCGGTAACTACCCAAAGCTCATGACCATAGGTGAGGGTAGGAACGTAGATCCACCGGTAAATCGAGAGCTTCGCCTTCTGACTCAGCTCTCTCTTCACCACAACAGACCGGTACAACACCCGCATCACTGCAGATGCAGCACCAATCCGCCTATCGATCTCACGCTCCAGTTTTACCTCACTCGTGAACAAGACCCTGAGATACTTAAACTCCTCCACTTGGGGCAGGACCTCATCCCTGACCCGGAGAAGGCATTCTACCCTTTTCCGAAGGTGTAGTGGCCTTTTAAAAATAACAGTTATTATCCCTGCATTCTTCTATAACAGATTTTGGGTCCATGGATCAGTCTGATTGGTTTTTATTTTCACAGGCTGGCATGAAAAAAGAAAATGGTGCGATCCTGGAATGGACAACAGACATAGTGAACCACTTTTGGTATTGTAGTAAAGAAGCGACTACAGAGGAACATTTCAAGGTACAGTGGGAGAAGAAAACTTTGTTATGTTATTAGTATTTCTCCAGCTAGAAACTGATGTTTTGTCTACCATCACTAAAATGCTGCACATCTTTTAAAACTTGTCAATTATAATTTTACAAATGATGTGGTATGGGGTCCTGCATCATGTGCAAAACCAACACACGTGGGCATCTGGTTTCTGTCAGCATGAGCCTTTGGACAGTTCGAGATCTGATAAAAACTGGCTGATTCAAGGTAATCAAGGATATTTATTTCTAAATCTGAAATTATGATTTTGAACTCAGCCTACTATATTGCACATTCAGGTTCTGAAGCTCACCTGGCACTCGCAGCGATCGTTTTAAAGAAACGGTGGTTAAAGGACGTGAAAAAGTTCATAACTTTATGTAAATTATTGTCATTTACTATTGCATGATGAGCACAGATTGTCATATATATATACACTTTTTTGCAAGCACATCAAATATAATTGACTGTACTTGATTTGTAGTATCTACTTCATTATTATAGCTAGCACACCAGAAAAGCTATACACACTGGTTTTATTAGAAGTTTTTGTGTGTTGTCTTCACCAGAACAACAAGTGATTTGGAGAGTTTCCAGAACCACGTCCTAATGTATGCTGGGAAGCGGTTTGCATACAGTCCACCAGTATACAAGGCACGGACGTTGCTTGCTGCAATCGACTATTATACCACAACCACCGACCTCCAGCTCGCAACCGTGAAGGAAACAAGATATAGGTTTTAATTTTAGAAATATTTTCTATTTTTGAGGCCTAACTGTCACATTTTGAATTTGTTTCAAAACATGAAGTAAATTTCTATTCCAGATACCGGCGGCACTACAACAAGAAATCTAAGAACTGGAGTGTCTCCAATACAAAGGAAGCAAAGCAGTACAGTTACATTCCACAGAAGGGAATGTCGAGTGGAGCTGGACTTCCCAGTGCACAGACTCTCAGACCAGGTGACCTGAGACTTTTAGGATTGCTTGCAGCAACAAATCCACCATCCACAAAAGAACTTGTACAGGCCCGTGTTTCTAGGGGGAGATTGTGTCCCCCCTAAAATAATAAAGAACATAGAAAAATGAACTGATGGTGTTATTTTTTGGAACTATTTATTTCACATTTTCAGAGTTACTTACAAACAAACATTTTAATTACTGAAAATGTTGTTTCCATCCATCCATTTTCTAAACCCGCTTGTCCACGTAGGATCGCGGGAGGAGCTGGTGCCTATCTCCAGCGGTCAATGGGCAATCAGGCGGGGTACACCCTGGACAGAGTGCCAGCCCCATTGCAGGAAAATGTTATTTATAACTATGATAACAAGACACCCATTTTACGCAGCTAGACGATGTACTCTAAATCCTGTGTAGTGGCCTCTGGGATCAGGAAAAGTACTTCTGATCCTCCCTACACAACAGCTTGGAATCACAACCCTGTTCCCTTGTCCAACACGGCAGTGCTGCCAGAAGACAAACTGTCTGTACGCTGCATGCCGGTACTGGCGTTGCTCAACACCAGGTTCCTGGGCATCATCTATAGCGAAGATGTCAATCCAAGCTGCACGGGCCAGCATCAACACTCCTTCATCTAATATGTAGTAGTTCATATATATGTTCATATTTTGCTAATGCAGTCATCAGGTACCATTCTGCAGCAAAGCCTCTCTATGTCACTATCCATCTCCCTGGAGTTGTTGCATGTGCACCAGTGTAAGTTATATATGTTTTCAGGTTGAGGAGTCTCAGAAGGATCTTACGATGCCAACACGTCAAAAAGCAAGCCTGGTAATCTTGACATCACTGTTTCTAGCAGCTGGTCTTTTTCTTGAGCTGACAACGACTGTATTTTGGCCTAGAAAGAAAAATAAACTATTTACTTGGTTGACAAGAAGATTATTTTTGTCTGGGGTAGAGGATAGTTTACCTGCATTTCAGCTTTGCGTGTCTCCTGAAGATTTCCCAGTCGCAATTGTCTGTCAGGATCCAGGTCTACCGTGAACCTAGATCCTCTGCTTTTAGCCCTTACTGCCCCTCTCCCTCTTCCACCCCCTCTCCCTTGTCCTCTCCTCTGCTCTGCTGGGGTTCTGAGGATGTAGAAGATGCCACTGATACCTATCGAGAGACGTTAAAATAATATAACCTACAAATTTATAAAATAAGGCATTTGTTTTTATATATGAAATGAAAATGCTGTTTGGCAACACATTTATACTTGTCACACTAATATTACTAAATGTAAAAATTACATTACTGTGGTTTATTCATCACTACAGAAGCATAACACTTTTGTCACTGTTATAGTTAATTAAATACTACCTCTCTTTGATTATTTAAGTACAGATTGTCATTACTCAACATTTTCACGGACATGCTCGTTATGTGCTTCTGACTGTTAAGTGCATTTTCGCCGTTATTACATAACCAAATGATTAAGATAAATTGGTAAGATTAAAATATTAATACTTCACCTCGCTGCTCATTGCTGATTTTTACTGATGATTTACAAGCTCAAACGCCGCTTCATGTGTTTGTGTACGAGAGTTGGAAAATAGACAATGCGCGACAGAGACCTTTGACTTTGCGACAGTGACGTTATGCAGCCAGCCTGGAGGAGGCGACAGAGACTTTATATCCGCTAAGATGCGGAATGGGGCTTTAACCTATAGCTTTAAAATTGATCTCAGTGATTGTTGGGTTGGAAACCTGACCGGTTTCCTATCTGAGACCACTCTGCAGCCCTTTGCAGATCAAAAACCACAATAGATTGTTTTGTAGAGCGGCTAAGTGTGCTAGGGCCCTCTTTACTTGCTTTAATGCTGTCAACTTTAATGCTAGCAGTTAGCATTTTCAGTGCGTCGATCGTCAACAAAAGCACTAGAAGAAAAAGAAGTTTGCTTTTTTTCTGTTGGCATCATGGCGAAGCCCTGATGGAAAAATAAAAAAGTAATGTTTTTGGAAGCAAAGTAAAGAGCTAAAGAGAGAACATTAGCGTGGCCTGCGCTAGTTTGAGAGAGCTTAAGGAGGCTACAAAATCATGAACTGATGGTGACCTATCTTGCTACTGGACTTGTAATTAATTTGTTTTGTAGAATGGTGTGGATCTTTTTACTTCGTGGTTTATTTTAGCATTAGTTGGCTCATGTTAGTGCTAGCTCGTTGTTAGCACTAGCTACAGCAGGCTACTGCAGGGTTGTTAACAACAGTTGTAATTCTACTTTCAACCAGTAGGGCGAAAGAGCAGGAAACTGCTCTGTGATGCTTTAATATGTCATTGCTGCATTATGTAAAACAATCATGAAAAAAATGTATTTTATTTTTACTGCAATAAAGTCCACATTCAGGAGTTAAAGTGGCAGAAGCTGGACCTGGAGCTTTATTCCAATCCAAAGCAACTATGATTTAAATGTTATTCTGAAATATGTTCACTTTGTATTCTTTGTTACTTTGCAATTTCACTGCTGTTTAATGAATTACAAACTATTCATTAAGGTTAAACACGGTCTGGAGATCATAACCTAAATGCAGCTTTCACAGGAGAAGGCCAAACAGGAAATAAAGAAGCTTTGTGTTATTTAAATAACACAAAACAAACAGCTGTGCGAGCCAGGAAATCCCAAGATTAGAAACGAACAGAATATCCAAAGAGATCAATTAAAGGCGAGACAAACAGGAGGATGAACCCAATTATTGAGCTGATGATGAACAGGTCAGAGGCAATTAGAAACAAAGCCCAAGTGTGTAACACAGACAGGAACAATGATCAATAAATTCAGAATTAGGCAGGGAGTGAGGAAACTATCACCTGAATATTTCACTTTACTAAAAATGGGCATAAAGAAATCAGAACAAAGCTGACATCCTTCCATTTTTTACCAATTATCCGGTCCGTTTCAAGGGTCTCAGGTCTGGGTGGGTCACTGTCTCAGTGACACTTTCCAACTAATCCCAGAGGATTCCCAAAATGTGGGAATGGTGGCCCAATGTGGCCCAAATGGTGGCGAATGTGTTAGCACAGTTGCCTTACAGTAAGGAAGTTGCAGGTTCGAAACCCGGCTGTGGCCTTTTTGCATGGGGTTGTATGTTCTCCCCATGCACCCGTGGGTTTTCTCCGGGCACTCCGGTTTCCCGCACAGATCACAACATGCCCTATAGGTTAACAACTGTATGTCACTTTGGATAAAAGCGTCTGCCAAATTAATGTACAAACATAAAATGTTCCCTTGCCAGGGAGGCTATTCTTCCTACAGGTTCTGGGAGTACCCCATAGTCTCTGTTCATGAGGATGAGCTTGTTAAAACTTCCAAATGAAGGCGACCGGGAGGAGTCCTAGTTTCATGTCCAAACCACCTCAACAGAGTCCTTTTTAATATCCCTTCAGGCTCCTGACCCCCTTGCCTACCATCCAGATTATATTATAACTGACCTAGAGTCCTTTTCTCCCAGGTGACTGACCCACATGGAAGTAGCTTCCTGTTGCTTTAAGCACGAGGAGCCGAGGCTCAACGAATGGGCTTCTCTGTCTCTGGGACAGATACCAGACATGTTGATGGAATTCCATCGAGATCTTTGAACCAGTCTTGGTCCCTCCAGATCAATTCGCTATGAAAGTTGTCTTCATACTTACTTCATCGATACATTTATCACTTTTTTTTAGAATGGTTTGAAATTTTATAGATAACAGGAACCCCAAATAATTTGTTTTACCTTCAGCAGGTTTGTGATGTAATTAGCTACTTATTAGAAATTGTGCATCATATTTCCATTCAGTAAAAATGTGAACTTAAAGTAATTTACATGCTTGACCCTGAAATGATGACTTTGAATTAGGACACAGCTAAGAAGTGAAGCCCTCCCTGGACCCATAATCTGACACATCACTCACACAGGCGCTCTGGCACTTTACAGAAAACAGACTGAAGCCAAATGGATGGTGCTGAAAGATCCACAGCTGGCAGGGTTTAGAGGATAGATGGTGTTTAATAATGCTCGCCTGTTAAATTATGCATAAACACAAAACAGCTGAGAAACAGAGAGGTGAACTGGGTGCAATGAATATCAGATGGTGCAACATCTTGTGAAGCAGTGAAACTTGCTGTACAGAAGTAACAGGTCGGTGAGTTCATATACACAGCGAGGCTGTTTTGTTTGCACAACATCCTTTCTTATAAACAAGCGGAAACAGAAATGTCCACAAATATTAAATTGTTTGTTTTTGGAACTGTGTGTCGAACATGACTTCATTTTTATAGTTTAAGACCATAACCACTATTTTGATTTTTTTCAATCAATCAATCAATCCAATTTTACTTATAAAGCGCTGTTCAAGTACACACACACACACACACACACACACACACACACACACACACACACACACACACACACACACACACACACACAGTAAAAATTATATTTGGCTGAGTTCAGATGAGCCAAGTAAGGTAAGGCAAGGGAACGCCATCAGAGGGGCCATCTGCCCTGGCAGCATCAGGTCAACCACAGCAACCAAGTCAGGGTGCACAGAGGAGGGAGGGCATAGACCCCCACCTCCACTCAAGCAATACCTGTTGAGCGCCCAGGCTGCAACAGTCGGCCACTGCCCCTGGGGCAGAAGAAACACTGGATTGAAATAAGTAAAAATATGAAAATAAAAGAGCTAATATAAATGATAAAAGTAAGAAAATAAATAATAAATAAACATTATATAGAGAGTAAAATAATAATATAATTAAAATAATGAAACAATGCTCAAATATAATCATATAAAACATGCAAAGCAAGTAATAAAATATATTCATGTAAAACAAGTAAGAAAACTATAATAAATAATTAGTTAAAAAATGACCTAAATAGGTGGGTCTTGAGCCTGGTCTTAAAAACATGGACGTTCTCTGCTGCCCTGAGTTTTTTTTTTTTTTTTTTACATTAGCTTTGCTCATATTTTTTATCAATACGGCTGTAAAAGTTATAATAAAGATAGGGATGTCCAATATTATTGGTGGACCACAATATCGGCCGATATCAGCATTAAAATTCTATATCGGGGGAAAAAAGCAGCATTGTATCAAACTCTTCAGCTACATCTCCTCTCTGAGCTACCACATCTACGCAGATGACTGTCAGCTATACGTGGAAATGGACGAGAAAAATGCGGGCTCGAAATTGGCTGCATGTATGGATGACGTGAAGGGCTGGCTGGCATCCAACTTCTTAAAACTGAATGAAAAGAAGTCTGAGTTTATTGTTTTTGACCCCCGCAACCACCATGGCTCTCACCCTGTTTGTGACCTTTTAACCCTTAACCCCAAACAGTGTGTGACGAGTCTCGGGGTCAAGCTGGATGCTGGACTCACAATGGCCCCACAGATAAACTCTGTAGTGAGGTCGTGTTTTTATCAGCTTCGCCGCCTTACTCACCTCAGACGAATCCTGAAACGGAGGCATTTGGAGTCAGTCATTCATGCATTCATTACCTCTCGCCTGGACTATGCAAACGCCCTCCTCGTTGGTGTTCCGGACTCTGCCCTGAATCGGCTGCAGGTTGTTCAGAATGCTGCTGCCAGGTTCTTGACGGGTACACACCGACGTAGCCACATTACACCTGTCCTGGGACATCTTCACTGGCTCCCTGTCATTTTCAGAGTGCAGTTTAAGTTACTGACTTTTGTTTTTAAAGCGCTCAGTGACCTGGCACCTTCCTACCTCTCTGCCCTTCTCACTCCATATGTGCCCACCCGCTCGTTGAGGTCGGCTGACCTATTGCTGCTGCACACGCCGCGGATGAGGCTCAAATCGCGGGGTGAACGAGCATTTGTCCATGCTGCCCCAAAGCTATGGAACTCATTGCCCATTGGAGTTCGGCAGGCTCCATCTCTGGCGGTTTTTAAATCTCGTTTAAAGACCCACTTTTACACTTTGGCTTTTAGACAGTGACTCGTTTTAGTGTTTTATTGTGTCATTGTTTTAATGTGTTCTTATTATTCATGTTTTCTCTGCTTTTAATTGAGATTTTATCCTTAGTTTTAGCTCCTTGTAATGGGTGTGTTTTGTTTTAGCCTGTGCAGCACTTTGGGCAGCTCCCATGCTGCATTTTAAATGTGCTATATAAATAAACTATGCTATGCTATGCTATGCTATGCTTTAAATATATTATAATATGACAGATCTGAGGTAAAGTTTTTGAGATATTTTAGCTTATTTGAAACAGCTTGTGAAGTAGAAATTTACCTTGTGTAGTGAATGTACGCTAGCTGTCCTCAGAGCACGTAGCTACATGTAGCTAGCAAGCTAACAAACGACTAAAACAAAAATAGCCGCCAAGCCTCCCTTCCCATACTCTACCCTCCCACTGTCCTCGTGGGTGACCCCGCCAGGAAAGTTGACCATTGAGCAGGGTTCATGGTTTATCCCTCGAGGTCCACGTGGCAGGGGTGAGGAGTGAGCACCACCTCACCCCTGCCACGTGGACCTCAAGTGATAAACCATCAACCCTACTCAATGGTCAACTTTCCTGGCGGGGTCACCCACGAGGACAGTGGGAGGGTTAAACGGTATTGCAAGCATCTAGATCGGGCTGCGGGTGATCTGGGAGAAAGATCACAGAGCCACTAATTGCTGACGCACACTCAAGTCTCGCATAAAACGCACACACCACCTCTGACTCAATGGTCTCTATCACTCTCTGATCCACACCTCGGATCAGCAGAGACCGGAGTGCGCTCTAGATGAGTGCAAACCCTCCTAGTGCAAATGAGATCCACACCCACCACTCGAGGATTTATGTTGTGATCGTCTGAATGTGTTTTTATGTTTGAGGTATTTTTGTTTTTCACCCCCTTCCCTCCCCGATGTCACCCCCATTTCACTTCTGCATAATGGTAGCGCCATACATGTTTCATGTGCTGTATGTCTGATCTTGGGATGGTTGTACTGAAACTACATTTCATTGTACCGAGATGCTGATTCAATGACAACTAAAGCTATCCTACCTATCGGTACAAAAAGCAGTATTGTGCATCCCTAAAAACAACATTGGGAAATTGTCTTACAGCTGCTGTCAGAGTTTTGTTTATTATTATGGAAACAAATATCTAAATGAATCCTCCCAGACAATATTTTAACGCTTTTATGTCTGAAATATGTAAACAATATTCTATGTTTGGCTTTTATATAGTTTTAAGATTGTTTTTCTTGAATTATATGCAGATCACTGATCATATAGTTACTTTTTTCATTCATTCATTCACTCATTTCATTTTGTTTTGAGCCAGTAGTGTCATAAACTAAACAATTACAACAGAAATTACAAAATAAAATATCAGCACAATTGGGTCTAAATTTAACAATTACTTAAACAAAAATGTTCAAAACGGAGTAAGGAGAAGAGAACGTGTTACATTTCGCCCCCAGTCTTTCACATTAACACATTCACACACAAATAAAGTGACTGCCTTCTTTTTTCCAACTCAAAGGAAAACAAGGAATCATGACGGAAATGAAAAATGTTACTTGTTTCCTCATTTGCATATTTAAAGAATACAATCTCAGAAAACCATGTTGTAGTCATCTAAATAAATAAAGTTATTTTAATAAGAATAAGACATTTAGATTTATGTAAATTCGAAAAATGTTGCAGACTACTGTTTGCACTAATTGAAGTTAGTGAAAGTAAATTTTTTTTGCATTGGTATTAAAATTGCAATGTTAATATTTTTAACAGTGAAAAGGTTAGTCAAAACTATCACGTTTTTAAAAATCTATGTCACACTAAATGGGAAAAACAGACATGTTCCAACGCTTCATTTACAAACACACATACACACACTGGAGTACTTTTGTCAACATAAATCCCTCCATGTCACTGCACAGCGGCCATCTGAGGACATGCATAAAAGATCATTTGGGTTAGAAAATGTCAGGCTGGATGAAAGAGAGTCCCAGTGTCCCAGAGAGGCAACCAGAAGACTGTTCTGCTATACTCCTCAATCAATAACACAGCACCGCCTCCATGTTTAGTTTACTGCTTCCTGTTAACAAGATTAGCTCATTTATGTACAACATGGATGCATTCTCACATTTATTTTCTAATGGAAATTCATTAAAAATGTGAGATTGAGAAATTCTATGAGTCAAGTTTCTAAAATAAGCAGAAATAACCTAGCACTATGTGTGTATTCTAATATTTGTTAATCTAACCAACCATATTTTAGCAAAAAAAATTATAAAACTTTTTTAATATATATACTGGAACTGGTTCATCTGTGTGGAAACCCAAACCAAGACATGCCTGCTTTCATTAAATTGCTGTTCATGGCAGGGTTACCATTTGGAAACCGTGTACCCAAGGCCAACACAGGAAGATGAGCATCTTAGTATCATAAGGGACAAAACCAAAAGTGAACTAATGAGTCATTGATAAAATGGTCCCTTTTTAGATGTTTTGTATAAAGATCTAGACAAATCATGGCTTTAACATCATTTCTCTACATTATATGTACTGTAATGAAAGGTGCACAGATGGATTTTCTTTTGTATTAAACTTCCCTTTGATCGGTCAATTTGTGCTTAAAGACCAACATGTAAACATACCTGCAGAAGGAAAAGGCAGCAGAGATAATAAATGATGCCTAGTTTCATTTCTGAGTCTATCTTTGGTGGATTTAACGCATGTAACTCACTTGCTGTTCCTGCTCACACCGATTTGCCATCTTCATGTTTTACTCCATGAAGTCACTAAAACCCTGCAGATTGGAAACCTACCAGCAATAACAAGAAACTGAAGAACGCAGTGATTTTCTTACACACATTATGAAAAAACAAGAATTGTGTCACCTATGAAGTTATGTTGAAGTGCTGCAGAACTGGCAGCACCGCTCAGACTCTTGGGTGTGACAGTTGTTTTAGCGTGCATATGAAGGACTGCTGTGCTGCAGATGTGGGCTGCTGCTGCTGCTGCTGTACACGTCACTTCCCAACTCAGCATCTTTGTGAGCAGACAGTGGCTGATGTTTTTCCCCCTGCATGTCACACTGCCTCTTCGTTCCAGTGACCATGGCAACAGCTGAATCTAATTATCATTTAAAAGCTCACTAGCAAAGCAATTTAACCATAATATCTACCTCAGGGAAAGATAAAAATGCCAGAATCTAAATGCATTAACATCTTGCCAGTAGCCATAGCTATGATTAATTAACATCCGCCTGTGCCTTCAGGCTGTGCTGTGGCAGTTAGAGGCACGGAGCTGTGTATCTGGACCACAGGGGGGTGATGTTCATCTGTGGCAGAAATGTGTAGCAACAGCTCAGGGACACATGGAGGCGCTGTCCAATAGCTCTGTATTTTCTGCCTAACACAGCAGCAGCTCCACAGTGTTCAATAGAGCCTGTCTGTGATGACATTGCAAGATGGACTTTTCATTATTGTTATAATTACCATATAATATTCAGGTTGTTCTCCAAACTTCTATAATATATATACACATACATACAGTGGGTACGGAAAGTATTCAGACCCCTGTCAGTTTTCACTCTTTGTTATATTGCAGCCATTTGCTAAAATCAATTAAATTCAGTTTTCTCCTCATTAGTAGTTTGTAATTTATTTGTTTGCACAATCAAATATATATCAAAAACATGAGAATAACAAATATATATAAAAATACAGTGCAGGAGGGGGCAAAAAAGCCAAATTCGGCTTATGTAAAGCCTCCACCTATAGTTCATAATCTAATAAAATTTGCAAATACTAAGTTGTTTAAAACATAACAAAAATATAAAGGCACAATCAAACGAAAAGTGGATAAGTACATCAAATTTAACTAAAAAAAAAACACCAGACCTTTAATACCTTAAAACAGAATACTAGAAAAAATAAAAGTTACTAAACATTCTCCCCCTTTATTAGATGGCTTTTTAACTGTTTTTTAAATACTTCCACAGTAGAACACTGGGTTGCCAGATGAGAAAAACGGTTCCACAGAATTGAACCCCTATAACGTATGGAAAATTGTCCTAGACAAGAAATATATTTTGGGGGGTGAAGACACATCAACTGTCGTGTATTATGTGAATGAATGAGTGAATTAGCTCTAAAGAAAGTTTTGAATCATTTGGGTATTTTACCATTTGTCAATAAAATCCTATAAATGAAGACAAATTTGGTGAATATTCAATTCATAGATAGTCAGTATATTTAGCCTCTGAAACAAAGGAACAGAATATGCATGTAGTTCAGATCTAGTTGTTATTCTGACAAAGCGTTTCTGAAGAAGTAAAATTCTGTTAAGAGTAGTAGGGAATGTGCTACCCCAGATCGTGTTACAGTATGCAAGATAAGGATACACTAGACTATAATACAATTTTGTAGAGACAAGAGGGCTCACAGTCCTTATTATACCGATTAATTTACTGATTGTTTTACTAACATAATCAACATGCATTTTCCAATTCTCATCAACAATGACTCCCAAAAATTTTACAAATTAAACCAGTGGTAGTTCAGTAACATCAATTTTAATTTGATTTATACCTATATTGTTTGGCTTTTTCCCACTAAATATAATAAAATTAGATTTACTGATATTTAAAGATAATTTATTCAATTTGAACCATGCGTTATAGGCAGCTAATCCATAATTGACCTTCTCAATCAATATTTCAAAATTTGGATGTGATACCACTAGAGTTGTGTCATCTGCAAAGATAATAGGTGATAGTGTGACAGAGACATTAAATATATCATTTATATAAATAAGGAACAACAGAGGACCCAAAATTGAACCCTGTGGTACCCCACAATCAAGCTTAGCTAAGCTGGAAAAACATCCTTTAACTGAGACGAGCTGGTCCTGTTAGAAATGTAACTGGTTAACCATTTGTTAGTAGTAAACACACAGCACCCCATATTGACCCTAACTCTAACCCTAGTTTTAAAAATGTGTGCAGATTTATTAAAAAGACACACACAAATATCATATGGTTCTAAGTATTTAGACCCTTTGCTGTGACACTGATATTTACTCAGGTATTTTCCAATTCTTCTGATCATCCTTGAGATGGTCCTACATAGGGATGTGTGTTGGTGAATTTAAGGCGATACGATACATATCATGATACAGTTGTAATAAATCATGATATATTGTGATACATTCAGCCAGACGACATTCAGGGGCGGCGTTAGGCCCGGCTACTTGGGCTGAAGCCCCGGATGTTTTATGAAAAGCCCTGAATCTAAAACGTGGAAGTAACTTGCAGTACTAAAGTCCAACAGAGAGGGAGCAGCTGGCAGTAGTAAGTATACAGCCTGCCTGAGCCTCCACCACTGAAGAAGAAGCCCTTCAGCAGCCGGCTTCTTCTACTCTCTGCCTGAAACGCATGAGTGAAGATGGACATAAAGACATTTTTTTAGACAAAAAGTACTACGACAGAACCCCAGCTTTGATGAGACTGGTGTTGACTCAGGTTTGTGAGTCTTATTTGAAAATATTTGTTGTGCTGCTGGTTTGCCTAAAGTTAGCTTATCAGGTAAAGTTGTTGGAGAAAGAAAGGGAATATTTACTATCATCTCACACTAAACACTAACAGGAACAATACTCTGCCCTGAAAATGCTTAATAGGTAGCTTCAGATTAAAAATTATGTGGTACAAGACAAATATATATGATGCTGCTGACTAATGCGTGTCACGTGTGTGTGCACGCGCGCGTGTGTGTGTGCGCGCGTGTGTGTGTGTTAAGCCCCGGATCTTCTTCAGTCCTAAATCCGCCCCGACGACATAATCAATTTTTTAGACTGAATTTATTGAAGGAAAATTCAGTAAACAGTCCAAACTGATACGTAACATGTGTAACATGAGGAGGGGGATTTACACTTCAATGTTGGAAACAAAACCCATTCCACGCTGCTGCTAACTAGCGGTCGGCGTTGGAATTGCACTAAAGCCAAAGAAATGAAAATATACAAATGTTTGCATGTAAATTCTTCCAAAAATTTGATACACAGCTTTTGATTATCAACATAATATTACAGGAAAAAATATAGTGATATATATCCATATCAGTGAAATAGTGATATATTGCCATATCGATATTTTCTTACATCCCTAGTTCCTACAGCATCTCCCACTGGGGGTGCTGCTGGAGCGAAGCGTCGCTCCAGTTTCCGTGAGAGCGGGGAGTTCCCCGTGAATGATGCGGGGCTTCATGGACACGGCCCCTTCATGCTTGATACAAGCCTCAAAACCTTGCTTCATTTGTCCCATCACTACTTAAGGTTCCCAGGAGCACACTAGCCTTTTTGGGCTGACCAGAACCCTTCCTAGAGCAGGCCGTAGGAGAAGATCCCTGGTCAGAGAGATAAAGAAGAACCCAAAGCTCCAGAGATGCAGTCAGGAGATGGGAGAAAGTTGTAAAGGTAAACCATCTCTGCATCCCTCCACCAGTCAGGGCTTTACAGCAGAGTTGCCTTTCAGAAGCCTTGTTCAGTGCAAGACACAAAAAACCCACACAGAGTTTGCTAAATGACATCTGAAGGACACCAAGATAGTGAGAAATTAGATTCTCTGCTCTGATAAGACCAAAATAAAACGTTTTTTCCTTATTCTAAGTGGTATGTGTGGAGAAAACTTGGCACTACTCATAAATTGTCCAATACAATACAGTCCCCACAGTGAAGCATGGTGGTGGTAGCATCATGCTGTGGGGGTGTTTTTCAGCTGCAGAGACAGGACGACTGGTTGCAGTCACGGAAACAATGGATGCAACCAAGTACAGGGATGTCCTGGACAATAACCTTCTTCCAGAGTGCTCAGGACCTCAGATTGGGCTGAAGGTTTAACTTCCAATAAGACAATGACCCTATAAGCTCACAGCTAAAATAACAAAGGAGTGGCTTCACGGCAAAGAGGCCCCTGAGACAATCCACCACATAACTGCAGGGTGTAAGGTGTTGGCATGGATAGAATACATGGAATCCCACAATCAAGTAGCTGGCATTGTGTGCAGAGTATGGACTGGAAGCCCCAAGGTCAAAGTAGAAAACGCCTCCTAAGGTGTTATAGAATGAGTGAGCCAAGATCCTGTGGGACTTCCAGATCCAGACCAACAAAATGGTGATGGCGAGCCAACCGGGCAAACAACAGAGGACAGCCATTGTGGTTGATGTGTCAATACCAAGTGAAGACAACACCAGTAAAAAGGAGCACGGGAAACTGGAGTATTACCAGGGCTTCAAAGAAGAACTTGAGAAAGCCTGGAGAGTGAAGCCATCGAGGGTGCCTGTGGTCATTGGGGCAGTAACCCCCATACATTATTATGTACAAGTACAAAATGCATAAAATCACTCCTGTGCACAAAGTACACACAGATTGTGCATAAGTACGACTGGTAATGAAGGTCCCGATTTGAATGTTTTTCTTTCTCTGACCAAGCTGCAGGGACCTCATAGCTAAGCATAGGAGCAATGGATGAAATGACAGATGGAGGCTTCTCCTCCTCTAATGGGGGGGTTTCTTCAGACTATCGTGGTGAAGGAGATAAGATGAAAGATGAAGTCCTCAATGTGATGGTCCAGCTGCCCTCCCATAAATGACCATGGGATTTGGATTGGAATAAAAATCTAAGAATAATATGAAAAATAAATAAAAAGAAGATGTAATGTTGAACATGTTGATTCTACAAAAGTCCTTTCATTGCAAAAATTGCACCTTGACTAGCTTTACAGGGGATTATAAGTTATAGAGATTTTCATTGGACCGTAACCCCACTTATGGTTCCACATTATGGTACAGGTGTGATAGTATAGTAAGGCTTGTCAGTCATTTCTGATGCTCTCTATCAGACTGTATTGTTTTATGCTTTTCCTGTTTCCACTCAAAAATAATTTTACAACAATGATTGAAGAGTGAAAGGAAACTGCAAAGTTATTTTCTCTATGCTCTCCACAGAGGCCATGGAAAATAACTTCTTGAATACCCCTACTTCTATAAAACTTAATTCCCAATTCACGCCATGGTTGTCTCACCATAGCAACCAGCTCCAGGGGCAGAACCCTCGCATCCACCAGCTGCACAGGAGAGGATGGCGATGCATGAATAACGACTGATTTTATCATTTCTAAACCCTTTTAAAGCACGTTTAGATCAGCAAAACAAATATAAAACCAGCAATTTGGAAAATCTATAATTTAATCTACAGCACAGAGCCATTTTAACCAACCCAGTTAGAGATGATTAAATAAATGGTTTATTAGACTCATGTAGATTTCTGAAAAGAACAGTTTTTAGTTTTTAGGAGTTTTGAGGAATGTCCCCCACAGAAAGCTGGTTTAAGAGGGGGAAATTAAAGAGCCATTATGTACAGTTAGAATCATGAATATTTCTGCAGTTTTTCATTTCCAAGTTCTGGATTTTACAAGAAAGAATTTAAAAATAAACACATCAGATGCCATTTAAGAGCAGACTTACAGCTTTAGTTCAATGGGTAAAGCATACAAATGTAGGGTAGTTAAAGAGGTCCTTCACTCATATTTTTAATGCATTTGCAGTGGTCTATAGTAGAAATGAATGCCTTGTAAATCAAACTCTTAGTAATAAAAGCTCTGGTGCTGCTGTTTCAGCACATAGAATTCAGCCAGAGGAGCATGTAGCTTCAGACGGCAGGATTGTTTTCTGATATTTGGACATATCGCCTCTGACCGGCTAACAGCAACATAACTCTACCACTGACTTAGTTTGCTCTACAGCGATATTATCTCCACAAATAACACAAGCCTGAAGGAGTTCTGCTGTGTGGTGGAGTTGCTAATGCTAATGGTTAGCTTCTACTAGCCGAGAAGTTCTCTGCTGTTTCCTGAATGCTAAACCATCAACAGCCTTCCCCGTTGAGAGTCAACATGGGTGAGTCCATGAATGTTAAATGACTGTTTCACGTAGATATGTCAGCCTTTTCCAATCCTAGCGTTTCACCTTCTACTTTCTATCAGAAGCTACTGTAGGAGTAGGAAACTCTTTTCAGTTCAGCCTGCATGAAAAACTCAGAAAGACCGAGATCATTTTCAAAAATAAGTAAAAAATAGTTTCTCAGTGAAAAAACTGTTGAAGTCATTTCTCCTGCACAATCTCCCCCTTTCAGAGGCTCAAAAGTAAGTAAAATGTTCTGTACTACTGATGCTTAGGTGGAAACCCTTAGACAAGAAAATGAATGGATGGTGAGTTTCCTTATTTTTAATGCTTGGCCAGGCCTTTACTGCAGCAGCTGTTGCTCTTTGTTTGAGGGCCTTTCTGTCCAAAATGTACTCTTTTTAAAATTAAATAATTAGCTTTTTAAGATTATTCCACTTCTTTGCTTTAACAAAGTCCCAGGGTTCTTTTGCAGTGTGTTTTGGGTCATTGTTCATCTGTAGCACCAAATGTCTGTTTGCTAGCATTTGATTGGATTTGTGCAGTCCTGTCTTTCCATCTTCCCGATACAAGTTTAACCAGATTTTAACTGTCTATATGCTGTTCCACTGGCTTTTTACAGAGTCCAATCTAGCCTTTCTATTCTTGAGGCATCTTGTAGTGAAGCCCCTGTACTTGCTTTCATGCAGACTTCATATTATGCTAGGGCTGCTCAATTAACAAAATTGTAATCACAATTAAAATCTGGATTTTGAACGATAATAAAAACAAAATGAGTTGATTATTTGCTCCCCCTCACATTTTACTCTTGCTCTGCTCCGAGTGGCAAATTGATTGGGGTTAGAGGGGTTTAAAGATCCAATATAAGATATTAGAAGTTATTGTTATGCACGTGGCAGAAATGGAAAGAGCTGTCTGAAGAAATAATCTTTGACACCTGCTCACTCCAGAGTGTCAGATGTCAGCAGTATGTGTGTGCGTGCATGCGTGCGTGCGTGCGTGTGTGTGTGTGTGTGTGTGTGTGTGTGTGTGTGTGTGTGTGTGTGTGTGTGTGTGTGTGTGTGTGTGTGTGTGTGTGTGTGTAATTATCTATTTTGTGACTGTTCACTATAATTATAGGAATGGCTTTGAATGCAGTTGATTGCCTGGAAAGGTTATAAAAGGTGGCTTTTATACTGGCCAGCATCAGAATGACATCCACATGTTTAATATAGATTTTTATCACCCAATTAAACATCAGTTCAAACTAATAAATATATAGCAATAATGGGATCATTAAAAGTTTTATTTCCTGATCTACTTTTAGTCTCCTTTAACTCAGCTGGGAATCACCGAGGTGCTAAGTGATCTAGTCTGATGACAGACAGAAACATTTGCTGGCCTTTTTTCGATGCATTTCCTGTGAAAATGAGCTCAGCTGCTTGATTAAAGCTGTGAAGGAAACAAGTATAAACACTGCAGCCCTGAAAACACTTCAGCAAAACGTTTTTCCCAGGACTGGGCAATATGTACCAAATTGCATTTTTAGGTTATTTTTTTTAATAAGGAAAGAGTTTTTTACCTTGCTGACAGTTTCGACCACTCCTGCGGTCTTCATCAGAGCTTGCCGCTAATGGCGGCATCACTTCCTTTTCCTTTTATCCGCGACATTTCAACTTACGAACGAGTACCAGTACGCTTTTTCCCTAAAGGTTTTTTTTTCATTGAAAATAAATGTTAAAATGTGGGGTCATCTTATAAACGGGGTCTAAGCATTTACACATGCCGATATTTGTCTGAGGTCATTACACGCCCATAACAGCAGAAGGCGCCAGGGTGTGGGTTCTCAACAGGAACAAAAAATGGAGACCAGAAGTCTGGAGCAGGGTGGACCGAAAGTAGGGCAACTTAAGCAGAGTTATGATGCTAATTTTAAGAGGACAGTGGTCATTTCAGCAGAGGCGTCAAACGTTGCATGCATGGATGCATTGGCAGTGAGGATGAAGTTCAATGGGAGGAGCTGGCAGGTGTAGCGATCTGACCCCGGGACCGCAGCATGTGGGGAGTGATTGTTGTTCTTCTTAAGCTGGTGATCTGTGGCAGAAATCACACTCCATACAGGGCAGCATGAGGGTGAGTAAGTACAGCGAGGCAGAGTACGTCTGTGAATAAAATCCTCATTTGACTTTTGATTTCACATGTTAGCAAAGTTCTGATAGTTTGCATTAAAATGGTATTTTTGCTCAGCATTTGTTCTCAATTTTTCAATAAAAATAGTTTATTTAAACAGTCTTTTGTACATTCTTGCTGTGTGAGTCTTCTAATTCCATTTTTGGTTCTTTTTTAAACACAGATAAGGTTTCTCTTTACCTTGCTGACGGTTTCGTTTGCGGCTGCAAACATCTTCAGAGCTGACGCTGATGGTGGCGTCACTTCCTATTCCGTTTATCCGCGGGCAGCAGAGGACCTTGTTGGTATCTACTTCCCGCTCTCCCCTCTCCGATGATGCAGTCCCACGCACTATCCAATGTGTAAACTCCATCGTCTCTGTTCATGGTCCCACATCCACGTCTCCTTATCTCTATAGCTTCCTTTATCCATCTTTTGTATTTCTGTTGTTCGGTGTTTACATGATAACAGAAGAAAAAGGCCGTAAACAAGAGGAGAACACATACAACACGCTTTTAAGACCTGCGGATACCCGACCTGGGCAATAAACAAAGGAAAACAACAAACAACAAACAGAAAGAAAAGAACAACCTAAGCAAAGAACCAGAAACCCAGAAAGACAAGAACCAAAACCAGTGATAACCCTACCATACATCAAAGGCATAACAGAAAAAATAAGAGCAACATTGAAAAAACACAACATAAACACACCAACAAAACCATACACAACAGTTAGAAACAGACTAGTACACCCAAAAGACAAAATATCAGCTGGACTTAAATGTGGAGTCATTTACGAAATTCCATGCAAACTCTGCAATAAAACATACATAGGAGAAACTGGACGCCAACTTAACTCACGAACAATAGAACATAGAAAGGAGTGTGAGAAAGAAACAAGTCGAACACACACAAGAGCAGCAAAACAAGAAGCAGAAAGCACAATAAAGAAGTCAGCCGTAACAGATCACTGCACAAGAGAAAACCACATAGTGGACTGGGACAACACAAGGATCTTAAACACCGAACAACAGAAATACAAAAGATGGATAAAAGAAGCTATAGAGATAAGGAGACGTGGATGTGGGACCATGAACAGAGACGAAGGAGTTTACACATTGGATCGCGCACTGGACTGCATCATCGGAGAGGGGAGAGCGGGCAGCAGAACGTCCTCTGCTGCCCGCGGATAAACGGATTAGGAAGTGACGCCATCATCAGCGGCAGCTCTGAAGATGTTTGCAGCCGCGAACGAAACTGTCAGCAAGCAAGGTAAAGAGAAACCTTTTCTGTGTTTTAAAAAAGAACCAAAAATGGAATTATTTAAACTGTGATTTTTTTTTCTTTTCCTGAAGATTAGTCTTAGAAAGGGGGGTCGCCATATAATCGGGGTCGTCCTATATTCGGGTCAATATGGTATTCATAAGTTGCGCCAAATAAAACTAAAATATCACAAAACTAAACCTTGGTTGTTCTATATTTTGGCATTTTGAGAGACAGGAGATGAAGCCGTAGAGTTTGATGTATAATAAAAAGTTAAAGTCCCTTTAGTCAGCACACACTGGTGAAATTCATCGCCGCATTTGACCCATCCCTGTTGGGAGCGGTGAGCTGCAGCAGTGGCTGTGCTTGGGAATTATTTGGTGGTTTAACCCCCCGAATCCAACTCCTTAAAGCTGAGTGTCAAACAGGGAGGCACTGGTCCCATTTTTAAAGTCTTTGTATGGTCCAACTGGAAATCGAACCCAGTCCCATGGCGGACACTCTAGTACTAGGCCACTGAGAAGGTAATGGTATGTGCATGGTCTGTAAAAGTTGAGTCACTAAACGAGTAAAAACCGATACCGATACTTTCCGATATTACACTTTAGGCCAATAATATTGGCAGACCAATAATATCGGATATCCCTACTTCCTTTATCTTTTTGCTGTTTTGGTCTTGAAGCAAACATGTCTTTGGGCTCAGCTGGCTGGATCCCTGTGCAGCTCCAGATTCCTGCTCAAAAAGCACACCTGCTGCTCAAAGAGCAGGTCAACACTAATCCGCTGTGATGTGAAAAACAACAACCTCTTCTGATTTTAATAAGGAATACCAAAGACATCAAAGTGATGAGGCTAGAAAACCTTTAATTTCATTTGGTAGTGATTTAACTCAGACGGTAGGAAAGGCTTCTTCATCTTGTCTAAATATAGAAGATTCGTCCCAAAAAAATATGTAATACTGATAACAAGGTAGCTTTATCTTAAACTTTATTTGTATTTAAGAAGTTTGGCAGTATACGAAACGTCCACTCTTGAAGCTAGAAATAAAAAATGTCTGGGTCTGAAAGCACAGATTAATTCATGACCCTGCCACTCAAACACCTCCACATCTTTCAGCTGCTTCTTCATGATTAATTTACACCACAGCAGTAGATTTCTCACAAACTTCAGAGTAAGGGTGAGTTGCTAAATGAGTTTTATTCTGGCCTGGTTGACACCTATATTTAAGATGCGGTCATGATCTTTTCACATTGTCTGGCTTTTTTGTTCCCCCTAATTTTTTCTGATTAGTCTGCATGAAACACACGCAGAATAAAACACTGAGCTCTAATCATTTAATCATGCACAAACCTTTGATCTCTTTAGATACTGGACCAATAAGTTGTTTTTAAACTAAAATTCACTCCACAGATTCATCATTTGTGAGTATAATCAGTGCTGTTTTGTCTTTGTTTCTCCCAGGGCAGCAGATTGGTTCTTGCAATGTATGAATGCACTTTTAAAAGACACAACTGAATTAATAAAACCTTCAATCAAAAATTTCTGGAAGAATATTTAGCATTGCATTAGCAAACGTGAGAGTATTTCTACACAACCTATCAGTGCTGTTGAAACCTGGTCTTCAAAGGCCTACCTTTGTTTCCCAGCACCAACTGGTGTGAATGACTGGGTGATTGACAAGCATCGTCGTCATCTTCCTCCGCTTATCCGGGTCCGGGTCGCGGGGGCAGCATCCAACTAGGGAGCTCCAGACCATCCTCTCCCCGGCCTTCTCCACCAGCTCCTCCGGCAGGACCCCAAGGCGTTCCCGGACCAGATTGGAGATGTAACCTCTCCAACGTGTCCTGGGTCGACCCAGGGGCCTACTGCCGGCAGGACATGCCCGAAACACCTCCCCGGGGAGGCGTCCAGGAGGCATCCTGACCAGATGCCCAAACCACCTCAACTGGCTCCTTTCGATCCAGAGGAGCAGCGGTTCTACTCCGAGTCCCTCCCGAATGTCGGAGCTCCTCACCCTATCTCTAAGGCTGAGCCCGGCCACCCTACAGAGGAAACTCATTTCGGCCGCTTGTATCTGCGATCTTGTTCTTTCGGTCATTACCCAAAGCTCATGACCATAGGTGAGGATTGGGACGTAGATCGACCGGTAAATCGAGAGCCTGGCTTTCTGGCTCAGCTCCCTCTTCGCCACGACAGATCGGCTCAGCGTCCGCATCACTGCAGATGCTGAACCAATCCGCCTGTCGATCTCCCGATCCCTCCTACCCTCACTCGTGAACAAGACCCCGAGATACTTAAACTCTTCCACTTGAGGTAGGACCTCTCCCCCGACCCGGAGTTGGCAAGCCACCCTTTTCCGGTCGAGAACCATGGTCTCAGATTTGGAGGTGCTGATCCTCATCCCAGCCGCTTCACACTCGGCCGCGAACCTACCCAGCAAGAGCTGAAGGTCGGAGCTGGATGAAGCTAGGAGGACCACATCATCCGCAAAAAGCAGAGACGAGATTCTCCTGCCACCAAACTCGACACATTCCACACCACGGCTGCGCCTAGAAATTCTGTCCATAAAGGTAATGAACAGAGCCGGTGACAAAGGGCAGCCCTGGCGGAGTCCAACCCTCACTGGGAACAGGTCCGACTTACTACCGGCTATGCGGACCAAACTCACGCTCCTCTGGTAAAGGGACTGAATGGCCCTTAACAGAAAGCCACCCACCCCATACTCCTGGAGCGTCCCCCACAGGGTGCCCCTGGGGACACGGTCATACGCCTTCTCCAAATCCACAAAACACATGTGGATTGGTTGGGCAAACTCCCATGCCCCCTCCATCACCCTTGCAAGGGTATAGAGCTGGTCCACAGTTCCACGGCCAGGACGAAAACCACATTGCTCCTCCTAAATCTGAGATTCAACTATCGATCAGACCCTCCTCTCCAGTACCTTGGAGTAGACCTTTCCAGGGAGGCTGAGGAGTGTGATCCCCCTATAGTTGGAACACACCCTCAGGCCACCCTTCTTAAAGATGGGGACCACCACCTTGGTCTGCCACTCTACAGGAACTGCCCCTGATGACCATGCAATGTTGCAGAGATGTGTCAACCATGACAGCCCTACAACATCCATAGCCTTGAGATACCCAGGACGAACCTCATCCGCCCCCGGGGCTACGCCGCTGTGTCGTTGTTTGACTACCTCAGCAACTTCTGTCCCCGAGATTGGACAGTCCATCCCCAGGTCTCCCGGCTCTGGTTCCTCCTCGGAATGTGCATAGTTGGGATTGAGGAGCTCCTCAAAGTATTCCTTCCACCGTCCGACTATAGCCCCAGTTGACGTCAGCAGCTCCCCATCCCCACTGTAAACAGTGTGAGCGAGTTGCTGCCTTCCTCTCCTGAGGCGCCGGACAGTTTGCCAGAACCTCTTTGGAGCCGATCGATAGTCTTTCTCCATGGCCTCACCAAACTCCTCCCACGCCCGAGATTTTGCCTCGGCAACTGCCACTGCTGCACCCCGCTTGATTATCCGGTACCTGTGTGCTGCCTCCAGAAACCCATAGACCAGCCACGCCCTGTAGGCCTCCTTTTTCAGCCTGACGGCTCCCCGAACCTCTGGTGTCCACCAGTGGGTATGTGGGTTGCCACCACGACTGGCACCGGCCACCTTGCGACCACAGCTAGCAACAGCCGCCTCAACAATCGCAGAGTGGAACAAGGCCCACTCAGAGTCAATGTCCCCCACTGCTCTCGGGACGTGGTCAAAGCTCTGCCGGAGGTGGGAGTTGAAGACCGTCTTAACAGGTTCTTCTGCCAGGCGTTCCCAGCAGACTCTCACTATGCATTGTCTGCCAGGTCTACGCAGCATCTTCCCCTGCCATCTGATCCAACTCACCACCAGGTGGTGATCAGTTGAAAGCTCCGCTCCTCTTTTCACTCGGGTGTCCAAAACATACGGCCGCAGGTCAGATGATACGACTACAAAGTCTATCATCGACCTGCGACCTAGGCTGCCCTGGTACCAAGTGTACTGATGGGCATCCTTATGTTCGAACATGGTGTTCATTATGGCCAAACTGCGGCTTGCACAGAAGTCCAATAACGAAACACCACTCGAGTTCAGATCAGGTGGGCCATTCCTCCCAATCACACCCCTCCAGGTCAAGCTGTCATTGCCCATGTGAGCATTGAAGTCCCCCAGCAGAACAATGGAGTCCCCTGATGGAGCACTATCTAGCACTCGTCCCAGGGACTCCAAAAAGGGTGGGTACTCTGAACTGATATTTGGCACATAAGCACAAACAGCAGTCAGGACCCGTTCCCCGACCCGAAGGCGCAGGGAAGCTACCCTCTTGTCCCCCGGGGTAAACCCCAACACACAGGCAGAGAGTCTTGGGGCTAACAAAAAGCCAACCCCAGCCCTCCGCCTCTCACCTGGAGCAACTCCAGCAAAGGAGTGTGTCCAACCCCTCTCAAGGACTTGGGTTCCAGAGCCAATGCTATGTGTCGAGGTGAGTCAGACTATATCTAGCCGGTACCGCTCAAACTCTGCCACAAGCTCCTGCTCCTTCCCCGCCAGCGAGGTGACATTCCATGTCCCAAAAACCAGTTTTCTTGTCCGGGGATCAGACTGCCAAGGCTCCCGCCTTGGTCTGCCACCCGATCCACATTGCACCAGACCCTTCATGTTCCTCCTGTGGGCGGTGGGTCCACAGTTGGATGAGCCCATGAATCCAGTTCGGGCTGGGTCCGGCCGGGCCCCATGGGAGAAAGCCTGGCCACCAGGCGTTCGCTCACGGGCCCCAGTCCCAGGCCTGGCTCTAGGGTGGGACCCCGGTAACCCTCCGGGCCGGGTACTCCGACTCTTTGACTTTACCTCCATGAAAGATCCTGTGAACCGTTCTTTGTCTCACCCTTCACCAAAGACCAATTTGTCATGGGAGACCCTACCAGGGGCACAAAGTGCCCCAGACAACATAGCTCCTAGGATCATTAGGGCACTCAAACTACTCCACCATGAGGTGACAGTTCAAGGAGGACAAGCTTCGGATTAATTTACAAACATGCCAAAGATGTGAGTAAATCCATGAATAGGTGTGCTGGAGCAGGGAAAAAGCTAAAACACACCGGGCAGTGGTTGTCCAAGGCCAGAATTGAATAGCTCTGGCCTATACATTTAAAACAGTAATAATTAGGGATGTATATAGTTAACCGGTTAATTGCCGTTAATTTTGTAACCGGGTAAACTAGTTTTGCCCGGTTAACTGCTTCAAATCCTTCTGCTGTGCTGGGTGCAATATATTTTGTGCCACCAGAGAACGCAAGAGTGCCGCTATCAAATATGTTTAATGGGTGACCGCAGAAGAAGAAATGAGCTTGTCACATGACCAAACCAATGTGCTCAAACACGAAGCGGTTAACAACAAGGTGGCATTGGAGCAGTTTATTCTTAGATATTTAATTCTTGGAACACAATAAGCCTCACATCAAAGCGCCAAGCCTGGCAGAACTAATTTCCCTCTGGGACTAATAAAGTATTGATTGATTGATTGATTGATTGATTGATTGATTGATTGATTGATTGATTGATTGATTGATTGATTGATTGATTGATTGGCATGGCGCAGCAAACTGAACTGAGACCAGCAAAAGGTCAGTGTGCAGTGACGCTCCTTGTGTTTGACTCCTAATTTGTTTAGTAAAATAAAAGAAATATCAAGTGTAATAATTTAGTTCAATGTAAGAAATGTTTTTTTTAAACCGTAGCCTCCAGAAGCACGCAATCGCAAGCAGCGCTGCGTATTTGATGCCAAACGGTCCGCTGCATAAGTTCTGAGATTGACTGACCCGATTTTTATGGTTATATGTTATGAAGCCGCCAATATTTTTCAACAACTGGCGATCATTTTATTCATTTTCCACAATGTTTTGATGGACATTTCCAGAAATTAACGGTAAAAACTACACATTGTGTCTTTAACGCCCTATTTAAATCGAGTACGGAATGGATGCAGTCTAGCTAGCTTTTAAACACAAAGTTGCAGAACTGTCACCCAGCTCGTTGGCTATCATCCCTGGGCCATGCTCCGATATCAGAACCTATATTACCAGAAGAAGTGAGATTCTGCTGAACACCAGTCAACGTTTTCTAGGTCCAAACGTCTTTTTTTGTCTAAGACTTGAAATGGAGTTTTTCTTTCTGGGACTCTGGTTGTTTGTCTTAAAGTTGAAGTGGTAGCAGCCGGCTGTTTCTCCTTCTCTGATATTATTGAGTAGGGATGCACCGATCAGGTTTTTTGCTGCCGATCACCGATACCGATATCAAAGAATGCTGATCACCGATACCGATCACGTTGATTGGCCAGAAATTTTCTACAACATTATAATGAGTGCTACAAACTACATAATCTGGGAATAAAGGAAATGTAACCTAATCTAAAATGGTCTGTATTAGGGTTGTCACAGTGTGAAAATTTAACCTCACGGTTATTGTGACCAAAATTACCACGGTTTTCGGTATTATAGCAAGTATTTTTTTTAAACGTGCTACATTTTCACACAATTAAATAAACCCTGTATGTCAGGAAATATTGTCCTCAGTTTGTGTCTAAATTTAGCCTAAAATGTGTTATTTTGTAATTATGTTGTTTATTTGTTTACATTTTTTCCCTTTAGTCTTTAAAATACCAATATTTGCCCATAACTCCTTATTTCATGTCTGTTTGATGTCTTCGTATTCGTGTTCGTCTTCCTCCGCTTATCCGGGTCCGGGTCGCGGGGGCAGCATCCCAATTAGGGAGCTCCAGGCCGTCCTCTCCCCGGCCTTGTCCACCAGCTCCTCCGGCAGGACCCCAAGGCGTTCCCGGACCAGATTGGAGATGTAACCTCTCCAACGTGTCCTGGGTCGACCCGGGGGCCTTCTGCCGGCAGGACATGCCCGAAACACCTCCCCGGGGAGGCGTCCAGGAGGCATCCTGACCAGATGCCCAAACCACCTCAACTGGCTCCTTTCGATCCGGAGGAGCAGCGGTTCTACTCCGAGTCCCTCCCGAATGTCCGAGCTCCTCACCCTATCTCTAAGGCTGAGCCCGGCCACCCTACGGAGGAAACTCATTTCGGCCGCTTGTATCCGCGATCTCGTTCTTTCGGTCATTACCCAAAGCTCATGACCATAGGTGAGGATTGGGACGTAGATCGACCGGTAAATCGAGAGCCTGGCTTTCTGGCTCAGCTCCCTCTTCCCCACGACAGATCGGCTCAGCGTCCGCATCACTGCAGACGCCGAACCAATCCGCCTGTCGATCTCCCGATCCCTCCTACCCTCACTCGTGAACAAGACCCCGAGATACTTAAACTCCTCCACTTGAGGTAGGACCTCTCCCCCGACCCGGAGGAGGCAAGCCACCCTTTTCCGGTCGAGAACCATGGTCTCAGATTTGGAGGTGCTGATCCTCATCCCAGCCGCTTCACATTCGGCCGCGAACCTACCCAGCAAGAGCTGAAGGTCAGAGCTGGATGAAGCTAGGAGGACCACATCATCCGCAAAAAGCAGAGACGCGATTCTCCTGCCACCAAACTCGACACACTCCACACCACGGCTGCGTCTAGAAATTCTGTCCATAAAAGTGATGAACAGAACCGGTGACAAAGGGCAGCCCTGGCGGAGTCCAACCCTCACTGGGAACAGGTCCGACTTACTACCGGCTATGCGGACCAAACTCACGCTCCTCTGGTAAAGGGACTGAATGGCCCTTAACAGAAAGCCACCCACCCCATACTCCTGGAGCGTCCCCCACTGTTTGATGTCATCATTTTAAAAATATTAGATCAGATGATACTCAGTACTCAAGTAGCCGTCTAATCAGATACTTTTTTACCCTTACTTGAGTAATAAACCCTATATCAGGAAAATATTGTCCTCGGTTTGTGTCCTTCCAGTGAGCTTTGCAGATGTGGGAAAATGTCATCAGGCAGTAATCATTGTTAAATTCATAATTATTCTCAGAGAGAGACCAACTCTTATCTGCCCCTGGGAGCCCCATAATGCATAGCGTCATTTCAACATGGCGGTGTCCGCGACACGGTTTATATGCAGGCAGCGGCGCTGCGGCTGCTTTATATAGCGACTCGTTGCCTTCTACCTCAACCCAAATCCTCGGATCACGCATCTTAGCTAAAATGCTAACGTTAGCTTGCCTTGCGTTGACTGTAGAGTTGTGGGTGATGGTCATGCAGATGTGTCATGAGATCTGAAGCGTTGCTGCCTTTCACAGACACTTTTTCTGCACGTGCTGCAAACAGGATAGCCGTCTTCTATCAGCTGTCCCTCGGCATTCTTCAAATATCCAAAAGATACCCGTACTTCCAACTTTGTCTTCTTTGAGGGATAATAAATGTCCTGAGCACTGCCGTCTCCTCCTTTGACCATTATTTCAGCTTTAGCTTCAAGAAAGTTTTGGTCGTAAACAACAAAGTGTGCATGTGCCGCCGGCAACTTCAGCCGATGATACGGTGGCTGGTAAGGGTCACCACGCCTACACCGCAGCCACGGTAAACCCACCAAGATAATATAGTTTTTTTAAAAACAAGACGGTTATTATTATTGTCAACTTTTTTTTTTTACCGGGGTTTACCGCTACACTGGTTACCGTGACAACCCTACCTGATCGGTTTGCTTTGATCTATTTTGAAAATTCCGATCAAAACCGATAGGGGCGCTATCGGCCGATTACGATCAAATGCCGATCCATCGGTGCATCCCTATTATTGAGTAGAGAACCTCTCACACCAGAGCTGTTCTGTTGCAAAATGTGCGAGTGTGTAATGAATAGAGGACCCAGGAAAATGCAGAAGTATGGTGGTTCGGTGCAACTGACAATACATTCATTGGTATCAGACAACAGAAATCCGATAGTGAATCCATAAACTGTTACAAAGGTTTAGATTATTCAGTTATATTTGTGGCTCTGAGTTTTAGGATCAAACAATAAAAACTAATAAAACTAACTCGATGTTTTTTGGAGGATGCATTCCATTTATATTATGGAAGAACGAAGCAAAGAATGTATTCTTTAATGCCAAATTGATTTTGTGATACCTCAAAACATAGGCTATACCTTAGTGTTGTATTGTATTTGGATGGGTAGACAATGCCAAAGGAGATTTTAGTAAAATTCTAACATGACTTTTCACATTTACTTGCAGACTGACTGCTGCCAAATTATACAAATTACAAGTTCTCTTCTGTTCCAGATCAGAAAACTTCCCGTTAAAAGCTCTTGACAGCAACAGCATCACCCCGTTGGAAAACTCCTGTTTCTAATGGTGCCAGCCTCACTGAGAGTGGAAGAGCATTCTAGAGGGACGGAGCAGCATAGACAAAAGCACGCTCCCCCCGCGTTATGTATTTCATTGTGGGAACGTGAAGCAGCATGCAATCGGCACATCTCATGCCCGGTTTGGCTCATAACAAGTCACAAGGTCAGACAGGTAATCTGGTGCCAGACCATTCAGGGCTTTAAAAACAAAGATCAGAAATTTAAACTTCACTTTAAAGTTTACGGGTAGCCAGTGGAGCTGCGCCAATACAGATGTGACATGGGCACGTCTAGATGTGTTCGTTAAAAACCTGGCTGCCGCTTTCTGTATGAACTAAAGCCTGTTAAGAGCAGAGGATAGTACACCAAATAAGGTGGAATTTGAGTAATCCAGTCGAGAGATGATAAAAGCATGAATTACGGATTCCAGGTGCGCCTGTTTCAGGATCGGTTTTAAGTGAACCAGTCGGCGCAGCAGGAAGAAACAAGATCTGACCACTGCAATAATCTGATGGGCCATGGAAAAGTGAGTATCCAGTTTCATCCCAAGGTTGGTAACACACTGCTTGAGGTCGTATGGGAGTGTCCAAATCAGAGAGTGAGTGTGTGATGTTGTTTGGAGCCATGAGGAGTGCCTCAGACTTTGAGTCATTCAGCTTCAGAAAATTGTCGGCCAACCAGCCCCTCACTTCAGCCAAGCATTGGTCCAAAAGAGAGAGAGCACCTGGTTTGTTCAAAGCCAGGTAGATCTGACAATCATCCGCATAGAGATGGCAGCCCGGGCCATATTTCCTCAGGGTAGAACCCAGGTGGAGGATGTAAACTGAAACCAGGAGAAGCCCGAGCACAGATCCCTGCAGCACTCCCCATGGAAGACTTAAATCCTAAATCTGCTAAAATATAAAACACAGAACCTTTAACTCAGGGGTCTCCAACACATTGCTAGCAAGCTACTGGTAGCTCCCGATACACTTAAAAGTCACTCGCCTGGAAGCATAGTATTATCCAGCGAGCCATCCTGCTTGACTTCAAAAAAATGGAAGGCCTAAATATTGAGGGGCAGGTTTTAAATTTGATGGCAAGCCATCTAATTTCTGTAATATCTAATCTAAAATTAGAATTTTGTAAAAGTAAAATAAAAATCGTATATGTGCACAAATCTTTCTGCAAATGCATTCAAGTCTGTACTACTGGAATTACACAGATTCACTGCAGGGTTTGCAGCACAGATCAATGTTTCTGTCAACCTTGAACGCAGCGGCTGGAGCGGGTGCTGCTGCAGACGTACTTGTAAAGAAGACGGGGTAAATGTCAGTTGTACAGACCTGGTATGGGTATAAGGGGTCTGACATTAAGCTGAAAAACAACTTGTGAATAAAATGCATGTTAACATAAGCTGTGCGTTCTTTGAAACATGTTGCTGTGTACATAGTGAGCATATTCACACATGTAAAGTTTCAATGTGAATAAATCTTAAGCCAGTAGCTCTTCTGTGCTTTCAAAGTGTAAAAGAAGCTTATGGGACATAAAAAGTGCACAATACTATCTATTTTTCCCGTTGGTGGTTACTACAGAAATGGGTGGATGATGACTAAGTGATGAGCTGCACAGTATCACAAAGGGCTTGTTGAACTGGAGTTTGAGGTCTAACAATGGGACTGGAAAGTTCACATCTCCACAGACAAAGAGAGGCAGTTGGTCCAGGTAAACCTTCAGCAAGGGCAAAATACGTCATAATATAAACAAGTGTTTTAAAGACCTGAATTGGTGGTAAAGATGGAGCGAAACAGCATTGTGTTCTTTCAGTTGGTTATCATTGTATCTGTGTTTCTTTATTTTACGCCCTATTAGTTCATAAATACCTGATTTTACTTTTCTTCTTTTACTTTGTACCTACCTAACCCACTCCAGAAAGTGCCATGGTTAGGTCCTATTTCTTAGGTAGAAGATTCTGTGTGAAGCTTGGTGACTTCTCTTTGTTCTGTGCCAGCCTCCCCTGGGGGGTACCACAGGAGTCTGTTCTGGGCCCTTTTATAGTTTTCCCTCTATATGCTGCCCCTTGGTTCAATTCTTCAGAAGCACATGATCCGTTTCCATCCGTTTCCATGATCTGTACGCAGATGATTGCCAAATCTATTTTTCCTTGAGACAGGGTTCTGCAAGCTCAGTCAAGCCACTCCTGGACTGTCTTGAGGAGGTTAGAGCAAGGATGGCTTCCAGCTTCTTAAGTTTGAATGAGGGCAAAAACAGAGGTCACTGTTTTTAGTCCAAGTGTTAGTCATGCCTCTAAGCAGGAAGTTGACCTCTCTCAAAGAGCTCTCTTGAGCTAGTCAGTGAATACGTTTACATGCAGCCAATATCCGGGTTACGATCGGGTTAAGGTCGGGATTCGGGTTTCTGAGTTGATCAGAATAACCCGTTTACAAGCATAAATAGAAAAAGTTACCTCTAACTTGCATAACCCGATTTAAATGCGGATGTTGGGGTAGAGTCAGGACGTATGGACTACGTCCAGGCGCAATATGCGTCATTTCTGGTTCTTCTTGTTCCAGTATCCGTGAAAACAACAACATGTTTCCCAGTTCGGAAGAGATAGCGACCGTGTTTCTTTGTGCTTTAGTTTCTTCGTCACTCCAAAAGTGTGGTGCTGTGCCACGACTCGCCATTTTGCCCCCAACTTGTTGTTTACTTCCGGTGTTCTGGCGCATACAAGACGTCTCGCTACTCAAAAGACCAAGATTCTTTGCGAACAGAGCATGCGCAGAACACACACTTTGATGGGGATATCCCGATATGCGTTTACACGACCAAACATTCGGGTTAGAAAAGGGTTACCCCAGGTGTAGTAACCGGGTTTTTAAAAACCCAGTTATGAGCATATCCGGGTTTTTGGCGGTGTTTACAAGGACCTGCGGAACTGGGTTATTGTGAATATTCGGGTTTTAAAAGGGTTACTGGCTGCATGTAAATGCACTGACTGATCTGGGTGTCACGTTGGACGCATCACTTAAGCTTGAGATTCATGTTAATGAAGTGGTGTGCTCTAACCTATCCAGAATCAAGCCGCTAAGTGGCAGGTTCACTGTGGTCCAAGCTTTTATTACTTCTCGGCTAGACTACTACTACTCCATTTACTCAGGAGTTAGCAAGGATGCACTTGCTCGGCTTCAGCTCTCACTAAACGCTGCTGCCAGATTCCAGACTGGCACCAGAAAGTGAGAACTTATCATCCCCGTCTTAGCCAATCTGCACTGGCCTCCAGATTCTTTTAGAGTCTGTTTCAAGATACTTATTTTTTTAAGTCTCTGCAGGGCTTTGCTCCAAGCCATCTGTCTAAGTTACTCACCCATGCAACTCATCTCGTGCACTTAGGCCATCCCAGCAAGACTTACTAGTCATTCCACACGTGAAATGCTCGACAAGAGGAAGTAGAGCGTCCTCAGTTTTGTCTCCTAAGTGGAATGACCTTCCACTTGAGGTCAGACCACCAACCTCACTGCCGGATTTCAAGAGTAGGATGAAAACTCACTTTTAGCTGAAGCGTAGAAGCAGGGTGATGTGGGTGTACTTGACCAAATCGTACACCCACATCACCAAGCCTCTCCTCCAGATTCACTGGTTGCCAGTTATCTTCAGGGTTCATTTCTGTGGGGAATAAAAGTTCTGGCACTCTTGTTTTAAGGAAGCAGAAGTTAGCCATGGAGTGGGGAGCAGGAAAACAGCAGAATTTGGAGTCTTATTTCCTGATATTGTGACATCTCACCTATGATTGGCTAACAGCAACATGACTCTACTACTACTGACTACATTTGCTCTGCACGGTTGATGTTTTATCTCCACAAATAACACAAGCCTGAAGGAGTTCTGCCATGCGGTGGAGTTGCTAATGCTAACGGTTAGCTTCTAACAGCCGAGTAGGGCTGGGCGATCATATGATCGCACTTTGTGATCACGATCATTTTCAGTTCAATTACGGTGATCAGCTGGGAGTCTCGATCAGAAATAACAGATGTGTGCAGCCTCAGTAGGGGGCGCTAACACTCCATGCGCATTGGTTGCCCACCGCCATTTAACAAAAAGAAGAAGCATTTGCAATTACACTTTTCCTGCTCCGCTACTTCGATGAAGAGGTTTAATAAGGAGAATGGCCAAACGTGGAGCTGAAAACAGTGAAGTAGATCCCAGTCATGGCTCGGAGTGGTCTTCTGGAGATGAAGACATTGTTCAAAAGAAAAGTTACTCAACGTCAGTAGTGTGGCGGTGGTTCGGGTATCTCAAAAGTGACGTTGAGCAAATCAAGCCGACATGCAAGGTATGTCGGCGAATGGTGCCTTCAAAAACTGGCAACACTAAGAATCTATTTAATCATCTAAAGAAATACCACCAAAGTGATTATACAGAGAGCGTGAAAATGCGAGCAGAGTTCAGACAACTTGTTAGCTTGTCTCAAAGTAGACTTAGCACTAGCGCGGCTGCTAGCAGTGGTCCAGCTGGCACTGGTGGTGCAGCTGCACAACCAAAACAGCAATCAATCATCTTGTCATTTTCAGCTGTTGCACCGTACGAGCAGAACTCAAAGAGAAGCAAAACCATCACAAAAGCTTTAACTTTTTGTATAGCAAAAGACACGATGCCTCTGAACACAGTAGAGAAAGAAGGACTTAAGCATTGAATCAAAGTGCTGGACCAAAGGTACGAAATACCTGGCCGAAAGTATTTTTCTCAAACTGCACTGCCACAGCTGTATGATGAATGCAGAGAAAAGCTAAAGATGGAGCTCAAAGATGTTTCATTCAGCAGATAATTTGTTTATTTTGTACCTGTATAGCATTAAAGACACACAGAATGTCAATAAAAGGTTTAACTAATATCTAGTTTCTTTATTTTTACATTTTAAGCTGCTTTAAACTGACTATATAAAAATTAATCATGATTAAAATAGAGATCGAACGATATGGAAAAATATATCATGATCATTCTTTTTGCCATATCGCCCAGGCCTACAGCCGAGACTTTCTCAGCTCTCTCCTGGAAGTTAATCAACAGCCTTTCCTGTCGTGAGCCAAGATGGATGTGTCCATGAATGTTAATTTACTGTGTGACGTAGATCTGTCAGACTTGCCTAATCCGAGCTTTCCCTGTCTATTTTCTATTGGTGGCTAATAAAGAAAAAAAGAGGTAGATTATTTTCACATGTGAAACTCAAAGAGATGATCATGTTTCAAAAATAACAAATAAAACGGTATCTGAGTGAATTAGCTCTTTAATATAAGCTGTTTAAAAAATGTGATACTTTTTGGTATGCTTTACCAGTTGGTCTCATTTATATTCTGATTCTCTTGTACTGCTGATGTTCATTTGTTTGGTATCTGTGGTAAATAAAAGATGCCAAAAGCAAAACGATGCAATAATTGATGTGTATGACATATCAGCCAGTCACATTCCCAAAAAGCTAACAGATTTGAGGACAGGTTTTCTCAGGAGGCGGCGTGGACGCTCTGACACGCAGCTGTCGCTGCAGCTACTCTCATGAGACGTTCTGTGGAGCCACAGCGAACGGAGCCAAATCCCCAGCTCACACACTGTGACAAAGCAAAACGGTGGCTGACAAGTCTGGCAGTAGGGGAAATCTGGAAGAAGCCAAAAGTTATCAAATGCTCAATTTTTATTTTATAGTCTACATTAGGTGTCTCAATCTTTCAGTCTACGTTTGTGGCTCATCATGCTTGCAAAGTAAGATCAGTGTGACTGACTGAATATGAATGCATGAATGCCTCATTATAAAAAATGTCAACCAGAGAGCCCCAGGTCGCAGAGTCCCACATTATTAATCACTTACACACAATTAGATGAGCAAGTCAGCTGCAGCTATGAAAGAGTTAATGATGCCAGCGCCTTCAGCCAATGTGGACACTTATGACAGCATCGCGTTTATTTTATATTAAGGAAGAGTCTGTTCAACTCAGAAGGTTGTGAAAACGGTTTCATCATCAACATCCACATCCACCATAATCTACTTATTTTAGCAAGTTTCAGCTAAATACAGACAACTATGATCAGATTTAATCTTCTACTTCAGCGTATAAATCAGTGGCTTGTTAGCACGAGACGTGTGCTTAATTTAAAAATATCATATATGAAAGCTATATTTAAGATGGCAGAAATAACTTAAACCAAATCACCGTAATTAGCCTTTCAGCAAAATGTCGACCCCTTTACCCACATATTGATGTATGAAGCCAGTTAAAGCAGCAAGTTAGGCTCAAACATCACCCCAAAACTCAAACTATCAATGCTAGGCCAGGTCCATTAGGCCCAACTCATCATCTGGTGTCAGCTGTATGTGCTATCGAGGTAAGTCTCTGCAGGCATGACTAATAAATTGATGGGTTTTATTCCAGATGTGAAATCCAGTATGGCTTTCTACATTTCACTGATAAAAAACTGAGATCGCTGTATTTAGACCAAATGAAAGACATGGTGCCTCCCATGACTTCGACGTGGCCACTGTAGCTCCCTGTGAGAGGGCGGCTGCTACCAGCTTGGGTGTGAAACTGGATGCTGAACTCATTCGAGGGTCATATGAACAAGGTGGTGAAATTCAGTTTTTTCGATCTGCATCATATAACTAAGATTAAGCTGTTCCTGTATTTGCTTCTACTTGAAATAGTGATTCATGCTTTTAGAAACTTCCAGATTGGATTACTGTAAAAAATGATTAAGACATTTTCAAAAGTGGGAAAAGTAAAAATTGTGATTTAAAACGTGAGGGGGGGGGGGGGGGAGTTAGATAAAGGTAATCAGTGGATCCCGAGAAAGGCAGTGTTGGAAGAAAGAGCTGGATGAGGAGAAGGTAGTGATGAAGAATCAACCGAAGGTCACGCAAAAGCAGCCTTTTAAAGGAGACCACTGAGTCCAATGTAACACTGTATGCTGGAATGGGTTGGGAACCCATTAGCCAATCTACAGGGGGGTAAAAACTGTACGACAAGATTGCTCTCTGGCTCTAAGAGGAGAGACCTACTCCGGTCTTACCTGACCTCCACCGGCTCCTGGTGCAGTATCGTATTGACTTAAAAGTTATTTTATTTGTATACAAGTCTTTGAGTGGTTGTGCTCCTCCGTCCCTGGCTGATCTACTGCATCCTTATGTCCCATCTCGTGCTCTTTTCATCATTAAGCTAAGGATTGCAGGTAGCTCCCGAGGACAGGTTGAAATCTCGAGGTGGTTGTGCTTTTTCAGTGCTGGCCCCGGCTCTGATGAGTATTAGAAACGCCTCATCGGTAGAGGTGTTTAAGTCTAGGCTGAAGATCTGATTTTATGTGGCAGCCATTGGTCATACTTAAGCTGAATGTGCCACTGGTTTTAGATGGTTAGGGTTGTTTAATACATTTATTCAGTTTTTATTTTCACTGTTTTACTTTCAATCGATATTATTCCCTTATTTTCTGTTTTAATATTTGTTCTGTGGCGTTCAGTACTTTGTTCTGCCTCTGGGTTGTGTGAACATGATCTGTAAATAAAGATGATAATGGTGATGATGAAAAAAGATATAAAGTACAGTTAGCTCTGGTTCATGTTTCTTTTACCTAAATATCTGACAACTAGTTGTCCAAAAGAAATTGAAGCTGATCTTTTTTCTTAGGATAAAACATAAAAACATTACAATCTGAAAGCTCTGAATTGTATCTCATCAGGCCACCTTGCCCCTCCATCTCCTGGAAACAGTATTTACCGAGTAGGTGCCAGGACACGATGTGATTGTACATGCTGTTGGTACAAGAATGAACAGGCCCCTTCATGAATCACAATGGCTGCAAACCCAGAGTGGCATCACATGACCATTAAAACTACATCCTGTAGCACAAGTCCTGAAGGATGAACAAGCCTGCTTGTGCTGCATAATTATATTATTCATTATTAAAGGGACAATGTGTAGTTTTTATCGCTAATCTCTGGAAATATCTATCAAAATGTTGAAAATGAATTAAATGATGCCCAGTTGTTGAAAAGTATTGGCAGCTTCTTAACATATAACCATAAAAACCAGGTCTAAAATACGTGGGAGCGGCTCTGGTGCACCTGTTTCAGGAACTAGACGTGAGCTGGATCAGAGTTGAGCTGAACACGACAGGATTTGGAGTCTCATTTCCTGATATTTAGACATCTCGCCTGTGATTGGATAACAGCAACGCGACTCCACCATTGACTGCTCTGCAATGTCAACGTTTTTTCTCCACAAATAAAAGCATGCTTCACTGCCTTTATTTTTCATGGTTTTATTCCAGACTCCATGATGAGCATTCTTTTGGTTCCTGTGTTGAAGAACAACTTAGGGAAAGTAGGCAGCTCAGATAATTACAGGCCCATTGCTCTTGCAAGCATTCTCTCTACAGTTTTTGAACAAATTCTACTGACAAGACTGGACAAATTGATACCGTGTACTGACAACCAATTTAGATTTAAGCCTAAACATGGCACTGACATGTGCATGTATGCTTTAAAGGAGCTATTAAATAGCTACAAAAACTCTACTATTTTTATGTGGTTTTTAGATACGTCCAAGGCTTTCGATCATATGAACCACAGAAAATTATTTTATAAACTGTGGAAAGCTGGTGTGCCTAAGTACATAGTTGGATGTTTGTCATATTGGTATACAAACCAGACCATGTGGGTCAAGTGGGCCAACTGTGTATCTACACCTTTTCAGGTCTTGTAAGACAAGGGAGCATTTTAGCACCCGCATTGTTTAATTTTTATATGAACGATCTGTCTAACACTTAATCCAGTGTAGAACTGGCTGTATGGCAGGAGGTACAGTAATAAATCATCTGATGTATGCTGATGACATAGTGGTATTTAGCCCAAGTTCAGCTGGTCTTCAGGAGCTTCTTAATGTGTGCTCTGAGATTGGTGAACAGCATGATGTTAAATTTAATCCTGCAAAAAATATAATCATGATCGGACCGTGAGTCTGCAATAAAGGCTACTTGCTTACTTACATGAAGGAGTTCTGCTGTGTGGTGCAGTTGCCAATGGTAACAGTTAGCTTTAGCAGTGACATTCTCTGATGTTTTCTGGACTCTAAACCAACAAGAGCCTTCCTCATCGTGAACCAAGATGGATGAGTCCATGAATGTTAGCTGGCAGGGTGACGTAGATCTGTCAGGGTTTTCTAATCGCTGCTTCACCATCTATTTTCTATCAGAAGCTAATGCAGGAGATAGGTGTAGGAGACTGTTTTTATGTTCAGCCTGCATGAAAAACTCAGAATGACCAATTATAATCAGAAATGCCCATTAAAAATATTTGTTCAATGAAGTTTCCCTTTTATTTTGCTTCCTAATAGGGCTGCATGGTGGCGCAGTGGTTAGCACTGTTGCCTCGCAGCACGAAGGTCGCAGGTTCGAAACTCGGCTGCGGCCTTTCTGTGTGGAGTTGCGTGTTCTCTCCATGCATGCGTGGGTTTCCTCCGGGTACTCCGGTTTCCCCACAGATCACAACATGCCCTATAGGTTATAAAAAAAATTGTAAGTCGCTTTGGATAAAAGCGTCTGCTAAATAAATAAACATAAACATAATAGGGGGCCCAAAATAAGATCCCAAATCTAAACAAGTTGAAGAGGACACTCCGGGATGAAGCGTCCATGCAAATTGAAGATCAAGGATGAGGAAATTCAAACAACTTCTTCCCTTACTCATGATTAGGAAAGAGGGACGAGCCTGAAGCAAAAAATAAATAAAAATAAAATAAAAGACACAACAGAGATTTCAAGACCAGATTATTTTGTGTTATGCTGAGAGCTGGCTGCAGGAACCACTCCAGACTGTTGTAATGCTGAACTGCTGAGTGAATGGTGCTCAAATACACAGAAAGTAGTTAGTTTGACGTGGGATCAAAAATGTTACTAGTTTTGATGTATAATCAGTCACAGGTGTTGACTGAAATAGTCCTCTGTGTTGTTTTGTCTTTCAAACCTAAAGTCGATATTATGGTATTGGATAAATAACGGACTAGGAAACCCTTATTTGTTAATGAGTCCCAAACTGCATGCAGCCTGCTGGAGATTCTCCAATTAGTAATGAAAACAAGTTGTTTTTCAAACCGTTTATTGATCCAATTACATTAGAACTGCTGAAAATAATTAAGTACCTGCAGTGTGTACTCTATTTTGCTGCAAAGAACTCGTTACCTTGTGCAGTTAATGCAATGCACATAATTAAGGATAAATTCATGGTACTTTGACATCTTCTTTTAAGGTCGGAAAAATCTGCAGCATTACTTTGGGGTGTCCACGCACAGACTCAGAATGCTAATAAAACAATCAGAGCCTATAGTGTTGTCACGGTGAAACATCCACAAATGTCTGTGCTGATCAGGGAAGCAGGAAGAAAACAATAAGTTATATGCATAACTACTGTTCCCTGAAGGAAAAGAATGAGGTACAACACATATAGTATGGGATATCACACCCTCGCGTGGTCTGACTGAAGACACCTTTAATCACGCCTTTGGGCCACATGACGTGTGACGTAGAGGGCAGGGCCCATCTGCTTATAAATACCCCTACTCACACATCATGCTCCAGTTTGATAACCGCTCTTCACCGAGCCCAGCTGCAAGGTGGGGCAACAAAGGTGTTGTACCTCATTCCGCTCCTTCAGGGAACAGTAGTAATAAGCATAACTTAACATTCCCTTTCAGTCGATTCACTCGGTACAACACATATAGTATGGGACATATATACACGCCCCGCAGAGCATTCATCAGAAAATCAGGCCCAAAAGGCGATGCTTTAGTGTGAGCCTTGTGAACCAGCAGACAAAACAGAGTGAGCCAGCGACAGTGCAGTCACATCCAAACAGTAAAACTGATTACAAGTGTGCGGTGAAGACCAAGTGGCAGTAGCGGGACTCCTCTGAAAAGGGCCCAGGATGCAGCTACACTTCTGGTCGAATGAGCTCTCACTCTCTGAGGTAAATGGAGACCCTTGCTGACATAAGCAAGAGAAATAGCCTCCACCACCCAATGGGAGAGTCTTTGTCTGGACAGAGCTTTACCCCTGGCTGGATTGGCAAAACACGCAAACAGCTGATTACATAACCGCATACTCTTGAGTACAGGTAATGTAGATACATAATGTGTGCACTGGGCACACAAAATGAAATCTACTTTGTTCCTCTGAAGCAAAAGGAGGCGGATAAAAACTAGCCAGCACAATAATCACGGAGCTATAACTAGATGGAAACACTTGCGGGAGAAAAGAAGCATTAGGTAGTAATGTGACCTTAGAGCCATCAGCAGAGAATTGCACACATGACAGGTGCACTGAAAGTGCATGCAGGTCGCCGACACGTTTGGCAGATGCCAGTGAATGAAGCAGAGCCGTTTTGTATGATAAGATTTTTAAATCAACCGACTCAAGTGGTTCAAACGGTGTGTCACACAGAGCATCCAGCACAGCTTTTAGGTCCAAGGCAGGAACGCTTTTTTTTAATTCCTGGTCTCAGTCTGCGGACCCCTTTCAGGAAATGAACCACTAAGCGGTGTGCACCTGGTGTCACTCCATCAATGCCAACATGGCAAGCAGAAATGGCAGCCAAGTAAACCTTGATTGTGGAGAAAGATAGACCCCCCTCCACCAGTCCCTGTAAGAACGTTAATACGTCTACGATGGGGCACTGGAATGAAGCAACATTCCTGTTCAGACACCGCTTCTCAAAAGCTTGCCATTTTACAGTATATAAGTTTCTAGTAGATGGTGCCCTAGCGCACTGAATAGTCTCAACCACAGCCAAAGGGAGACCCTTGGCTAATAAGCTGGACCTCTCAGCAGGCAGACATGCAACATCCACAGCTCTGGGCATGGATGAAGTATCTCTCCCTGCGCCTGCGACAGGAGATCGGGACGATGAGGGAGTTCCCAGGGCTCCTCCACCAGCAAGCTGATTATCTCTGCATACCATGACTTTGCAGGCCAGCGAGGGGCCACCAGAATTAAGGTCAGACCGTGTTCGGGGACCCTCTCCAGTACTGGAGGAATCATCTCCACCGGAGAAAATGCATACAGAAGCACTTTGGGCCACCGGTGAGCCAGCGCGTCCACCACCAGTGGAGCATTCTGATCCTCTGTTGAAAAGAACAGTTGTTGTTTTTGGTTGCAAACAGATCTACAGTTGGTCTCCCGACTCGTTAGATGTGGTTCACCACTAGTGGGTGCAGCCTATTCTCTCACCATTGGGCTGGCCCTGGACAGCAGGTATGCACCCAGATTCAGGTGCCCCGGCACATGAGTTGCTCTGATAGACAGAAGCCAAACACTGCACCATTCGAGGAGTTTGTGAGACAAGTTTAACAGGGGAAGCGAGCGGGTGCCCCCCTGTCTGTTTATATATGAAACCACTGTGGTGTTGTCTGTTCGTATCAGAACATGTTGAAGAAGAAGAAGAAAAAGAAGAAAGAAAATATCATTTCTACAGCGCCTCTCAAGATAAAAATCATGAGGCGCTTCACAAAAACAAAAAATGTAAAAAAAAAAAAAAGAAAAATAATTTATAAAATGGTTAAAAGTATATTTAAAATGAGCAAAAAATAGATTATTGAGATTAAAAAATGTAAAGAAAGAGAGAGAGTGAACAGGAAAGAGGGAAATCAGTGGATCCTGAGGAAGGTGTAATAGGTGGGGAGAGCAGAATAAAGAGAGAGTGGTGAAGAAGGTCATACAAAAGCCAGCTTGAACATGTGAGTTTTCAGCTGCCTTTTAAAGGAGTCCACTGAGTCCACTGATCAGTGTTGGTTGTTCAGGATCCCATGAAAATGTCTCAGAGCTAGCAAAACTGCAAGTAGTTCCAAACAGTTGATGTGGAGCCTGGACTGGTTCAGAGACCAGTACCCTCTCACCGCTATGCCATCGCAAATGGCACCCCATCCTTTCAGGGCGGCATCCGTGGACACCGCCTTGCGGAAGGACACTCTGCCTATTGGCGAACCTCTGTACAGGAGACCAGGTTCCCTCCTTTGGCGAAGGGCTAACATGCACATAGCGGTTGTGTTAGCTTTCTATGCAGGTGACGGGTTGTGCACAGCCATTGAGCGTGGGTCCAGCTTTGAAACGCACGCAACACGAGCAGTCCGAGTGGCACCACTGAAATCATGGAAACCATTATGCCCAGAAGCTGCAATATCGTCCGGAAGCGCAGTTTGCGTCCCAACTGAAATAAAGCTAGATGCCTGTGGAACGCTGTTATTCTGTGCTGTGAGGGACGGGTTTGGCCTGACAGGGAGCAAATCTCCAGACTCAGGAAAGAGAACCGTTGACTCGGGGTTAGTGAGCTCTTTTGAAAATTCACCAGAAAACCCAAATTCTGGACGTGAGACAAGACCTGCTGCAGTTGATCTGCCGTGCTTTCTCTGGACCTGGCTATTGGCGCCCAGTTGTCCAGATAAGCTAGGATGCGAATGCCCTTCTCTCAGAGAGGAGCTAAAGCTGCTTCCACGCACTTTGTAATTGTGTGGGGTGCGAGCGACAGGCCGAAGGGCATGACTAGGTACTTGTAGGCTATGCCCTCGAAGGAAAATTGCAGGAACTGTCTGTGTTCTGGATGTATTGCTACATGAAAGTAAGCGTCCGTGAGATTGATCATTGCGAACCAGTTGCCTGGACTCACGGCGTTCAACAGTTGTCTCAATGTTCACATCTTGAACCTGAACGTGCGGAGGTGTTTGTTTAGAACACGTAGGTCTAGAATGGGATGTAGCCCGCCTCCTTTTTTCGAAACTACAAAGTACCGGCTGTACCAGCCTTTGTTTGCTTCTGAAGCTGGGACTGCACGTATTGCTCCCTTTCCCAATAGGGTATTTATTTCCTCTACCAATACGATCGCCACTTCCAATCCCACGGTCGTGTTTACGACTGAGCAGTAACCCATAGCAACCGTCTTTTCTACCCATGGGGACGGGGCACATGCGTGCCAGTGAGAGTGACACTCCGTGAGACAACGGACCTGTCGTGTCATGGGCAGGGAGGTGCTGCCCTCTACCGAAGTGGGGAGGGACAGCTCTGTGAACTGACATGCCCTTAAGCACGCATTGCATGGTTGATTTGTTTTTTCTTTGTTGTCACATTCTTTATTGAATAAACATTGTGGGTTTTTGGAAAAAAGTGCTTGGGAGACTGTGTGTGGGGAACACAGTGCTGATTGGGTCTGGGACCTCTGAATGCATGCACTGCATGCTCTGAAAGCATTTTTAATCACAATAGTCTATTTTTTGTCTATTTTAAATATATCTTTTATCATTTTCTAAATTCTTTTTCATATGTTACATTTTTTGTTTTTGTGAAGCGCCTCGTGATTTTTATCTTGAGAGGCGCTATAGACAAGATCTTTTTTTCTTTTTCTTCTTCTTCTTCGCCTAAGCTTGATAGATTTTTTCAAGCTGGTATGCTAAGAACCTGCAGCGTTTGGAAGGCAGGGCTGCGGAGCCACTCGCACCCAGGTTGTGTGATGATGCCAGATACGCTGCCAGAGATGGTTCCATGAAAGGAAGTCCAACCAGACCAGCTTTTTCAGTGCCCTCGAGGTCCACATATTGGGCAAAACCAGGCACAATAGTGCGTGTGGACAGTGGCTTGTTCCAGGACTGTAGCTTCGTCACAAACTCTGGGAACATGGGCAGCCGGTTCTTGACCGCAGCCGGCTCAGACGGGAGAAAGAACCCTGCGAGCCTGGAGGTTTCTAGGGCCAGAGGAGGAACAGGCCATTCCACATCCAATTTTTCGGCAGCACGGGGAAAAAGGGGGATAAACAACAGGTCATGCTGGGTCATCGAAGAGGCGGCGGCGGTATATAAGTCGCACACTGAGCTGCACATAAATCATCATCTCTAGATATACTCTGGTCATCCGTGTGGATGTCCAGAACATCGTCGTCCTCATCCTCTGTTGGACTTATGTGTGGAGGGACCAGGGAATCCTGAGTCTCGGGGAGCCCTTCCATGAAGTCCATTTGATCCGACCAGCTAGAAGCGGGGACTGTGACCAGGCAGCCGTCCTCGTCGGACCCGGACGAAGCCAGATCTCTCGACTCGGAGAGCATAGGATCCTGTTTGAAGGCGGAAGCTTCCACCAGGACCTTGAGAACAAACTTGACCCTGCGTTCCGGTGTTGAGCGCTTAAGCTCTCTGCAGAACGAGCATGCATCTGGCTCCGTCAACACTCTCCTGGAGTGGACAATGCCGAGACAAACAGGGCATGCTTCATGTAAATCCTTGCCGTGAAGCATGAAGCCACATCCCTGCGGGCAGGGTTGTATATTGGACTTCTGCTTCTTTGGGTCAGACCTGGTGCTCATTCCGAACCACGAGGTCCAACAGCGGAGGTGTTAGCGAGGTTTAACGGGGCTAGCGCTCGGCGAGTAGGCACACTTACCAGCAGGCAGCGGTCTAGTTCGACACAATTAGTTAAGCTAGCTCAAAAAAACACAGCGAAGAAGAGTGCTAACTAGCGGTAGCTAGCTAGCACAGGTTGAGTGGGAGGTGTTCCAGCGAGGTGAAGAGCACAAGAACTGGAGCATGATGTGTGAGTGGCGGTATTTATAAGCAGATGGACCCTGCCCCCTACGTCACACGTCATGTGGCCCAAAGGCGTGATTAAAGGTTTCTTCAGTCAGACCACGCGAGGGTGTGATATCCCATACTATATATGTGTTGTACAGAGTGAATCGACTGAAAGGGAACCTTGAAGCATCAGTGATCTATAGTCGGGGCTCACTAGGAGTAAGGACAAACTGAAAAGTCAATAAAAAATATTTATCTTCAGGGGGGAAAAAATCACAAAATGCAGGGACTGAGTCATTCACACTTTTCCCTGACAGGATCAGGTTGGCATCACCCACACACACAATGGACATTTTTTCTTCTTCTAGTTCCTAATTCCTGGTAGAGGAACTATTTTCATTTGTTGACTGATGCCTTGAATCCCTCATGAATCTAAAAGTTGTCGGTCTGTGTAATCCTGGGATGTGAGGTACTGATCACACCTGAGAAGGTCTGCCACACATCTTAAACTGCAACATTACATCTGTGATTAAATACCATTATAGATTAAAAACATGCTCACATTTCCGGCACATGGTGTTTGATTTATTATAAAGTCATAGATAGATAGACAGATAAATACGGGTTGACTGGAGATGTCATCTCAAAGGAAATGCATGCGCGCGCGCGCGTGCACACACAGCTGTTAAAAACTGGGGGCTGTTCCCACCAAACCTTTACATTATCGGCCTTCTTTGACCACAGCTGCGGAGACGCAACAGATAGGGTTGCAGCCCACAGTTGAGATGACAGAGAAAATGTCGCTCACCTGTCGTAACTCCACCTGCTGTAAGACATGCTCTTGTTGCTGCCGACTCCTTCCATGCTCCTGGTGAAGTGGACCGAACCGGACTGGGTGAAGAAAATTCGGAAGGTTCTGGCACCGACACTGGAAGAGCCTTCAGGTGAATGAGCAGCGGAGGCTGAACACGGCGCAGCTTGACGCTCTTCTGTGGATCATACCACCATGGGAGAGAGGGGAGCGCGAGTCCTCCGTTCACGGTGCACGCGCCGTCATTAATGCGTTCGCGAGAGCGTTTCACAGTAACAGACCCCTCATATAAATCTGCGGTTTCCTAATGTAAGGATCGGGAGCCAACAGTGGGTCGTAAAACACCAAGAGGAGGGTCTTACAAAATCTCTAACTCCGTTTGCCAATGTATGGAAGAGGATTAGGGCCACTGAAAAAAAAGAGAGAATTCTGACTTTAACCTTAAAACTCTGACTTTAATCATTCTGAGAATGAAGCTTGCTTGACAGCTTTGCTTGCTTTTAGCACCCCCTTGTGTCTACAGGAGCGGTTCATCACTAAATCAAACATGCAGGAAATGTGCTGGAAAGCAGACTGAAGGCACAGGCGTGACAGCTAGTTTATTTTTATTCCAAAAGATGGCGACACCCACCATACTGAAGTTGCAAATGCGGTTTTCTGGCCACAGAGGGTGGTAGGGTTCTGAGTGACAGTTCATTAACCCTGTAAAGGGTCATTTTAGCACATACTGGCTCAAGAAAAATTATTTAATTATATAAAAAGTTACATAGTATGGCTCTAAAATATGAATACTAAGAAAAAAGTCAGTATTCTCTTTTTAATTTTTTTCTTTTCAGTGGCCTCTGGACTAGGAATTTTTCACCAGAGGTAAAATAGAACAACTAATGTTGAAACCGATGCCTCGGGGAACCACTGCGCCTCCCAGTGGCAGGCTGCAGTATAATCTAGCCTACACAAATCAATGGGACTTTTTGACTAAAATAAATTAAACACACCTCAGATGATCTCGCCAAAGGATACTCCTTTAGCTACTCTTTTTTTTATCTAGAGAAGTAGGAGGGACTTTTAGCTCAACTATCCTCTCCAAAAATTTAGCATTGAAGCCCCTGTGGGACGTTTTAGATCCACTTTCCAACAGCAGAAAGATGAGATACGGCATTCCTCTAATTGATGTCAGTGCTTTAGTTGTCCGGTCATTCAGCTATTGACCTCCAGTATCACCATGGCATGCACTTAAAATATCAAAAGGAGTCAGTTGAAGTGGCTTGGGCATCTGGTCAGGACGACTCCTGGACGCCTCCCTGGTGAGGATTTCCTGACATGTCTGTTACGTCCCCTCTGGCATCTAGGAGTGGTGAGGGAGAACACAGAGAAAATAAAACAATGAAAAAGTAAAAGGGAATTAATCACCGATGGATGGTGACCGTTTGTGATGGTATGTAAGTGAATGGAAGGAGGTTAACGGAATGGTTGTTTAAAAAAGGTTTATTTACAAAAAGTTGGATAAAAGGGATTTAATAAGTAAACTAAATAAACTCCCTCTGCTAAACAAAAGCACTCTCTCTGGTGTTAACCAGAGAGAGGAGACCAAAAAGAGAAAACACACCAAATATACACTAAACCAACCACTAATGAAACAAAAGGATAAACCTAAACCATTTCCAAAACCAAAACGGCCCACAATTTCCAAAACAGAAACTAGCAATCTCCTTAACTGGAAATCCTCCAAAACAAAACACAGAGCCAAGCTAAACTGAGGATTAGGAGATTAACAATAACTGGAGGCAAAAGGCACAATTTATCTAGATCAAAACTCTGGGGCACTAACAGCAAACCATAAACCCTGAGGAATGGAGAACACAGTGTGGTACTAGAAACAGAGTCTGAGGCCTGGTCCACACGTAGACGGGTTTCTTTTAAAAACGAATATCCGCCCCTCCAAAAACTTGCATCCACACCACCTCGTTTAAAAAAATAACTGTCCACATGTACCTGGATAAATACGTTGTTAAGGACATGCCAGACCTGTAGGTGGCAGTACTTGGAGAAGCCAGGTGCCGGGCAATAGCCGTTCTTAACCTCGTCCTTCGTCTGTGGTCTTCCGCAAGGAGCAGTAATTCCGCTTGCAAAAACAAACAAGCAAAAAGCGCTTGGACAATTGATAAAGCGAGCGCAGCTCTGAGGGCATCCATGCTTTCGGCTAGTGTAAACACAGGTCGCACACGTGATGTCAGCATTTTTTGTCGCGGAAAGTGACGTTGCGGACCTTAAAACTCCGGTTTTGTCTGTCCACACGCAGACACCCAAAACGGAGAAAACGCAGATCTTCACTTTGGCCGGAGTTTTTAAAAAGATCCGTTTTTGTGTGAAAAACTCCATTTTCGTGTGGATGACAGGCCAAAACGTAGAAAAATATCTACATTTTGGCAGATCCCCGGCTACGTGTGGACAGGGCCTAAGAGAGATCAGTTTTAACACCAGGTCTCCTCTGTAGCTGCGTCTCTCCCAAAATAATGGAGATGGGAGGCTTAATGAACAGCTGATGGTTGATCGAGTGCAGCTGCTCCACAACACTCTCTGCTGGCCTCTGGTGGTGTGCAGCTGGGTTGCAGGACTTGGGGCCTGCAGCAAGAGATCACCAGGAGAGCAGAGAGCAGAACCTCTGGGTTCGTCACAATGTCCAATAAGGAGGAGACTTAAAAGAAGACCCAGGACACGCAGGAGGGACTATGTGTCTCTGCTGGCCAGGGAACGCCTCGGGATTCCCCCAGAGCTGGCCCAAGTGGCTGGGAGAGGCATGTCTGAGCCTCTCTGCTTAGGCTACTGCCCCCGCGACCCAACCCCAAATAAGCGGATGAACATGGATGGATAGATGGATGACACTTAATTCAGCAGGGATCCTTTATGGTTTTGACTGGGGTAGCGTTTCTAATCTCAGCTGGATTTGTTAAATGATGAATGGCCTGTATTTGCATAGCGCCTTCTTAGGGTTCTACAACCCCCCCAAGGCACTTCACAACACAGTTGAGTGGATTGCTGCTGAATTTACTTGCTGCTCTGGGGTGTGAGGTTACCATTAGGGTTCCTGCACGTGTGTGTGGGGTAATGAGGATGTGGACGCTGCGGCCAAGGGTGCGCTGATGAGTGTGGTTGTTGGGATGGAAGTAAGTAAGTAAGTAAGTAAGTAAAAATTTATTTATATAGTGCCTTTCTCAGATATAAATCACAAAGCGCTGTACAACATGATAAAGATCAGGGCAAATACCTCTAACCAATAAAAACATCAGAAAAAACAATAGCAGTGATAAACGTAGAAAATAAAATCATGAGTATAAACAAAGTGAAGGTGTGAACCCAAACAAAGCCATCTTTTTGAAACATTTAGGGAGGGAACGCCTGGATGAAAAGGTGAGTTTTTAGATGATTTTTAAAGACCTCTACAGTGTTAGAGAGACAGAGATTTGAAGGCAGACTGCTCCAAAGTCTGGGTGCAATAGTCTGAAAGGCCCTGTCCCCTTTGGTTTTCAGTCTGGTTCGAGGAACAGCCAGGAGGTTTTCAGATGTGGATCTAAGGTTCCGAGAGGTGGTGTGTGGGGATAAAAGCTCAGATAGGTAGCTTGGAGCCTGGTTGTTAAGAGCTCTATAGGTCAGGACTAAAACTTTAAACTGTATTCTGTATTCTACCGGGAGCCAGTGGAGGGACTGTAAAACTGGGGTGATGTGAGCTTGTCTGCTGGATGTGGTTAGGAGTCTGGCTGCTGCATTTTGGATGGCTTGAAGGCGTGAGAGGGAGGTTTTGCTGAGACCAGTAAAAAGAGCGTTACAGTAGTCTAAGCGTGATGACACAAAGGCATGGATGATTTTTTCCAGATCTGCAGTAGAAACCAGTTTACGGACTTTTGAAATGTTTCTCAGTTGAAAGAAACAAGAGCGGGAGATGGTTTTGACATGAGTCTAAACGTAAAGCTGGATCAAAAATAACTCCTAGGTTTCTAATGTTGGCCTTGGCTGATGGGCAAAAAGAGGCAATTTCTTGCTCGAAATGGCGTTTAGTCCTCCAGCTTGTTCTTTTGAGATTGATCTGGTGGCTAGGGGATTGTGGCTGGGATAGTGGGAGCACAGGCAGGGCTCTTTATGGACTGCAGAGCCAGGTGGGTGCTCACAGGGTTCTGGTTTGATTGTGGGAGGAGGGATTTGGTGAACACCAGGCTGAGTTTGGGGCAGTGGTCTGCAGGGTTGGCTGTGTACAATTAGTTTGGGAAGCATCCAGATGGGAACTGTGAGAGTGGAGAGCTGGAAACGGTAACGCACATACATTGTCTGGCACTGAGTTACTTGGTGCAGTGGAGGAATTTATTTAGGGTCTGTGGGGGAAACAGCAGTCTACACACACACAATTGAATCAGATGAACTGGTCTAAGATGAAGGTTCTGTTGGGTTTTTTGCATGACATTGGTGTGTATGACAGGTTGTGACTCTTGGCATGTGTTGTGCTGCCTTGACAGGTGTCCAGCCTGCCTTTCTAAAGAACAAAACTCACACTAAATTAAAGTGGATCTGAAATTACTAGAATTAATTTCAGATAATGCTTAAAAGCCAAATAACTCTTAAGGTGTTGAACACTACAAAACATTTTTTAAAATTATTTCTGATTATAATCGGTCACTCTAGTTTTTCATGTAGGTTCCTACACCTAACTTCTGCTTTAGCTTCTGTTTAAAAACAGACGGTGAAACTATAGGATTAGAAAAGCCCGACAGATCCACGTCACACTGTCACTGAGCATTCATGGGCTCGCGAAGGGGAAGGCCGTTGTTGGTTTAGCGTCCTGGAAACAGCAGAGAACGTCTCAACTAGCAGAAGCTAACAGTTAGCATTAGCAACACCACCACACAGCAGAACTCCTCCAGGCTCGAGGTAATTGTGGAGAGAAAATAAAAGTTGCAAATCAGTGGCAGAGTTGTGTTGCTGCTAGCCAATCAAGAGGAAAGATGTCCAAATATCAGGAAATATGACTCCAAATTCTGTCGTCTGAAGCTACTTTTCTCGCCCTGTTGACACAGGCGCTTTCTCACAGGGTTCTGGTTTGATTGTGGGAGGAGGGATTTGGTGAACACCAGGCTGAGAAAAAGATTTGCTACCTCATCTGGCTTAACGACAGATTTTATTTAGCAACAAAAGCTAGACACATGCAAAAAAGACACTTGTGTGGAAGACACCAGAAACAAAACAGGATGTTGTAGATGTACAATGTCTGCAAAAAAATAAACGAGGGGCTTTAACACAAACTCTTGATTCATTCAGACACCACAATCAATTCAAAAGCCGCTCCAGTCCACCTGGTGATAATAACCTCATGATAAATATATTTTTTTTCCTTTTTAAAACCAAGAATACGAAAGAAAAAAAAACAAAAACTTGGAAACACTTACAATGAGAATCCAATCTTTCAAGTTTGGGCCAGCAATCATCTTCAGTTCAAAACAATCAAGATAATTAAATACCATTTTCTTTACATATAAACACAGCTGTGCTGTGAAAATGTGTTCACCTATAAACATATAAAAATACTTATCGGCTAGTTTGATAAGAAAATAATGTATAAAAGTAGAGTAGAAACATTGGATCAAGTCCATTGACCATGATCTGATTTTCTTGTTTATAATACAAGATGGCGAAATGCTAAAGAAACTGCAGTACTTCATTAGAAAGCCTGAACAGAAGTACCCGAGTGGAAAAGGGAAGAACTTTGTACGACGCACCTGAAGCGACGAGAACTCCTCAGGTCGTGTCCCGATCTCAAGGCTTCTGTAGCGGGACTGAAATTTGAGTTGCGCATTTATTCAGAGGACATGAAATGAATATTTTCACCAGCAACATGATGGATATCAGATCTGAACAGAGCAGTTCAGTGGAATGATCTAAACTTTAAAAAAAAGTGTCTTGATTTGCAACAAAAGTTAACGGTTTGTCAGAAGTTTAGTACAGAGCGAACAGAGTCCAGTGTTTCCACGTGAAATCAGGTATTAAAGCTACACAATGTGCTACTCGTCATTTCTGTCTCCACTGCTTCGAGGACTTTAGGAAAGAAATAATAAAAGACGTCCACCTTCCTTGAGAAGAAAATTTGCTACTTTCAGTACTCGGAGGAAATGGAATACAATCATTCATTATATAAGACTTAAAAAAAATTCAACAGTCCATACATGGCTATTGAAAAAGGCTAAACCCACAAAAAATCCACTGCAGAATGCCAGAAACGTGCCAGTATTTCATTAAAAGATATCTAGGAATCTTACTTATGTACATATTAAGTTTCTTTTATGTAAAACCCAACTCAACCTCACACACTGCACGTTGGGGATTTAATAGGTCATTAGAAATACACTTTGTAAATCACAACAAATGTCACATATGTACAGTAGCAGATTAGCACATGGGAGTAAAAGAGGGATTATGGCACGACGCACACAAAGCTTCATAAGATAATCTCTCTCTGCTCGGTTCAGACACCAGAAACGTCAAAGTAATCAACATTCTGGATACATAGGTTCCATTCAATCTCGGTAGCAAGTACAAATGTCACTAAAACGCAAGAGGAGTCCTTCAGAGTACAAAACATGAATTTGTCTGGCAGCTTTAGAAGGCAATGTTTTAGTGTTGGTACTCTTATGGAGTGAATTGGATTGCAACTGAAGGTAGAGTGGTGATAACATTTTGGCATTGTCAGTTGTCCATAGCGATGTCCTGGAAACAGCATTTCCTGGTCTGAGGATCTCAGAGAAGGCTGTCTGAAGTCATGCACATAGAGAAGGCAGCGGTCAGTCATCCACGTGGGATGTGAAGTCAGGCAGAGTGGGTGGGGGTGGCAGAGTAGCTGCATGAGTTACAGTGATAAGGCAAAAAATAATAATCAGACGATCACACAATGGCAGCCACTCTTGTCTTTCTCTTTTCTCGTAGGCTCTGGTGACGGTGGACATTCTTGTTCTTGGAATTTCCTACAAACAAAAAGGAAACTAAATTTTAGAGCAAGCTGGATGGAAAATGTAAGAGTTTGCTTATTTAAAGACCAAGTTCACTCCTTTTTCTCTAGTATAAATGACCTCTCTGTCAGGAAAAAGCTCTCATGCTCCTGTTTAAGGAAGCAGACGTTAGTCGGTCCAGAAGACAGCAGGATTTGAGTCTTATTTCCTGATATTCAGACATCTCGCCTCTGATTGGATAACAGCAACGTGACTCTACCCCTGACTTTGTTTTATCTCCATAATTAACACAAGCCTGGAGGAGTTCTGCCATGTGGTGGAGTTGCTAATGCTAACAGTTAGCTTCTACCAGTCGAGAAGATCTCTGCGATTTCCTGGGGCCTCATTCATCAAACGTTCGTAGAAATATTCCTAAATCGATTCCTATGAACGAAATTTAGAATGTTTGTACAAACGGTCAAAATCCTGATTTAAGAAACATGCGGCACCCTCTCGTACGCACATTCCTCCGCACTGGTCTGATGATAAATCCCACCTGTGCGTACCTAGGTGTTCGTGTCAGTTTTCAGTCATTCACATACAGAAACACCCTCAATTGACCATATTTGGTCACACTACGCCCTCAGCACTTGAGGGGATTCCCTGTGTTCTACCCGGAAAAAAATAAAAACTTACGAGATTGAGAGGCTGGCTGTCAAAGTGCAGAGCACTCTAGCGAGCACGGTCTGACAAATCCTTAACAATATTATAGATACGTTATTTTATTTTATGCATCTCAAGGACAAAAATATAATAAAATTTAATAAAAAAAGAATATTACCTAAAAAGATTAAAAACATAATAAAAATGGAAAGGGAAAAATTGCGATTACAAAAAACACGACAACCATTCCACAACGTCAGATCCCTGTTGGGTGTTGTTGCACCAACTATGTGACTCAGCTGTTTTTCCACCGAAGTATTTATTTACTGGGTAAAATAATTTGTAGATGAGGAACATGTGTGAAAAACTGAGACCTTTGGTGTTGCCTTTCCCCCGTTCTACTACTAGATGCTGTTCCTATTAGGGGTCCAGCCTCAATATATCAAGATTAAAAAATGTACAACTTTATAATTATTTATCATAATTATTGAAGTGCAGTTGATTGTTGACACTGGATAGGCCATTGTGTTTATTCTTTTGGAGAGACATGGTCTATTTTTTTAATCTTTTTTATTTTTTATTTAGTGGTTCTGGTTGTGGACTTTCCAATGTTAAATAAAGATTTAATTGTTGCATATTAATGAGTGTACTTGCATTATTATGATATATTAACATTACATAAGTGTTTATTTTGGTCTGGATAATGTCGACAATAATATTGTTTATTGTCAAAAATTTGTTGGACAATATATCGTCCAGCAAAATTTGTCATCGTCCCAGGCCTAGTTTCTATGCATGGTCTGAAGTTTTCTTATGTTTAGGAAAATTTTTACGCACAGGCACAAAATGATGAATAACAATCAATGCGTAAACTAGTTCTTACTCCTGATTTACACACAGATCTGTTCTTAAGTACGGTTGATAAATGAGGCCCCTGGCCTTCCCCGTCACGAGTCAAGACGGTTGAGTCCATGAATGCAAATCTTTCAGTATGACTGGCTTTTCTAGTCCAAGAGTTTTACTGTCTATTTTCTATCGACAGCTTATGCAGGAAATAGAAGTTTAGCCTGCATTTGAAGCTCAGAGTGACGGATAATTAGATATGAGGAAATGTATCGAGATGTGGACATAAATAATTGTTTGAATGCAAACTATAGTGATCCTGTTTCTCTTTATAGTTAGTTTATTATTCTGCTTCCGTACATTTTTTGGCATTTAACTACTTCCACAATTCTTCAACTATTTACAAAATGTTGGTATCAAAACGTTCAGCTGGTTCAGCTTATGCCGGCAATGACTTTTGGTATTAAAATATTTTATACTTTTTGAGATATTCAGCTTTTTCTGCGAATTTTGGTCCCATTGAAATGAATGGGATTGCTCAATTTTCAGCTAAATCCTATCACGTTTTTAAACTCTTACTCTTATAGGTTAACTTTAACCTAGAGACTTCATTCAAGTTTCAACACACTCACAAGACTTTCAGCTATTACTGGTAAAAAAATGTTTTTGATATCTATTACAGTTTTTCTAAAATCACAGTTAGAAGTTGAGGTACAGCTTGAGATTGTCAGAAAAAAAAATCACAAAAATTATAATGGGCAGAGATAGGAGCAATGACCCTCCTTTGCTCCATTTCTGGCATTGTCCTGAGAAAACCTTAACTCATCCACTGCCAGCCGTTTCCTGATCACTAACGGCCTTCGCTGCCAGCGTTTCTCACCGTTTTTACTGTTTTTTAAAGAGTCACAGAACGTTTCGCACTAGCATGATGTCGATGCCAAAACAACCAAAACAAAGAGGAGACTCACTTCTTACATCAGGAAGAAGCCGCGCGTTTCGAGCGTTATCCGTTCTTTCAGAATCCGTTGTCGAATTGTGATCGGCAGACGCTTTTCCGGTTCGCGCCTCACTTTTTTTTACAGGAACGGCCCAAAACGATCTCCAAACACATGGATGTGTTGCTTCCTGATCATGTGATCTGTGACGTATGCGGATGAAGATCGGCTTCAGGGTTGAAATGTTTGTTCTCTCAGCGCGGGGGCTCGTTCCGATGCTCTAACAGTAAAAAAATGCAAATGACGATTTTAGTCGTCATTGGCAGTGAACGGTTGGATCTAAAATGACGACTTTAGTCGTCAATGGCAGTGAATGATTTAAGTCCGATTGAAATGAGACGCATGCTGGCTTGCAGCTAACGGATATACCTTCGTTTTGAGCTATAACTCATGAATGTACTCCAAACATTGTGGTCGTACGGTTCATTTCTTTGACAATATTCAAAATTTAAAAAATGTCTCTCACCACTCTAAACTGAAAATTCCACACTCTAACTTTTGACCTTCACGTTTTCTGGAAACAACTCTTTCCAACACCCAGACCGTTTGGAGTACAGAAACAAATCATATCTCAAAAAGTAGGAATTTTTGTCAGCTTTTCAGAATGGGTTTCATTTTGTTCTTAAGGGTTACATTTCTTTCTCTACAAACCTTAGAAGAGGACAGACCCTGATTCTGTCTCATTGAAACCCATGCTCCCGCATTCCGTGTCGTAACTCTCTCTACAGCTCTGACAGAACCCTGCCTTCCTCTCCCAATGATTGGACAGGAATTCGAGAAACGTGATTGGTAGCTAAGACTCGTGCTCTCATTGGTTTCACCCAAGTTCCTCCCACTGACTCTAGAATCGAGACAAAAAGATCTGTAACACTGTAGATTTGAGGTTTGTACCTGTAGAATGAAATGTGTGTTTTGAGAGTTTTGATTGCAAACTTGTACCTTGATTTTTTCAATTTGGAAGTCTGCTAGTTACAAAACGAAAGTTTCATGTTTCTGAATGAATGTTTGATGTTACAAAATGAGTAGTAAATGTACAAAATAAAAGTTTGATTTTACAAAATAAAAAATACATGTACAAAATACAATGTTCCTGTTACAAAACAATACAAGTACGAATTGAGAATTAAAAGAAAACTAAAGTTACGAATCCAAAGTTACATGTGATGAAACATGATCGAAGTTACAAAACTTGGTACAAGTTACGCTGAATATTGTCCCAATCCTAGCTCCATACATAAGCTGCTAATTTCACAGTTCAGCTAAATGTAAAGATTAAACTGTTAAATTTGTCCAACTGAAATAACAGGTGTTTAGACATTTTAGCTGTCCAGATTTTTATACAATGTTCACAGATTTCAATTTTCTGCTATTTAGGATAACTTTTCTCCATTCTTCACTTACTTTTTGTGCTTTATTTGCTTGTTGGTGATTTTTCCTTCTACACCTTTCAACACATTCAGCTCATTTTGACAGTTTTGCTTACTTTCAGCTTCAGTTCAGCTATTAAGCTGATTCAGCTAACAGTTTAAGCTATCCAGCATTCAAACAGCATTCCTGCAAGAAATGCAGTTTATCTAGTTATGAATCGTTGTGGAAGAATATCATAATCGATTATAATGTCAAGCAGTTTATTTTATTTTAACGCGGCCCTGGTGTGGCAACCATTAGATCAACCCAGTGATTCCCCTGCAAATTTTCCAGGCGTGATGTGTGTGTGTGTGTGTGTGTACATTCGCGGACTGCTTCCATGTTGGCCCAAAACCACCGACTGGACCATACGGTTGTCTCACTAGACCACAGAGTCCTCCGCACATTGATATCAGAGAAGGAGAAACAGTCGGCTGCTACCACTTCATCTTTAGGGCAAACTGCCAGAGTCCCAAAACGAAAAACACCATTTGAAGTCACGGACAACAAAAGACGTGTGTATACAGTTTTCTGATATCAATACGATTATTTCCAATTCGTCCTAAAAAGTAAAAAAAGAAAAACACGGCAAAAAGTATTTCCTAGCAACAGTTGCTACTGTTGTGAGTCCCCCAGGTTACTTCTTATCTCTTTATTTTGGTCGTCACATTAACAGAAAACATATTGTTTGTGTTTTTTACTGATTTCTGAGAAGGATCAACAACAGTAACGGTTTGATCATTGGTAATGGGAAGGACATACCTGATTACTCTAACCAGCTCGTGGAAAGCTTGGTCTACGTTCATTCGGATTTTGGCTGAAGCCTCCATATACGTGACCTTTAACTGTCTGGCCAGCTGCTGGCCCTCTTCCTGGGTTACCTGTGCCAAAAAAAATAAACAGAAAAACACTGACACCAAACACAAATGCACGGGACAACCCAAACACCATCCTCTGACAGTGTTTATGTTTATATTTGAGTAATTCTTGTCTTAACTTATGAATGAGGTAAAAAAAAAAAAAAAGAATACCACGATCATTCAGCAAACTTGACTCGTCTCCCAGGAACAGTTTAACCAACTTTACCCATTGAGTTTCACCTTTGTCGTTTTAATAATTAAACTCGGTTCCATCTTTAGAGAAGCACCCTATGGTGCTTTCCTCCTTACTTTTCTTTATTTAAACAGAACATGTTCATAAAGCCAAACCAGATCTCAAGCAGTCTCATTAGCATGTAGAGGACATCTGGGACTCTGCAAAAAATTTGCATTCAGACTCGTGATTTAAAAATGTGCGTGAGATATGAGGCAGAATGCAGAAAGATGGGCTGAGCGTGCATGTTAGCAATGTCAGTCACTATATCGGCTGCTATTGTTGAGTTGCCGTTTGGATGTTTACAGACTTTCATGTACAATTTGGTCACCGTCATTCTAATGGCGATACCTATACCTACACCTGAAGGTGAGACAATTTAGAAAAGGGGAATTTTATGTGATGCAAAATGCTTAAACGGATTCATAGAAAGTTAACTGTGCCTTCAAGAGATATTTATTTTAACCAGTAGGGGGCGATGTGGCATCACATGAAAAAGACAGGTGATTGAATCCCAACAGTTAAAAGTCTTCATTTCATCATGCTCCTTCTTCCCCATCAATCCTCCCCTTCTGACACCCCAGTTCCTGCAGACTCTCTCATTTTTCTGTTCACATCCTGTCGTATCTTAGAAACCAGCTGCAGCTGCAACACGCTCACTGTAAAGCACACAACTGTGAATCCCTTCAGACCCGCTCAAATCTCCTTGGATGATAAAAACGACGCTTGCGTTTGTCAGTCAGAGGGTTTCGGATCAATGCAAACTTACTTGTCTCTGTAGATCCAGATCTGCTTTGTTTCCTACGAGGATCATGGGAAATTCGTCTCGGTCTTTGACCCGAAGAATCTGTCTTTGGAATTTGTAGATTTCTTCAAAGCTGTGAAATCAGACGAGGTGGTGTTACGTGGATGTCTACAGAGCAGACTCACCCCAAATGATACAGACAAACAACACAAAAATCAGGGTAATCACCTGCATGAGGCTAAAGAAACCTAGATCAAATTAAATGTTTCCCCGCTATAACACAGCTGGCGTGTTATACAACGTATAACAGTCAACTAGACAGGAAATGAAAATGTCAGTCTGCGCGGGGGGGGGGGACGACGACGACGACGCACGCAACACAAACCCTGGATAGCATTCCAGCCGTGGTAAGCATATAGTAAATCGGGTAAGGCTTGACTAATGTATATGGAGGAAGGAAAAACTGTTTAAAACAAACATTTGTATGTGTGTGTGTGTGTGTGTGTGTGTGTGTGTGTGTGTGTGTGTGTGTGTGTGTGTTCTTCTACATACTGCATACTGAGGACCATTTTGACCATTTTCCCTATGTGAGGACATTTTTTGGGTCCTCACTTTTTTTAGAAGCGTACCAGAAGCTTACTATACCAGTTAGAGGTATAGTGTGAATTAAGTTTTAGTTAAGATTAAGGTTAGTAATAGATCAGCATTAGTTATGGTTAGGTTGGGGTATGGGTTAGGCATGGTGAAATCACAAAATTGAATGGAAGTCATCGGAGGGTCCTCACTATAATAGAAAGACAGACGTGTGTGTGTGTGTGTGTGTGTGTTTGCATATGTCTTAATGTTTTTAAACTGTTATGGGAATTTGGGGTCATTTTGTAAAGCACTTTTGTTTGAAAGGCGCTTTATAAATAAAATCTGATTGACTGATGAAGGATGGGCAAAACTCTAAATAAAAGAATATATCTAAAACCAGATTTAAGGCCCGAATGCATCCTGGATGAGTCAAACAGATGGTAAATTTCTAAAAAAATAAAAATAAAAATAAAAAATAACTCTAAACTATATATTTTACTGGTTTAGATGCCAACCCTTTTTTTTGCGCTACTCAGTGCCTGCCTCCTGTGTGGAAAACAAACAGTGTGGGTATGCAGCCGCCTCAGTGTGTTCTCGCTTCATTAATGCCGCCTGAGCGGACACAGTGGTGGCGTAAACACACACACACACACACACACACACACACACACACACACACACACACACACACACACACACACACACACTGGTGCATTTGCTGCATGTGCAACAACAAAGCAGCAGGTGAAAGAAGTTATGCTTTCATTTAAAAAACCACTTGCTGTTGCCGTGGCAACCACAGGTGCTGCCAGATTGACCAACTGCAAAAGCGGTGGAGTTGCAACAGCGACTCCTTTTTGGGTTTTAAAGAAACTTAGGTTTGAAAGCCCGTTAAGGGATAATCAGTAGCATCTGGGGTCTCTGAGGTTAAAGCGCTGCTTGTGCCTGATTGTGTTGTCACTATATACATACATTCATGTCGTTACTGCATACACGCTAAAGTGAAAATGTGCACCACGTGAATGCTTGTCACTTGCTCGCATCGAGTGTTTGTCCTCGCGCTGCAGCTTAAGCAACACACAGGCTTTAAATAGAACGCTAAGGTAGGTGGATAGGTGGATTAACGCAAGCAGGGTTACACAGGAAGTGCTGAGAACAAAGCAAACGACAACAAGAACAAAAAAAAAAGGCCGGAAGCGTAAGCAGCAACAGGTTATGGGTGTCCACGCAAGGTTTACGAAGAGGAGAATGAGAAAGCAATCGTGAGCAGCAAACGGAGCCGCGCAAAGAAAGAGAAGCCTATGAGTGAGAGAGAGTGTGTGTGTGTATGTGTGTGTGTGTGTGCATGATGAAAACTGTCACTTACCTTCCTCTGTCAGTGACTGAGAAGACGAGCAGGAAGCCCTCCCCTGTCCTCATGTATTGTTCTCTCATGGCTCCAAACTCTTCCTGTCCAGCCGTGTCGAGGACTACACCACATCAGCACATGCAACCCCACACACACACACACACACACACACACACACACACACACACACACACACACACACACACACACACTGAGTAACTTGCATCAAAATAAACATTTTAAATCCTCACCAGATGCGGAAGTACGTGCACTGCTTGTGTTTGTACTTACTGTCGAGCCTGGCCGGCCTTTCGTTGATCACACACTGCTTGGTATAGGAGTCTTCGATGGTGGGGTCATAGTCTGTGACGAAGTAGGACTGCATGAGAGACACGACAAGACAAAAAAAAACAGAAGGGCGTTTGAATATTTCAAGTCAAATTATTAGTTTTTCCAATAACTGGCTGCAAAAGAAGAAGAAGAGCCACTCTCTAGCTCCGAACTGCTGATACCAATTCTGGATAACTCGCAATTTTCTCAAAGAGCTACACTTGTTAGAATGAATCTTATTTTTCTAAAAAGACCCCCACCCAATCCAGATTTTTTAGCTCACTGGCTGAACTAATCATGCTGAATATTAGCAGATTTCCTTCATCAGCCAAATCTTTTCAAGCAAGAGTGCGATTTTCTGATACCAAAGCCCGCTTCTTTGCACTCAACCTTATAAGTCTTTTCTGCACGAGCGGAGCTCTGCGGTACACGCTCTATAAACCACCACCACCAGGGGTTTTATATACTGCGCCAGAGGAAGTAACTCTTCTCACTTCCTCAAAGGAAACCAAATTCCTCAATAAACTGAGACACACCAGCCATAAAAATATCAGCCTTTGCTTGTATGGCAGCAGGTTACTAACTGGTTACAAATTAAAAGCACCTCATTTGTTCAATGGCCTAACGACGCACTGTGCTATTCTCAGCATAACACAAAGAAAGTTATGCCAACTTTGAAGAAAACAGTGGATTTAACAGGAAAACATGCAGAATCCCAGTTTGTTCGTGGTGCATCTGGAGTCGTTTCATCATCCACAGCCATGAACAGATCTTTGCACACAGCGCCATCCACCAAAATCTATATACAGCTGTCTACTCTTAGCACGCTTTTATTTTGTAATTCCAACTAATGCTGCAGCAGAAATGTCTGAGTCAGACCTGAGAATAAACAGACACTCCGTCCTCGTGTTTGGGGTTAAAACAGCACAGACAGCCTCACTGACCTCCAGTGTTGGGAGTAACGCGGTACAAAAGTAATTAATTACTGTAATGCATTGCTTTTTGCTGTAATGTGGTGATGGAAGGCATTACAGGGAAAGAAAATGGTAACATTTACTCAGTACAATTGTCAGTAACGCAGTAATTACAATGCATTTTTAAACCCAGAATCAAGATGTGGGTTTCCTAACAATTCAAATTGCGGGAAGCCTGAAAAAAGATCCACATATATGACATCATTTATGGACTCAGCTTTGCGGGCATTCTATGAGCAGAAAGGACGCAGCGGTGATGTCTCAAATACTCCAGCTGCATCCTGCTCGCGGCCGCTGTTATACTCACAAAATCACTCCACCAAAACTAAGTCATTTGTTTGCGATTGTTTATATCAGCCCATATTCTCTGGTACTTCATGTACTTTTCAGCTGAGTTCATAATCTGTGCCCTGGTGATTTCAACTCATCGCTGCGGGAGTGCAGCGCATATTTACCCTTTGATGCATAATGGTCACTACAGTGGACAGGTACTCAAAATTGTTACTTATTTATTTTGCTATTAAGCACAGCTGTTGAAGACTTTATTGCATTTGAGCTCCTCCATTTGGACTTCAGTTTGTCAAGCCAACATATTTACATGTTCAGAATGCACGCTGTCCTCTGAGGTGGACATGTAATAAATTATTAGTAAATTATTAAATGTTACAAAAAATGTTTGCTGAAATTTATTTCATTCACATGGTTGAAGATTTCATAATTCATGCATCAAAGGGTTAAGCATTTTTTATTTTTTGCATTTGGTAGATCCCTTTGGCTGATTACTTAGAAAGTAGGAAATCTAGGAAACAGTTTTTCTGGAAGACGAGAAAACATGCAGCATGCAGGAAGGTTAGAGAGAGAAAGGGCAGGAAATTATTCAAATAAAATCAAGAAAACAAAACAAAAGTGCTTGAAAAGAAAAAAGTAGGTAGATTTATCCCCTATACACATTTTTTACCAGTGAAAAGTAATAATATATAAACATTTAATATTTATACATGTGATAGAATCAGATCACTCCAGAAGTCAGTCCCACATCCAGGGCCGTATCAAAGCATTTGGGGACCAAGGCAAATATAGGCTTGGAGCCCCCACTACCTCACTCCCTGCTCAGTTAATATAAGATGGCAGCGTGCTGAGAGTACAGATTGTTGTTGCTTTTATTTAATAAACAATCATTTTAAAGCACTGTTATTATATCTGACTGTTTATAACAGCAACCCTAGCTCAGACACCACATCACCTTCCACATATATGTCATGAGCTCACTGAGCGTCACATTACCAGATTCATATGGAAGTTGTTTTGGTGAAAGTAACTTAAAGTAATGCAAAAGTAGTGTAATGCCTTACATTTTAAAATGAGTAATATTGTAATGTAATGAATTACTTTAAAATGAGGGCAACAAGTAATAAATAATGCATTACAGTGTTGAAGTAACTTGCCCAACACTGTTGACCTCTACCTTCACTGTCTCTCAGCAGACAGAAGGCAAACAAGAACAGCACACCTGCACAGAAAGCGTGAGGCAAACATTCTTCCATCCCTGCTTTTTACACAGGCCGGCCTTTTTCTGCTCACTTTCACCTAGATGCTTCTCCCGTTTAAAAGCAGGCATGCACGTTTTTGATTGTTTCATTCCAGGGAAAGTATCTGCTCTCATAGTAACCCTGACTGGAAGGGTGGGGCCGGGCTGCCGGGACAAGGAGGAGTCGTGCATTTTTTACATTTTTCCCATGTTTTGTTGTTCTTGCGCCCCTCGGGGACTTATTAGGTGGTGACAGCTGAGGGGAGTGCTCGGGGAATGTCAAACCAACACCCTAAGACACGGAGAGGTCACCAGAAGATAAAATCCAGACTCTTTTTTTTCAGTTGCTCAAACAATAGAACCAAATGAAAGTTTTACAGCTGCGTTCATGTTTTACAACAGAGAGAAAGGACTACATGAATCAAAGATCGTACTGTATATTTTAACAGCAAAAAGGCAGTTTTTCATAGTTTTAATCAAAGATTGGAATGACATTTTTGCTCAACAGACAAAAACTACAGTTAACACAATTTCTAGGTATTTAACTGATCACTCTGAAACTCTAGAAGTTGTTCAAAGTAGGAGAGAAAAAGCCCTGAGATGCTCAAATACGCTTCTATTTTATAGTTTGTGAGAACGCCTGAGCTTTACACAGCTGTTGCTGTTGCATCATGTTGCTCATTCTCACGAAAATCCATCTGGAAGCTTTACAGGAACAGGAAGTGCTACAGATAAGACATGTCTGCAGGTTATTTACCCTGTAAATGACCACAGACGTTCATGTAAACATCCATGTAATGTGATATTCATAGTAGCCTTAGAAAACCATGTTTGTGTAAACTGAAAATGTGTCTGATAAGCACCATTTTAAAATGGTAGTAATCCACGTTGTAAGTGGCTTTTGTGTGACTAGCCATTAGCTTGTCAATCGAATCAGAACAAATCTCTTTAAAGAAATAAATGTTTTTAAAAGTGCTTTTGGATACAAATGCAAATATGTCAAGATGTTACAACAGCGGCAACAATTCTAATAATTTTGCCACTCGTTTAAAAGGTCCGATGAACTCTAGAGAACAGGAATTTTAGCTCATCCTTGTGTAAAGTACAGCTTCAGATCGGAGATCCTGATGGGTTTCCTCAGATTGATCATCTTCCACTGTCCTTTTGAAGATTAGCTTATTAATTTAATTCATTAAAAGGGACGATGCATATTAACAAACATATAAATAATAAATATGCCAGAATTAGCCTGTAGGCTACTTTTCATCAGTAGTTCCAGACAAAATCAACCAAAAAATTAAAAATAAATAAACAGCATTATATTGAATATAATTTCCCATAATACACCAAAAATGAAATTTAAGTGACAATTCATAAGACATGTGAGAAGAAGCAACACTGTGAAACACAAATATCGACATACAAAACCAACCTATATATCTTTTGTACGTTCTTGCTGTGTTTGTCTCCTAATTCTAAAGAAAAACCTTATCCGTGTTTAAAAAAGAACCAAAAATGGCAACCTATATACCAGCCTAACAGATCGGATTCCCCTTGAGCAGTCTTTTCAGACTGGCCTTGAAAAAAATTTATGTTAGACATTCCCATATTGCCACCGGGATGGTATTCCAGACTTAAGCACCTTGGATCGATACGTGCTGACTGAAGGTGGTACGTCTGAATACACAATCTCCTCTACTGGAGGCTTTTGTTACCCTACCAGTAACATTGGATTTAAGTAAAATATAAATCAGCCAGAGGAGATGGGGCAAGTCCAATTAGGACCTTATAAACTGTACATGCTAATATAAACAGCAGCAAAATAAGTTAAAACCATGAAACTGCCACCACCATGTTTTACAGAAAAGTCTTTACTTGTTCTTTGTGAAATATGATCCATCACTCTAGAGTTTAACATGCAGTCTTCTACCCCTATTTCCTGTATGACTGTATGTCATGTCAGGGACATGGGTTGTAATATCATCCAAATTAGTGGAACCCTTGTGCGGTTTGATTTGGTTCCTGTGGACTCACTTATAGATGGGATCTTTGTATGGACCTGACCATTTCGGCAAAAGTTTCTTAGTCAGTTTACCAAAGGTTGCTTTTGTGTGACCGGAATTAGGAGCAAAGATGTAGAACCAGGCCTCATCACCTACGCTGAGGTCAGAATGTGAGGCCTTCTGATCATAATAAGCCTTCCTGCCCTCAGCTGATTTCTCCAGATTTGTCTGTGCAAAAGAAAAAGCTGCAGGCAGATGGTTCTTCAGGTCCTGCAAATACTGCTCGCTAGTGTAAGCCGGAGCGGCACTGGGCTGAACTGACTGATACAGCAGGTGAAGCGGCAGGGCCATCATCATTTCATCAGTGCACGCCATTGTGGGGTCAATTTTAACACAAATCTTTAGTGTGGACAGGCGGTTGTTAGTAAGATAAGACAGGCCAGTTCCTTACCTGTTTTTAAGTCACTCTTGAAAACTCACCTCTTTACCCTGGCTTTTGATACCTTGTGAGATGTTGGTTTCTATTTTTTATTTTATTTTAGCTGTTTTAGGTGATTCAATGTGGTTTTATCAAGTTTTATCAAGTTTTTATTTTTTAATATAGGGCTATTTTAATTTTATGTATCATGCGTTTTATTTATTTATTTATCTTTGCTGTTTTCTGTTTAGTCAATTGTTTTAATGTATTTTCTGTACAGCACTTTGTTCCTGTGCTGGGTCTTTTAAAGTGCTTTATAAATAAAACTGGATTGGATTGGATTGGATTAGTCATCAATAGATCTGTACACTCTCGGAATGTGATACCCGAAGAGGGCCCAGGTTCATACGGTCGCGTTAGAGAAAGCTGTGGAGGAAGTTTAGTTGCGTTAGACATCAGACAGATACACGCAACAAGCAAAAGATACTTTGTCAGTCCTGAGAACTGAAACAAAGAACGTTTAAGACTGTAGACTGGCACAGGTGCTGCCTTGTGAGGGGATGGCGCAGGTGAGCGCTCTGGAGGGCCCTCGGTCGACGCGCAGGTGTAGTCAGAGAGATCAGGGTCAGCCAGTAGTGGTACAGGGCAACACTCAACCCCCCCTTTGGTAGGTGAGTCACCAACCTCAGGGCTAGAGTTCACCAGCGCGAGCTGTAGTGGAGCAGGGTCAGTGATGCCGTCAGCCCCCCCTTCGGCAGGTGGTGTCCCCACCGCAAGGTACCGGGCTTCAGCCGGAGTCTCAGCTCCACCATCAACTCCCCCTTCGGCAGGTGGTGTTCCCACTGCAGGGTGCGGAGTCTCAGGTGGAGTGCCACTTCAATCGTCAACCTCATCTGGACCAGGTGGTGCAAAAAGGTTTTGACGACGTGTAAAAAGCTTTAGTGATTAAAGAGGTGTGCTTCAGTTGGCCGGTCTGAAGCTTCTCTAGAACTGATGAATCACCAGAGTGATCTGGTTTTAATGTTCTCATGTTATGATTGTGTAGCCAACCAGAGGTTGATAAGTTTGAGGGGTATTACCAAGAATCTCAGAAACACACACCCTCTGACACCAGATGCTCTGATCTGGGGTAAAGGCTATTTATGTGTCATGGATTTAACTTTACCTTACTTTGTTCTTGTGTGAGTGCATATGGTTGCGACTTTGTCAAGTAAACATGCAATCAATCATTGAGAACAGATTAATGAAACATTTCATTATTTTATAATTATTATAAGTGGCAATAAACAACATTTATTTACTGATTATCTAGCTTGTAAGTTTTAGAAATTAATATTTAATTTTTAAATCTTTTTTCTTCTGTAAAGCAAAGAGTCTTAGATAAGAGGGTGCTCTGTAAGGGACCTTGAGGAGAGAATGTTATTGTTATGACTTCGTTATCTCTGTCAGAGCCGCAGGCTCCGAGCTCCAGCTGGTGGGATGACGACAGGCTGATTTAAAGGGAACACATGCAGTCTCGTGTCTCCTTTTTGACCAGATGTTGGATGGTCAAACAGTACCTAAAAACTGACCATTGCTGGACGTTGCAGTAGGGATGCACGATATATCAATATCAATATCGAAATGTTATTCATTTTTGAACATACTGAACATAGGCTGCTCTTGGTTTAGTGCCCAGGAGAGATCGAGAGCACTTCTCGGCTAGTAGAAGCTAAACATTAGCATTTGCAAACCCACCACAATGCAGAAACTTCTTCAGGCTTGAGTTATTTGTGCAGATGAAAGATAAATGTTGCAGAGCCAACAGAGTTGCATTGTTGTTAACTAATCAGAGGCGAGATGTCAAAGTATCAGGAAAACATGACTCCAGATCCTGCCGTCTGCCATTTTCCTCTCATCTGGCTCGCTTCTAGTTCCTGAAACAGGAGCGCTAGAGCTTTTTGTCCACACAGAGATCGACTCACACAACATTCATTTAAGCCTATACTACAGACTATTTGCAAATGTGCTAAAAAACTATTACATTTGTTTTTAAAGTTGAAAAGCAGTGCAAACTTTTTTTTTTCTTTCCCATTATATTTTCTAAAACAGACTTATTTTGTCTTTGTGACCTTTGGTGAACAGCAGAGAAAATCTGCTACTTTCTGTTTTGCAGGTCTTGCTTCACAGCTTTCCTGACAGTGAACATTAGTCACCCTGAAGGAGTTTAGAAGCCATCTTGACTCACTTTGAGACTATTAGCTCCCCTTAAGAGTGAGTGAGTCCTATTGGTTGAACACACACACACACACAATCAGTGTTCTTACATTATTATTACATCATCTCATCTTCTGAGGTCTTTTGATTTCTATATTACTAATGTTTTTCCTCTAAAAAAGTGTTAAATATATTTTAGGATTTTATATTCCAAAATCAAATCATCAGTTTTTGTCTGGTCCCTAAGAATGTGTCGGTGAAGCTATCCTTTAGGATATTTGTAATTTGTTACGTCTCACATTTATTACACCATCCAGAATCTTTTTCCCCACCAGCAGCTCTTCTGTTTTTGCAGAATTTGCGGAGAATTTCTCCGCCACACTCTCCTGTCGTCTCTGCAGTGTGTAAGTATGCCTGCCTGTGTCCCTTCCATACACCACTGTTCAATAATTCATCGATATTATTTAAAATACTTAAAATGTGCTTCGCTACACCACCAGTGTGCTTTCAGCCGCTCCAGAAAAAAAGAGGAGGAAGTAGAAATCCAAGATGCATTCGCACCTCTGCAACACTCTCGGACGTAGCTTCAGAACGTGACCCAGGTCTTCTCTCTCTCAACCTTTAATTCCTATTCTGTCATCCTCTGAGCGCCGCATTAAGCGCTGCACTCCTCTGGCTGGTCCTCCCCTCCCTCCATGGTGTGAGTGGCTTAGCTGCTGCATCCTGCTCTGGCCAAGCTGATTGTCTCTTTCGAGTGATAAATGAGAGTGTTCTGCAGTGCCAGCAGCGCCGGAGCCAGCTCTACAAGGGCTCCAGTCCAAACAGGCTTCACCAGGGAATCCAACGACACCACCATCAATAACTTTGTGACACAAGTCAGTCTGAATCATGTTGAGTAATTTGACCTGTAAATATGACCTATAAACATCAGCAGAAACATGATGGATCTCTTTTTCTAATATTGATGTTCTGGTCAACTATGAGGTAAAGTCCTCATATACAAGGGAAAATTTAACTATAGGAATATTTAAATACAATTTTTTGTTTAATTGCTTATGTTATGTAAAAAAAAAAATCAAGACTGGGAGAAATAAAAAAACATGATGATATTAATTTTATATTGATTGATATCGATATATATCACAATATAAAACTAATCACAATTTTAGTCAATCATATCCAGAGTGTAATAATTTATGTGACTTTCTCACATGGAGCTTAGCAATGCTAAAAAAACAACTAAAAGAAGCTCAACCCCACTTGGGCAACAATCAGGCCGATTTTTCTTTTTCTCCAATCTGGAGCAAAGAGAATCCAGTTAGTGTGATTTTAATGGCTAAACCAAGTGTCTGAACTTTGATATAAAACAGCTCATCAGCGAAAGGGACACAAAGTGCAAAGTAAATGCATCGATTATCTGTGCAACAAAAGAAAACAAAACGCGAAGGCAGAACTGCATCGACGTAGATATCGGTGCCGAGGTGGGTCAGGCAGCACTCAGCGCCGGTCCACTCTGCAGGAAGGAAACTCCTCCTCTGCAGCAAGCCATTGGCCAGGCCCTCGGGTGGAAGTGATGTCACAGATGACACTTTCCTATATCCCACCAACCTACCAACCAAAATCCTATCGACCAACCACCCAACATTGGAGCTACTGTACATCAGCACCCATTAAAAACACCAGTGGCTTGGTTTTCTCCTGGGCCAGTATCGGATATTAATAATGCTGAATGGCCGATAGCCGATATTTCATACATTTAATATGTTTCCCACACTTTTGACACTGTAAAAGTGATTTGATAGGCAATATATTTGTGCAGTTGACATTTTGTGGGCTTGAAATACGCTGCACAGAGTGCTGCACCAATCACAATCATTCTTCATTTGGTGGAAGCAGACCATGAGGGACACCACTATACAGTGCTGAAACAGTTTTGAGCAGCACATGTGAGAATAGACGCAGGACTTTTGACATGTTAGCCATTGTTTGTAGATTTTGCCTCAGTGGAGGGGGTGACCCTTCACCTATTGATTCAAATAAGATCAAATGCTTGAAGCTAATGAGGATGCTAACAATGAAAGAGAGGCACCTGAATTTTTTTTTTAAGGTTTTGATTGTGGAAATAAGAATTGGTGAAGACCAACTATTTCACTGGACACGTTGTAAAAAGACCACTTTTGTTCGAGATGACTCTATTCTATCAATGATATGAGGCTGCAAACCTCGTTTGGACATCGTTTTGAATTTCTGAGTGGTTTGGCTAAAGTGTTTACTGCATCTAAATCTATGGTTGTAACCTTGAAAAATCACAAGAATCCCAGGTTTCTAATATGGACAACATGTTTATGTACAAGACAAAACACTGCAAAAAAAGATGCTATTGATATGAAAGTTTGTAATGTTCCATTCACAAGACTAATCTGTAGGAATTTAAGATAATGCTCGTGAATAGAACGATCGGCAAAGGTCTCAGCCTATTGACGGTTGATAAATTTTTTTAATGGTGGATCAACTTGTCTAATTGCCCAATCTTACCACACCACCTATATTGCTTCTCTGCCTCAGACATCCCACAATCCCGTGTTGCATCTTTAACTCTGTCACATGACCAACCCCCACCCTTCCTCCACTAGAAACATGCAAACAGCAACGTTGCTTGTTAAGATCGACCCAGTTTTACTTATTGAACCGATAAAAATTTTATTTCAAGATTTTTTTAATTTAAAATTACCACAACAATAAAACGATGTCCCAAAACTCCCACACTGAACTTATTTGCCTTAAGTGGGAATATTTCATCTGAACACCAAATTAAGGTGCATCACATTATCTTTCAAATGTTCAACACATAAAATAAATAAATAAAAAAGACTTAAAATATGTTGAAAGCAGCTGCACTGTGCTGACACTCAACAATGTTATATGTGAAATAGATACAAACACACTAAGAAACCAGCATGTGGGGTAACTGGTCTTCAAACTAAAAGCCAGAACACCAGACTGGATAAAAAATGGCACTGGGATAAAAGTTAAAACCTTAAAATTGCTTGTTAGTGTAAAGAAAATCAAGAATGGAGTAAGATGTGTAGGTGCGTAATCAAAATCATGCTTGCACTTTGCACCCACTTCCTCTTCACACTACTTCACTAGCACTAAATATAGATCCTTTTCCATCTCTGACAGTTATCCTACAGACTGAGCTGTTGCATGCTTTTAACCAAAACAGTCATCATCTACCCGGATCACACAAGGCCACATCATCAGCAAAGTAGCAGATAAATCTTGACAGATTGTACCATCTCAAGAGTTTCTGTTTAATAAGCTGTCATAATACTAAAAATTTAACAAAAAGGACCTTCTGCTTACAGTTCAGTGCTGAACAATAATTCACAGACCTTTGCCATGTGGGTTTTTAATGAAGGAAATCGGAAACTTAGCATTACAAGGAACTACAGGAAAACTTGTCATCATGCTAATTTGTAATGTTTCCCATCATCTTCCTCCTTCTATGTCACACAACACCACAACTCAAGTTTTTGGACAACGTGCAGAATGATTTCCTCCCCAAATATTCAAATAATTTGACAATTGCTGCATCTTTAATCTTAAGGTTAGGGATGTCCGATATTATCAGTCAACTGATATTATCGGCCAATATTAGTGCTAATATGTAATATCAGAAAATATTAGTTTCGTTTTTTTTACTCATTACGCATCAAACTATTTGGCTTCATCTCTTCTCTATAAAAAACACCCAAACTATGACAGATCTGAGGTTTTGTTTTTGAGATATTTTGGTTTCATTTGCGCTGTTGTTCTTAGAGCACCTTGCTATGTGTTGCTAGCAGCCAAACCCTAATCCTAACCCTGTACATTAACTACAATATTCAGAAACAGAAAAAAATCATCCAGCCACGCATGCACACATTCACACACTGATGATAAGTTACACTGTAGCCACAGCTGCCCTGGGGTGCACTGACGTAAGCAAGGCTGCAAAACAGGTGCCACCGGTCCCTCTGGCCACCGCCAGCAGGCAAGGAAGGTTAAGTGTCTTTAATCTCTGTCGGGATCGATCCAACAATCCTCCGATTACTGAACAAATCGTTCTACCTCCTGAGATACTGCTGCTGCTTATATTTTAGTATTACTGTGGATCATAACAGATCCATTTATAAATGTAGAATGGAAACTTGTTTTGTACAGGATGCTAAAATTGCTCTGAATGAAGCCCTGGGTGTGAAAATTTGCAAATGCCTGTATGAATCAAATGTTTTTATTTTTAAAATACTAATTATTTTAACCTATTTAAAAAACCTAAATGATTGATTGTACTATCACAATGTGAAACGCACACTCACTGCATTAAAAACACTTGACTCCCGAAAAATGCAAATAAAGAGCCCATGAGAAGATGCCACTCAGTTACAAGCTTGTGCCACTGAATGGAATGCTGGTTCTGCTGACAGATGTAACGTCTAGCAATGGTCAGTTTTTAGGTACAGTTTGACCATTCAACATCTGGTCAAAAAGGAGACACGAGACTGCATGTGTTCCCTTTAAATTGGCCTGCCTTCATCCCATCAGCTGGAGCTCAGAGCCTCTCTGCAGCTCTGAACACATGATAACGAATTGTCAACAATAATGTTCTCTCGTCAAGGTCCAAGCTTCCCTTACCATCCTATAGGATTCTTCATGCCTTTGAATAAGGAACACTTGCAGCTCGGATCAGTTGCTAAATCAAATAATGATTTCCTAAATTAAATATGAACTTCTAAAACTTATAAGCTAGATAATCATTAAATAAATGTTTATTGCTACTTATAATAATTATAATATAATAAACTGTTTCATTAATCTGTGCTCAATGATTGAAGTTTGAAATTAATGTTATGTTATGATTACATTGATTGAAATATGTTTCAGCATGTTAATATGACAAGGTCATCACCATTTGCACTCACACAAGAACAAAGTAGGGTTAAGTTAAACTCATGACACATAAATAGCCCCAGATCAGAGCATCCAGATGAAGGAAGGCGTGTTTCTGAGGTTGCCTTGGTAATATTCCTCAACATGTCAACCTCTGGTTGGCTACACAAATCATAACATGAGAACATTAAAACTGGATCACTCTGGTGACTCATCAGTTCAGTTCCGGAGTAGTTCTTGAGAAAAGCCTCAGACCGGCCATCTGAAGCAAACCCTCTTTAACCCATCAAAGCTTTTGACACATCGTCAAAATCTTTTTGCACCTGCAAAGCTGATACAGCAAAACAGTTCCTGCAGAACACGCTGATATTGTTTAGACTCCTTCAGAGTCCCAGACGCGCGGTTTCATCCATCTGTCATGACCCGAGACATCTCTGGACTGGAGGGTCGGTGCCACGGTAATCTACAGCCTTTCTGTGCCAGAGGTCATCCGACCTCTCTGACCTTCGGATCCACCAACAGGGTCTCCGAGAACGGGTGAAGAAGACACACAGATAGCGTCTGATGTGCTTTTGATAATAATCAACTTCATAGTTTAATGCAAACCAAATTCTTTTACGTCCAGAACTCAGCTCTCCTAGATACGGAAGTTCTGATTACATCGCATTCACACATAGATTCATACATCACATCTAGTTCCATCCATCACAGTAAATGTTAGTTAACTTGTCATGTTTTAATTGTTGGTAAAATGAATTCTTACTTTAATAAACCTGACTCTTTCCTGAATCAAAACGAAGTGTGTACAATCCCCTGAAAAATAAAGAATCCTACAATCTTCTGAATAACACAGTAAAGACCAAGCAGGGTGATATTCTATATTTAGATTGAGTATCACAGCTTATTGGTCATAAGTAGAGGTAATACATATATTGAGCTCTTAAAGCACTCAATTTCCTAAACCCTACACAGAGATGATGCAAAGTGCTACATACTGAGAATTCAGCACCGAGAAACAGAATGGGGATGGCAGCAGCCACATGGGGCGGTGCTGGATGGGGGTCGCCTCCAGCTGACAGGTGAATTGTGCCATAAGTAAGACAAGTTCAGTGAGCCAGAGCCAAGTGCAGCAATTTTAATTAAGGACCTGAAGTGAGACAAAGACAGACTGGGGCCTGTAATCTGGGCCGAAAGAGGACAGACTGTGCTGATCCATTCTGATAGAACACCACAGCTGGACAAGCGGTCATAAAAAACGTGTTCATATCGAGATGTGCTGTGCAGTGAAAAACCATTCGCTCATTACAGATTACTTCTGGTTTAACTTAATTTTGGTTTCACTATTGACTCAAAATACTTAGGAATCACCAAGAAGTTATTTTTGGCAAATGTGAAATGGGTCTTGGTGTTCTTTTTTTGGTCAGCAGAGGTTTTGGCTTTGGACATTTTCCATGGAGGTCAGTTTTGCTCTACGACTTTTTATTATTGTTGAATCAAGAAATCTGACCAAGGGGGAAAGTGTGCCTGCCAAAGATGTAGCCGACGCGGAAGTGACATTAATTATAGACCCAGAAAGGAGCAAGTTCCTGTTGACTCAAATGCTAAAAAACACCAACTTTACAGCAGGAATAAACACCTTCCCAGTTTGGTACGAAAAACCATTTTAGGTTTAATAGGTCAAGTTTGACAACTCTGAGGGGGGTGAAATTCTTTGTAACTCATCTAGTTTAAATGTATTTAAAACTTATTATATGAATTGTAAAGGGCCTGTCCTTTTGATTGACATGTCTCAGATGAGCCCTCAGTGCTAGTGCTAGCAGCTTGCCGCCCTCAGCCTCAACCTCAAATTAAAAGTGTTACAGCCTGGAAGGCAGTGCGCCCTCCAAACTCTGTTAGCTTTGGTTAGCTTGTAGCGACATCAGCTCAGAGTTTTATGGGTGTCAATCATCTGTCCCCACCCCCACAACCTCACTCAGCTCCACTTTTGAAATTTCCAGGAGCAACGGGATGCGTGACGCGGCCAAGATGGCGGTGGCTGGAACCACCCACTAGGCTTTAATTCAACTCTTCAGAAACCTACAGGTGACATGATGAAGGGTTTGTCCATGATTGGGTGTGTGTGTGTCTGCTCTGTCTTCTCGATCCCCAGTGAGTCTGGTTGCTTAAACTGAGCCAGGAACCTCTGGATGTTTCTTCCTGTTAAAAGAGAGTTTTCCTCTCCACTGTCGCTACATGCTTGTGCTACGAGGATTGCTGTAAAGACTCTGACACTAGTCAGTGACTCGATGCAACCTGCTGGGTTTCTTATATAGGAAACTTTTACTGATTGGCTTAATGAACTGAACTGTATGATAATTGATAAATGACCCACACTTGTATAACGCCTCTCAGAGTAAGGACTCCAAAGTGCTTTATACTACAGTGTATCATGCATCCATTCACACACACATTCACACATTGATGGTGATGAGCTATGATGTAGCCACAGCTGCCCTGGGGCGCACTGACAATCCACTAGCAATACCACAGAGCACTGGCGCCTCCGACCACCACCAGCAGGCAAGGTGGGTTAAGTGTCTTGCCCAAGGACATAACAGCAGAATTCTCTGTCTGGAGCAAGGATCGAACCTGCAACCTTCCGATTACTGGACAACCCGCTCAACCTGTTGAGCTACTGCTGCCCCAATTGGAGTGTTTACTGTGTGAAGTGCCTTGAGACGACTTGTTGTAGTTTGGTGCTATATAAATAAACTGAATTGAAACTGAATTAAAATGATTTGGAGCTTTAATCTAAACAAGTCAAGCCGGCAGTGTTTTAGATGTTGCTCTTTTTTGTTTGTGAATTTTTTTATTGCTTTTTGAGATTGTTTAACCTACTTCATGTTGTCAGACAGACTGTGTGAATTTGTGTTTAAGTAAGAAAGTATTAAAAGAAAATAAAAGTCTGACCAGAGGTTACCTTGCATCACTTCCTGTCTCTCAATGTGCACAAATTACGCCTTTTGGAGCTGGACTGGGAGCAGCTGTATACAATCAAACCACCACCATCAGGTTTAATCGTAAACAGATGAAGGTGAGGACCAAATCTTATGCATCTCAACATAACTAGCCCCTTCTTTTATTGTCGTTTTATGCCCGTGTTTCAAAAGATTTCACAGAAGATGACAGAATCTGTGAACAGCATTGTTTCAACAAGTACCTAAGACTACTAAAAAGAGAGAAACGGGAAAGGGCAAATCATTCAGAATAAATGGTTTGAGGGGGAGGGAGGGTGTACGCTTCGTGAAGAGGGAGCTCTGAAGAGAAAAAAAAGTGGGGGAGGGAAAAGCATCAACTTCCTGTGGAAACACCCATTTTTCCCATGAGCTCATGCAAACTAGAAAGGTCACTTATTCAATACCTAATACACATGGAAAGAAAAGGGAGCACACAATGTGTCTGCTGCCTCGAAGAGCCACTGGGGAGCGTTTTGTCAAAGCTGGGAAAGATTTACGACCCAAAAACGGAACTCACAAAACGTTTTCAAAACTCTCACACCCCTACTGTACAGCTGAGCGATGCATCAATGATAACGTTTTCACTGAATGACTACGACCCGAATGCAGTTTGCGTCCATTGCTACACTTTGGCTTGATGCCGGATTAAATGAACCCATAACTCTTATAAGCTTGCTTTCTCCTAAAGTGCAACGGATCAATAAACATGTTCTTTAATTGTTGGCCTGTCCTTAAACACCATCAGACCAGCAGACGAACTCTCGACGTGAAGCTCACATCCATCCAGAACCAATTAACTAACTGAAAATATTTATCTTGTCACGCTGAAGTCAAAGGACGAGCGCATTTGAGATATAAAACCATAAAAAGTAAGATTAAAGTTACATTTCATCTAGTTATGCAGATCAATGAGGAACATGTTTGATGTTTGACGTTGTTGAAAATGAATAAAAGGATGCCCAGTCATTGAAAAATATTGGTGGTTTTGTACCATATAACTATAAAATTTGGACCTAAAGTACAGAAAGCGCAGGTCTAGTGGCCAAGTTTGCTTCTGGTCGGCTTGGGGTCCTGCACCTGTTGATGATGTCACACGGTTGCCCGGATTTACGACTTACGGAACTTACGTTACCATGTTGAAAAAAATGTAGGCAGTAAGAATCCTGAATTTTTTTAACAAAACTGCTAAACTCTTTCCAAAACTTATGTAAAAACAGAATCGAACAAGAGAAGCAATATATTTTGGCAGAGCATTATTGTCGTAGTATGATGACATCATCAGTGGGCGCAGGACCCCGGGCACATCTGGAAACTACAGCTCCAGAAAATACAATCAACATTCCATTATCTCGATGGATTTAAGTGAAGGACCATCAAAGTCTGAGGAGTCACGCCGAGGTTGCATGCTTTCTGCTCCACAGGTAACATTTACTGTAGCATTTTTAAAACTAGCGACAGTCACAGCAATATGGTGTAAAACTACCCTACTGCCCCCTAGAGGCAAGAAACGACACACTATCGCTTTAACTCAACATGGAACTCATTAAAAGGAACTCCGGCTATGAGGACGTGTATGCCCTAATAAGCCACAAGTGTTCTGTTGTACCAGACTATGTTGTTAGAAACACACAAAATATTGCCGTTTATTTATAAATCTATAATATTTAGTAGATTTTTTGACACGTATGACGCCATGTTATCTGCACGCAATGCACTGTGGGGGCGATAACGTATATTGGTTGCACTTGGAAGAATAGCTATTGACGCTAGTCTTTATTTACGTGCTCACCGTATTAATAATTAAGTAAAATGCCACATTGTGCTGCTTTTGGGTGTAATTTCCAGTCAAAGGGCAACAAGGGGAGTGATGTGAGTTCACACAGCTTTCTCACTGGCAAGAAGAGGAGAAAACAGTGGGAAGACGCCTGTGGACGGACACAACTTCCCAAAGATCCGTGGCAGTGCTTTTACATTTTTCCCCTGATGCGTTTGAGGCTTATAGTCGACCACAACTACTTAAAGAGCTCACCAGAGTGGCTGGGTATAAGAGAAGGCAGAAACTAAATGCTTTACCGACCATTTTCCCACACAAGGAGCCTAAACGCCCTCGGAGAGACAAGAGACGCTGAACGCTCTCCTGAGCCGACACCCCACTCCTGCAGCTGCCGGGTGAACCATCGGACACGCCACTCGTCACGGACGAAGCTGAACATTCACCTCTCCCGTCAGTAAAACAAGCAGTAAGAGTAGCAACACAGTGTTCTCCAAATATGTAATATCTGCAAAAAGGATTAAAGTCGTTTCACTGAATATCCTGATCATCTATAAAGCACACGACAGCTCTGGATGCTAATATTCTCCAAAACCATTCATAATTGAATAAGTCTGATCACACGATACCTTACCATTAACCTCTGCTGACAAACACACTCCGTCTCGGTTACCATGGAGACGCATTTGCCGCACACGCACCACCGGTTTTGTCCTGCATTCGCTTCAACCCGCCCTTCTTCCTCTTAATTTTGACACTCATTTTGTGAAACATGGTCAGTGATGTCATCATTAATGTTTCGCTCTGGTTCAAAGTGAAAAGGCTGAACAGATGACATGTTGATGTCGCTGAACAGTCACTACAGGGTCCATATACATATACAGGTACAACCATGTGACGTCACTACCCAGAGTGCAGTGCGACGCTAACAACAATGGCGACTTGGCGACCTACAAGTTAAACAATTTTTCACAAACTTTGTAAAAATTAAGACATCAAGGTTTTTTACACCATTTTAATATAACTGATACTAACATGTATCTTATAAGAACCACAAGGTTTTGTAACCTGGGTTCCTTTTAAAAAATAAAAACAAACCTCAGTTAAATGTTGTTGACTTATGTCTAAATTTTATTTCTCTTATAAATAAATCAGAATTTCTTTCCTTTGAAAATAAATAAACAAAAACAGTTGTATGCTGGAGAGTAGGTGAGCTTTTACCTCCTACCACCCAGTGCTTGAGGCTCTGGCTCTAAAAAGGGAACACTGCAATGTCCTTTAAATTAGGGATGCGCCAATCCGATCATGTGATCAGACATCGGGAATGATCGCAGGATTTTAAAAAGTTTGGAATCGGGTGAAAAAGATTAGATTCAACCTTATAAAACAACAAATATGACTTTTTAAATCCTGAGATAGTGATTTTCAAATTGAACAACAAAGGCTTAGTCTTAATTTCTATTTCATGTTTTTTAATCAATGCGCTTCCTAAACAAGTGAAAGTGAAACTTACAAGGACAACTTGGATGTGTTTTCTTTTTATTTTAATGCTTTTCTGAAAATTATTTCATTCATTTTCTTATTTTAATAGTTTACTTAAAAGTGTCAGATTGGGACTCGGTATCAGCAGATACTCAAAATCAAATCACTCAGAAATGGATCGGGAGCGAAAAAACGTCAATGGAACATCCCTACTTTAAAGAGCAAGTCACCCCCAAATCTACTTTTTTTTTGCTAATGAACTATATAAATAACCGTGCTGTGGAAATGTGTAGTCAATAATTTGGCACTTTAATCTCAATTAAAATTTAAATATTCGGCCTAAAACTGACTGTCAGTGTTACGCCGTCGTCAGGTAAAAACTCTGCATTACATTCGAATTTAAAACTGCCACCGCTATTGGCTAAGAGGTACACTAATGACGTTAGCTGGTACATTATGTCACAATGCTGCTGTGAGCCTGTACAGGTGCTGGCCAGTAAATTAGAATATCATCAAAAGGTTGAAAATATTTCAGTAATTCCATTCAAAACGTGAAACTTGTACATTATATTCATGCAATGCACACAGACCAATGTATTTCCAATGTTCATTACATTTAAATTTGATATTCATAAGTGACAACTAATGAAAACTCCAAATTTGGTATCTCAAAAAATTAGAATATTCTGAAAAGGCTGAATATAGAAGACACCTGCTGCCACTCTAATCAGCTGATTTACTCAAAACACCTGCAAAGGCCTTTAAAAGGTCCCTCAGTCTTGTTTTGAAGGCACCACAATCATGGGGAAGACTTCTGACTTAACAGCTGTCCAAAAGACAATCATCGACACCTTGCACAAGGAGGGCAAGACACAAAAGGTGATTGCTAAAGAAGCTGGCTGTTCGCAGAGCTCTGTGTCCAAGCACATTAACAGACAGGCGAAGGGACGGAAAAAATGTGGTAGAAAAAAGTGTACAAGCTCTAGGGATAACCGCACCCTGCAGAGAATTGTGACGACAAACCCATTCAAAAATGTGGGGGAGATCCACAAAGAGTGGACTGCAGCTGGAGTCAGCGCTTCAAGAACCACCACGAGGAGACTCATGAAAGACATGGGATTCAGGTGTCGCATTCCGTGTGTCAAGCCACTCTTGAACATGAAACAGCGCAAGAAGCGTCTCGCCTGGGCCAAGGACAAAAAGGACTGGACTGATGCTGAGTGGTCCAAAGTTATGTTTTCTGATGAAAGCAAGTTCTGCATTTCCTTTGGAAATCAAGGACCCAGAGTCTGGAGGAAGAGCGGAGAAGCACAGAATCCACGTTGCATGAGGTCCAGTGTAAAGTTTCCACCGTCAGTGATGGTGTGGGGTGCCATGTCATCTGCCGGTGTTGGCCCACTCCGTTTCCTGAGGTCCAGGGTCAATGCAGCCGTCTACCAGGAAGTTTTAGAGCACTTCATGCTTCCTGCTGCTGACCAACTTTATGGGGATGCAGACTTCACCTTTCAACAGGACTTGGCACCTGCACACAGTGCCAAAACCACCAGCACCTGGTTCAAGGACCATGGTATCTCTGTCCTTGATTGGCCAGCAAACTCGCCTGACCTTAACCCCATAGAAAATCTATGGGGTATTGTGAAGCGGAGGATGCAATACGCTAGACCCAACAATGCAGAGGAGCTGAAGACGACTATCAGAGCAACCTGGGCTCTCATAACACCTGAGCAGTGCCACAGACTGATCGAGTCCATGCCACGCCGCATTACTGCAGTTATTGAGGCAAAAGGAGCCCCGACTAAGTATTGAGTGCTATACATGCACATTCTTTTCATGTTCATTCTTTTCAGTTGGCCAACATTAGAGAAACAAACATTTTTTCATTGGCCTATAGAATATTCTAATTTTCTGAGATACCAGATTTGATGTTTTCATTGGTTGTCACCTATAAATATCAAAATTAAACGTAATAAACATCGGAAATACATTGGTCTGTGTGCATTGCATGAATATAATGTACAAGTTTCACGTTTTGAATGGAATTACTGAAATATTTTCAACCTTTTGATGATATTCTAATTTACTGGCCAGCACCTGTATGTGTGCATTTGTTAGTGGCTCCGCTCTCTCGGTCTGACAAGCAAAAGCATTTGTTGCATTTTTCAAACATGATGTGGGAGTGTAGTAGGACTCTGGTTGGGGGTGACTTGCTCTTTAAATACAATAACCTTTACTGGTGTGAAGACGCACAGCATTGTTCAACTCCATCAATACTCTGTTAGAGATCCCATCAGATTAGTAACTGACCACTCAAACACAGGTCAGTCCTTTGAGTTAGAACTGGAGTTTTCCAGAAAATCCCATGACCATAACCCAGGGATGTTTCTCTGCTCCAACACACTAGATTCAGCGGTTGAATCACCTGTGCGGCAGCTCATCAGGCTCAGCAGAAGCCTGTTAATCACCTGCTGATTGAAATCAGGTGTGCTGAAGCAGAGTTAAAACTAAAACCTGCAGGATACCGGCCTTCCAGGACTAGGATTGGGCACCCCTGCCCTAACCGTGCATTTTGGATACAAATGTATTTAAACTTATTTCTTCCTGAGATGAAGTTAAATCTATAACTTGGGGTGGTAATATGAAAGTTTTAGTGTTCGTTCCGTCTTCAGCCATTCAAATGCATGCTCCCTCTCATCACACGTAAACGGCTATATCCCAGTTACACTGGGGCGTGCTAAATCTGGTTATGTCGAGCATGCTGCTGGATGGCCCAGTTAGCGACCGCAGTCATGCAGAGAACAAAACTCTGGATAAACGTCCCACCAAGCAGGCCAACTCATGGCACAGCCGAACCCCTGCTCTCCTCTAACCTCTTTGGCATTAAGACTTCAATCGCGCTACTAAATATCAACACATGCCGGACGCTGAACACTTTTGAACCAGCTCAAAAGCCCAGAATCAAAGAAGTGCCATTTAAAAGTCTTTTTGTCCACCAGATCACTGGGCTTATAGAGGTCTTTTCTCTCTGTTCTGGTCACGCTACAAACCGTTTCTTTATCTCCGTTTCATCAGCAGATTTAGTTGCATTTAGAGGAGGAGAAAAGAGTAAATCGTTCTTTCACAATCTAAAAACAAAGCTGATTATATCGACACAGAAAGCCTGCAAGCTGTTCATGTGACATCACCGATGATGCGTTTCCCTGGTTTGAACACTGGTGGGATATTTTCTATTTAGCTGGTTTTCTAAAAGCAAAGTACACACCCACATACTAAAAGACAGGCATGGTCAGTAACCTGCGTTCAAATCTCACATTCCAAGGGAGATGTGAGGTGGCCAAACAACTTTAAAACCTCACATGATACCGTTTTCAAATCTACAAATAAATACAGAACAAAGAAGTTGGAGTTATCTCAGCCAGATCCAGTTAGAAGACCAGAAGTGGACTAAATCCGCTCGCCGCTGCGCTAACATTTAAAACAACCACAGTGTTAGACGGCATTGTGCTTGCTCGTATTTTAGCCTCATTCTGTGCTTCATTCAGTTCTTCTTCCTCTGATCCTCTTTGTGCAGAAGTAGCATCGCACACGCTCTCGCCAACAAAGCAGCACTGTGATTTCAGCTCACTACAGGGAGCACACAAACTACTGCAGTGGCTGTGCGTACAGAGAAACTACTGTGTGCCATTCAAAAAAAAACAAAACGTACAAAGTCATTCAGAGAAGTGCGGCTCACAGCCTCTGGCTTTCGGGAAAACCGTATGACTGACCACATAATAGGATGCTGATCAGAACTAAGAAAGAAGGCAGTGAATTCAGAGTTTGTCGATTAAACACACAAACAGTAGACAGCACATGTGACAAAATGTCATTTTATTTGGCTGTCCGCTTAAAAAGTTCAATCCCATGGATTTGGCTTAAAGAGAAGTGTCCCTCTTGTTTCCCATCTCTCATTCCAGCTTCCACCATGCATGATGCTGCAGACCATAATTCGTGGCGTGGGGTGATTAGTCAAAGGAAATAGGGCCACTCGCTGGCATCACGTCAGACCAAGCATCATTAACCGTTGTGTGCTTTTAAAAACCAGCTGCCCTACGACACAGGCACCAGAAATATTACTTAAGCAGGAAAACTCTCGTAAATAAGACCTAATGGACACCATCTTCACTCCCTCTAGGCCTGTCTGGGTTCTGTCACCAACATGCCATAACACGCTCCTCCTCCAGCTTCACTGGCTGCCAGATAACTTCAGGGTTCATTTCAAAATCCATCCATCCATCCTCTATACTCGCTTGTCCATGCGGGGTCACGGGGGGCTGGGGCCTATCTGCAACAATCTCCAGGTTGCCAGTCCATCGCAGGGCAACACAGACACCTACCCTAACCCCACAACCTAGCACACACCCTCACATCGAAGGGCAATTTAGAGAGTCCAATCAACCTGACACGTTTTTTGTCTGTGGTTCTGCTTTTTAGAACCTTATGTGGACAAGCACCATCATACATTGGTCTCAGTCCCTACACCTCCAGCAGGTCCCTGAGGTCCAGTGATCATCTGTTACAGCAGCGATCAAGGATAAAGACCAAAGTAGGGGTAGATCGTTATATCTGGCCGGTATTTTTAGTTTTTTTTAGTAAAGCCGATTTAAAGCCAGGCACATGCCCGGGCAGCCTGGTGCTACTGCAGAAATTTTATTTAAATGTATGTTTATGTTCCCGCATAACATCTGCTTAATAAATGCTCAAAAATATTTTGAACTAAAAATTCTTATAATTTACCAGTTTTGAATATTTATTACTTTGTCAGTTTACTGCAGTTTTGTTTGATTAACTTTAGTAAGATGTCTGATTTTAACACAGAGTAGTGCACAAAATTACGATTTTACATCTGGTTAATCTCGGTGTTCAAAAACTGATTTCAGAAGTTTTTTTGAATCAGCCGATGTTATTAGTGACATTTTAGCATGAAAGTCAGGTGGAAAATGTCTAGATATTGATCTTTAACTATCAGTATCAGCAATAGAAACAACAATATCAGTCAACATATGGACCATGTGCTGCTGTGACCCCCAGACTCTGGAGCTCTCTCCCCCCGAGCCTAACCCCGGTTTCACACTGCAAGCATCAGCGGAACGGAATGGCAGTGAAGCGGCACCGCTTCAAATAGAATCCAATTATAGTCTATGGAGTGTTTCAAACCAGCAGCGATGCTGCAATTTCCAGGTGCGTCCCAGAAGCGGCATGCCGCGTCGCACCGCTAAAGATAGGATCGAGTTATATTTTTTCCGCGAGCCGCTTCTGGGACACGTCAATTTCCACAGTTCACATAGTGCGAGAAAGGAAACCACACGTTTTCAGTGTAAAATCCCCGGTTATTTTCAAAATAAAATGCAACGTTGCGATGTTGTAAATAAAACTTACGTCAGTACATGTGACAGAACGCCTTTGCTTACCACCAGTTTCTTTCAAGAAGTGCAACGGTGTGATTCCTCGCGGGGGTTGTGATCTCTCGATGAGGAAGGTGTCAGAAGTCTCGAGGGATTTTAGAATCTCGCGGGTACAGTGAGGAAGCCGTGCCGCGGCCAAGACTCTCCCGGTGTGAAAAGGACCGCTCTGAAGTTTGCGAGTGAGCCACTCCGCTGCTGTTCCGTTCCGCTGATGCTTGCAGTGTGAAACCGGGGTCAGATCAGTGGACTCAGTGGTCTCCTTTAAAAAGCAGCCGAAAACTCACCTGTTCAGCCTGGATTAGGTGGGACCTTCTACTGATTCTTCCGGAAAACTTTCTCTTCATGCTGCGGGTTCAACCATTTCTGTCTTTTCAGGATCCCATGGTTACCTTTTCTTATTCATTTTTTTCTTCCTTCGCATTTTATTATCTAAAATTTTCTTTTTTCCCTATTCTTTATTACGATACTTTTTAAAATATTTTTTTGTATTTTTTGTTGTTGAGCGGCATTATATACATTTTTTTTCTTTTTCTAATTGTTTCAACTCTACCCCACCCAACGAGATGTTTAAAGTGTCTAATGACAGAAATCTTGCAAGTAACCAACCAAATGTATGTCAATACAACTTTTCATGATATTTCAGTAGTCAGAGAGAGGAAGTTGTGCACTGTGACAAAACAAGCTAACATTTAGCAGTCTCTCACAATGAAAGCTAGTGTAGTAGAAGTGGTGGTCACACCACAGAACAATGTACAGAAACAGGTTTTTGTCTCAGGTCTTCAGTTCCACATGACCAGTTGCAATCCTCTTGTGTCCCCTGAGCTGACCTGATAAGACCAAAATCCTGTTTTTATTGCAAAAATATTAAAAACCCTTTACATATACAATTTGGTTATTAAGTTTAAGTTATTTTATTTTTATTCATTGGTAAATCCCTGTTTCGCCATTTAGTGGAAAACCCATGGAGGCAGCGGTAGCTTAGGAGGTAGAGCGGGTTGTGTAGTAATCAGAAGGTTGTAGGTTCAATCCCGGCTCCTGCCAGAGAATGCTGCTGTTGTGTCCTTGGGCAAGACACCTAACCTGCCTTGCCTGTTGGGTTGTGGTCGGAGGGACCGGTGTTTGGCAGACACGCCTCTGTCAGTGCACCCCAGGGCAGCTGTGGCTACATCGTAGCTCACCCCCACCAGCGTGTAAATGTGTGTGTGTAAATGTGTGGATGACTGATTGTGTTGTGAAGCACCTTGGGGGGGCTGTAGAATCCTAAGAAGGTGCTAAACAAATACAGACCATTTACCACTCAACTTCTTTTGACAACAACAAACAGTCTTTATATTGATAAAAATGAAAACCCCAAAGGGATGAACGTTCAGGAAGCAATCAACCCTAGACTCAGATTGTTTGAGTTTAAACAAGGGCTTCAGTGAAAAAAAATAAAAGGATTACCACTAAAATGTAAACACCGCTCCCATCCTTGCCTTGTGAGTGTGTCACCTAGGCTCCACATTCAGAGACCTGGCTATTGCAGAACTATATTGTGTTTAAACATACCAAACATAGGCAGCTGTTGACTTAAAGAGTTCACTGTCGTGTGCCAGTTTACAACTCTACTTTGAGTCATTTGACACCAACTGGTGTTGTGCACAAAGACGTATGCAGTTGCTGTCAGATCACTGCAACAGTCACATAGCTGCTGTGGCTCTCTGCCCTGTACCTGATGCGCAGCCACCCTGAAAGTGATCTGGTGTTTTATACAACACTTGTCCTCTTTCTGACTCACATTTGGACAGTAGAATACAGCTTCATGGTCACCTGTTGAGGGGCCCGTCTCAATCTGAGCCCCACTTCCCCCCCTCCCATGATGGCCAGCAGGTGCTTCGAAGGCTTCTGGAGACCGTCTGCGTGAGATGTGCCAAATGTCCACCAGCTGCCTGGCAGGCAGTTCAGGGTTCAGCATCAGCAGCAAGGAAAAACGGATAAAAAGGAATGCTTCATGGGGATATGTTGACTAAACTGCATGAAAAAGGTCTCCTCCAAGGCAAATGACTGCTTTAGTAACAGAGTAGTATGCTCAAAAGGCCTAAAAAAGTTATCAATTTAGAAATTTGAACACTAGAGGACTGTAGGGCTGGGTTTTTAAAATATTCAGGCAGTATTTTGGTTTCCCACAGCCAGAGATGTTGTTATACGACTTAGATGTGAGGCGTGATACTCTGACTAGAAACACAGGCGTGTGAAGACAGAATAACAGCCTAAAACAACACGGAGGAACTTGTTGCCCTCAGGCTGTCTGACTATGACACTAGGGCACAAGGGAACATGATACAAAGACATGTCGTGTTATGCTACCGATTCGATATTTAAAAGCAGCAATTTGATTTACTTTATTGGCATGCAAACATTTACTGCGTTTCTGTGGTGCAATTCAAACTCTGCTATTTTACCGCCTTACAAAAATAAGATCTCGCGAGAATAGCCACTGATGTGTTTTGGATTAAAATCAGTCTTAAAATTTGCAAATGTTGTCAGGCGTTTAGTATCACAACATATCGTATTATCTCCTCTGTACTGTGGCATATGTCGTATCACCAGATTCTTAACAATAGACACCCGTGCTAATGCACCTTTGATTACATTGTTCAACTGAGTCACTGCTAACCGACACTGGAGGCATCATCAGCGCGGAACGGCTTCGAACAGAATCCATTGTAGTCTATGAGATTGATCCAAACTTTCCGCGGTGTGGAAAATTTCAGGCACATCCCATAAGTGGCCCACCACACCACTAAAGGTAGGATTGGGTAGTTTCTGGAACACATCAACTTCCACAGTTAACATTGGGCTAGATAGGAAATCTCCCATGATGTCCATGTAAAACATTTGGCAAATTTCAAAATAAGACTACTGCAGAGATGTCATTTCTTATTCATGTAGATTAAATCGAAACATGTGACCTAAAGGCTTATGTACGCCCAGCATCTTTCAAGAAGTGCAACAGTGTGTTTTTCATAGCTTTTTTACAGGCAGTGGTGAGGTACAACATTATATACGACATCAGTGATATCAATCGTGGTCTCCTTCTTGGTTTAATGGCGGACGGCCCAAACAAACCGTGACTTTTAAAATCTTGAGGGATCCTGCAAGACCAACAAGGAGATTGGCAGCGATGAGACGCTTCCTCGGTGTGGACTGATGTGCCGGAAAGCACACAAGTAAACTGTCCCACTGCTGTTCCTCGCCACTAATACCTCCAGTGTGGATTTAGGGCAAGTGTGCTACAGCTTGTTCCCTTATTATAGACCCCCTAGTCTTTGGTCTGTAGGAACAGAGGAAGCCAAAGTACCTGGAGAAATCCCACACATGCAGAAAGACTGCCAACAGGGTTCAAACCTGCAACCTTATCGCCGCAAGGAAACTGTGCCACCATGCAGTCTGCCACACATTTATATGATACCTAATGTCTAACAAAATATCTAGACAAATCACAGCTAAAATAGGAATTCATTTGTTTCATGACATTTTCATATAGCTATACCACAACATGGACAAAAAACTCTAAATAAGTGACGTAGGTGATAATATTAGTTTTGTGGCAGACATCTACACAAAAGGTATGCATCAATTGAATATTATCTGAAACATGTCGAAATGAACAGAGATAAGATTACACGAGGCGAAAACTTCATAAAAACACAACGTTTTTGTCTTCGATACAAACTTGTCACAAGGCTTCCTGCAGGTAGTCTTAGGACACATCCACCCAGTGTGTACTGTGTAAACAACAAGAATGTATGTAAAGGAAATGTGGCTTTGAGGTGAAACCTGGGGTGAAGTAGAAAGCGCCACTCATCACACGTCACATTGTGACAGGGTTTGAACAAAAACAAGTTCACAGCTGCCAAACGCAAACTGATTTCAAGTCATTGCCATTCACTTCCCCAGCCAACGCTTAAGAGGTGTGAATGAATTTGCATGCATCTTCATCGTCCTGCACGTTTCAAATCATAAAATGACAGGAAGACCCATTGTACAAAAACAGCAAACTGTGTAGTTTCTAATTTTCATCTGGCAACTTGCTGTTTAACTACATTTTGGTTTAGCAGCAAAAACAATGGGTACAACGTGAGCTTTAGACTAAATGTTTCACTTTGCAAGATCAAAAAGATCAGGAAAAAAAAATTACCCGGAGTGTATCTGAGGTGCATTTGAGCGTTCTTGTGAGCGAGTTGTACTTCCAAGGTGTCAGCAAACACTCCTTAAGCAAATATGAATTAGGTTTAACAGTTTAGAATCATAAATAAGCAGCCGCGCAACATATCGTATTACTTGTTCTAAACTATGAGGAGTCATTTAGCCTGAAAAGATGAAAGATATTTTTTACAAAAATATTCCATAACAAGTCTTTTAAAAGTGCAACGATTATGAATGAATCTTCAACAGTAAAATGACCAGAAACAGTCAAAAGTTGGCATGCAGCTGAACAGTAAACTATCCTTAACCGACTTCAGCCTGGGTGGAACAATAACCTGCACAGTTAAAAAGAAGAAGTTGGATTACAGCGTTCCTATGGTATGCTAATGTTAGTATGACAGGCTGGGTGCAATGACAGAGGAAGGCACAGTTACACTGCAGTTCTCTACAAATCTGAACCTAGATACATTTTGATTTTATAAACTCGTAGAAAAGGCAACAAGTACAGGGTACAGAAAATGTTCAAAATATGTAGCAGAGATGTTCTGGAGACAAATACATTTGGTGCAACATGCAAGCATTTTAAGAGATCTTAGAATGTGCATATTAATGCATCATCCAACCAAACTACTGGTTGCTACTAATCACCGTTTTCCACTACTGTCAGTTTCCTGTTACTGGATCAAAAGAATTTGCTTTTATTTGCTTTTACATGTTTCTGCTATTTGCTAAATTGATTTTAGTGGTTTACTGTGAAGCATGTTTGTTGCCTCTTTTGGCCATGTAAAGCACTCTATAAATACATTTTCTTCAATATAAAGATTAGATCTTAGTTACTCACAATTCCCATGTTTAAAACAACTTAAGTAATCATTTGCAGAGCCTTTCAAATGTTTGGAATATGTATTAGTAATACCAAGCTATTTGTGTAAGTGCATTTGTAGGTTTGTCCTGTATCGAGTATTATATAGAATTGAATTAGCACATTTTAATTTTTTTACTCATGTTTTCCACTCCATGTCATAATCCTGTATCATCTTCCTTTTGAAGAGAAAAAGGTTGATCAAATAAAACAAGTTGCACCTTCTTCCTTGTGCACTAATTCATCACCCTGAACGACCAATCGAGAGTGATTTCCTTCACTGTCAGACCCAACGCCTATTTAATATGTGGAAAAAAAATAAAAACATTGATGTAGCCTGAAGATATAGAATATGCCGACAGCACAGGACAATAAAACATGGCCAGCTGACACTGGTTGACTTGGTTTATAAGCGCATTAGTGGGTCTCTGATTTGCGTCACGATTGTTCCTTTCATGGCAACAGATGAGTCAGTGTATGTGTGAGTGAAAGAGTTTTTAGGCATGAATTCTGAGTATTGCTTTATTTGCAGAAAGAACCAAATGTTCACATCTTTTAATGCATAATATTTAATGTGCAAACACAGATCTAAACTCATTAAAGAGGGTTACACAGCAGAGCAGCTTATTCTGAGTCATGTAACTGAAACAATGAACCAATTTTATAAAGAAACTAATAATTAGTTCTTAGCAGTGGACCAATACTATGATAAAAATTAGAAAACATAATGTAAAGACAGGTCAGGTAATCTACGTTTTAAGATTTAGAAAGCTTTCCATTCCTGATCCGATCTCAGAAGCTAAATGGTCATAAAATGGACAAAAACTGTGCCAGTGATTCAAAAGACAACTTTTTGTTTAAACATCTACAGAAATTCACCATGACTTCACCTGACTGTGGACTATAGTATATACTGGATAAACTTGCATGTTAAAAAAATGGGGATTAGGGCTGGGCAATATGGAAAAAAGTCCTATCGAGATATTAATTGTCATATCGGTCGATATCAATATATATCATGATATAAAACTAATTTGTTGATCGTTAATGCTGTCTGGTACTTTAAAGTGAGATTTGAAGATATTAGTTAGTTTTTTTTTTTAAGATTTATTTTCCAAAGCTGAACACATCATTAAATATTGTATAACTGTTTAAAATAAACCACATATTATTCCTAAACTAAAATATCAGCAAAACAGGCATCAAAATTTTAATTCTCTAAATTTCTCTGCTTGTTTTAAATATAGTTTTTTTTACTAAGCAATGAAAAAGAAATATAAACACACAAAAAACAATGTTTAAGCAGTTTTCAGAGCAAAACACTCAAAACTATAAAATAGGGATGAGCAACAAATCGAAAATTTATCGTTATCGAAATATCTGACTCCTATTGTGATAATTTTTCCCATGTCAATACATTCAATAATAAAAAAAATGAAAAGACATGTGTAGGATGGCAACATTCATGTCCCTTTAAGAAGCTGTACCACCTTGAGTCTAGGGATGGGTACCTTTGACATTTGAATCGATTCGGTACCAATTCCAGGTACCTAGGAATCGATACCGGTACTTAACGGTACCAATTTTCGATACTTTTGAGTGTTTATTATTTTAATTCTCTTTTATAATTAAATATATATTTTTCTCAATATATAACAATATTTGATAAATATCACGATAAATAACATTCAACTGTTTTTATTTTAACATCGTCCTTGTAGTTTTATAAGCTGATAATTAAACTGAAGCAAACATCTTTACTGTGAACTAAATTTACTGTGCATCTTCATTCCTTTTGCAGTCTTTTTTCATTTGATTTTTCCTACTGGGAAGTTAGAATTTCCGAGGAGAAAGCGAAGGCATAATTAGCTGATAACAACGGTGGCAATGGAAGCTAAGATATCAAGCTAACGTTATCTTAAACAGTTTATTTAACTGTTGGAGCAGATTAAAATGATGGTGCCTCACACTTAGATCGTTGTCACTGGTTTCATCTTCACCCAATCACCCGTCGCTTTTAGTAAAGTGAAGCCAAACTTTAGAGCGCGTTCATGTTCCAGTCGGAAAATCGGAGTTCCGAGGAGAAAGCGAACGCACCATTAACGAAACGGAAGCTAACATATCAAGCTAACATTATCTTAAACATTTTATTTACCTACCGGAGCAGACGAGGATGTCTCACTTAGATCGTTGTCGCTGGTTTCATCATCACCCAGTTACTAGGGCTGTAGCGAAGCCTCGACAAAGTCGATGACTCGATTCTAAAAATTTGTCGACGTCAGATCCGGAAGTCGACGCACCGCGCCCACTTGTTGCATCCCCAGGAGTTTGTAAATAGAGGAAGAATCTGCCTGTTTTTCCTCTAGTTCGCCCTCTTCTCCGCCTTCACTAACATCTCCGCCAAATACCGAAGACCCGGAACAACGTCCGTCCACTACTAGATTATTTTCCTGTTTTGCCCCTTTGTCTCCCGGCAACGGGCAACAACTTCCGGGGTCAGATGCGCTGCTTCGTGTCTATCGCAGATGTAGAAAATCACCGGGAGCGCTTCTCTCTTCATTAAGGAGCTTCTTTCAGACATGAGGAGAGCTGTTTTGGTGGTAGCAGTCTCTCCTCCATGCTGGTCTGTTTGCTGCTGGGTGTTTTTGGTTTATTTAAACTTGGTAACTTTAACTTAATGTTGGTAAAGCTACTGTTAGCATCTTCGCTAACAGCTTCTTGCGTTGGGATAAGCTGTTACGTTTTGGTTTAGAGTTCATCTTTTTTGTGGTGTAGATCTCCCTTTTATTACATTTAGAGTGTTGTGGGTTTTTGGTTTAGTGTAAAATATCACCTGAGTTTGGTTTAACCCGTAAGACCACTCGCCTCAAGCACATATGTGACCAAAACAAAGCAGCATGGAGACACTCCATCTTCTACCACCTCTCAGGCAGCAGCCTGCACTCCCAAGTTCTACATGTCACCAGAACATAACCAACCGCAACACAATAAAAGCAGTGTTATACAAAATGGAAGGCCTGTAGTGTTTATTCTCTTACAGTAAGAATTTATCCATTTTTTTGAG